>NC_064436.1:69832382-70132382 GCF_023343835.1 Lagopus muta | reverse complement strand
AGGTTGGCAGAGATACATTCCTCCAGTCTACTCCCACTCATTCTTGGTTTAATAAAACCATCTCTCTAATTTTCTATGACAGCAGTTCTTTCAGGGGCAGACGTTGCCCAAATGGTAAAGAAAACCCTGCAACATATCCCAGTCACCCCAAAAAAATCAGTGTGACATCTCAGATGAGATCCAACGAGCCCAACTGAGATACAAAATTATTCCTCTTCCTACAGAGAAAAGAGAACAGAAATCAGAGCAAAGCAAATGATGATGAGACACCTCAGCATCATTTTGGCCAATGCATCCAAAACAAAACATCTACTATTATGGGTAAAACGGTGGTTGTTTCAGACATTTGCAACTTTGAAGACTGGCTTCTCACTCCCATATAAATTAGTTTGGGTCTTGTCTCTGGCTGCTTTGGCATCACGAGCATCAGAAGATTTGCATTGCTATGGGAGCCATTGAAGACTAAGGGGATTTTTGAGGGGGAGGGAAGGATACAAAGCCAAAAGGTGGCAGTTCCCTGCAATCTTCAGACCAAAACCGAGCTAGAATAAGTCATATTTACTGACTGCAACTGAGATACAAGTGAGTGCAACACCACCGTGGAGAAGTGTCATTCATAAAATGAGCAATGAATCATCAGTGCTAGACCCAGAAACCAATTTCAATGCTTATTTTCTATCTTCTCATCAGCCCACCAAGTTATTTTCTCTTACCTCATTGTTACTCTATGAAAAAAAAAAGTTTTTAGGGACTTAATTCACTTGGGTTGAAATTCCCATAACTTCTATCTTGTATATAATGCTCTGAAATCCTTATCATGGGATCAGAAATGTTAGAAAAGACCTCTAAGATCATCTAGTCCAACAGTCAACCCTTAATAAGGCATGACTTCTTTCTTGCTTATTGCATAGGGATGATTCCCATCAAGCAACAAGACCAGATGAACAAGTCTTGAAGATGGATTTATGGTACCCCATGAAGAAAGGAAGTTAATATCAGCTCCCAATCATTCTGGACTAATTCCTTGAGACCAGGTTGCTTTCCTTTCTTCTGTGCTGATGAAAACTACTTGCAAGTTCTTCTGCATCAGCTTGAAACATACTGCTCTGATATTTTGTACATTTTAACTAGAAATGTATGTGATGAAAGCAAACACACATTGTCAACGGATTCATATAAATAAAAAGCTCATAGAACAGCCTTAAAAGAGGCTTAAAAATACTTTCCCATCCTTCCCAATTTTATTTTTTTTTTTAGCTTGAAAGTAGAAACAAACCCCATTTTGTGTTTCACTTGTGGGTTCGGGATCACAACATCTGAATCTCATTCTATCGACTTGGAGAGTCAGTTGTCACCAGAGAGGGATGTTAACACACTTAAGACATGAGAAGGCTTGATCCAAATTCTGCCAGGATGTCACCACTTATGGTGGCTTTGCCTCCTCTAGGACATGCTCCATCCCCTTCAGATGAGTACATGCAGAAGGGGGGAACATTCCATGGGATGGGGAATTCATTTTCTGAGCAAGCTGATTGAGTTAATTTACTTGGTCCCAAGATTTGCCCACCACCAGGCCCCTCCACAGTTCCATTGAGTGTATCCACCCAGCGATTAGCATCCAGCAGAGGAAATGTTCTGCTTTATTAATAGATGCAATAATGTCTGTCTTAATGAGACTCCTGTAAAAGCAATTCTAGTACTCAAGGGATTCTGGTTTTAAATAAACTTCTGTAGAAGAAGCTGGCGGGCTCAGACTAGCCAGGGACAGGGTTGCTGCTGCCATAGTGTTCCATTTTTCCTCTATTTTGGTTGGATTTCAGAGGAACTCAGTGTACACAATCTGTGAGAGACGTGTTGGACTCTGCTTCTCAGCATTTCCACTTTTTTTTGAAGACGACGACGACAATGACCACATCCTGAAGTTGAATTTTCTTGGCTTTACACATCCCCATGCTCAGCCCCAAAACATGATGGGAGACCAGGCTGCCACAACACCCACCTTAGAGCACGAGGCCAGGCTCTGCAATTTGGTGATCTGGAGCTCAGCCTTTGAAGTTAGGCAGGGTCAACCAGCAGCACTGCTGGTCATCACCTTAGAATCAATGAGGTGGGAAAAAACCACTAAGTACTTTTCCACCAATCATCACCATGCCCACTAAGCCTTGTTGGCCATCACCACTCCCTCACCTTCCTATCCTATATCCATCCTTTCCTAAAATGCTTTGCAGGCCACAACGCCAAGAAACCTTTGCAAGGGCTCCAGTGGAAAACAAATCCAACTGAAAGAGCCAACAGATGGAGAGCATCTTCATTGGAGACCACAAAGTAACTCTGGTATTCCAGGAGGCCAAAACCACCATAGCCAACACACAGCCTCAACCTGAGGGTTAGCCAGAAAAATAAAAAAAAGTTCCAACATAGAACCATAAAGACTTGAAAACACTTTTAAAATCACATAGTCCAACCATCAGCCCACCATCAATCCACACCTGATCTGTTTCTTTCAGCCTTTCTTTTGACATACAGCCATACACAGCGTTGGGTATACATCAAGATGGAGTGCTATAGTTGCTCTTACATTTCATGAGCACCCAAAAAGAACATCTGTGGCTGCTTGGGTTTGCTCGATACAGCCGACCACCACCATCACACAAAAGCACATCCAAAAAACAACATTTCCCTACAGAGCAAAATGAATCCGTGTAGTCATAATTAGACAAATATTGTTAAAGGAAAAGCTATATGCGAATGTAGACTAAACATAGCCCTTATGCCAGATAAAACTGTGTTCATTACACTGAAAGAGGAACTGTTCATGCCATAACAAATGGTCAAACATGATACTTCAGAACAAATATACATATGTACTCCATCTATATTTATAATGCTGAAAAAGCATATAAAAGCCCGATCCAGCTTCCAACGCAGTCACAAGAAAGACAAGCACTGACTTTACTGAGTGTTGGAGGAGGACGTGAAATAGTAACATGACCTGGAGGACGCAGGTAAGGTCAGCTGGATGCTGGTCTTGAACCATTAAAAAGAAATATTCTTAGTGTGAGTGAACTGACTGTTCAAGCTGTTTCCTGAAACATTTGGTTTTTTGCAGTCCATGCTCCCCAGCGTTAGTAAGACATTCAGGAGCACGTTCAACCTTAATTTAATTTCATAGATTCATAGAAAAAATTAAAGTTGGGAGAAGACCGCTAAAGATAGTTGGAGGTGTTCAAGGCCAGATTGGATGGGACCTTGGGGCAACCTGGTCTGGTATTAAATGTGGAGGTTGGTGGCCCTGCCTGTGGCAGGGGGGTCGGAACTTGATGATTCTTGGGGTCCCTCCCAACCCAAGCCATTCTATGAAGAAAATCCAGTCCAACCATCAACTCATCCCCACCATACCCACTGAACCAAGTCCCTTGTATCAACTTTCCAAAGTCACAGTTGGGTAACTGAGAAAAGTCTACTCTGCAGGGGGGAAATGGAGAGAGAGCACCTTCAGCACATCTGGAGCAATGACCCATTGGTCAGTTTTGCATCTGACCTGTAGGTAGCCTACAGGAAAACAGGCTCACGGACATTTGAAATCTGAGGGCAACCTCACTTCTTCCCTTCCCTGCTCTCGTATTTTTCCTGCACAAGCTTTTATTGTTTGTATTTTATCAGATCAAAATTGCACATCAGCAGATTAATCAGCAGGCAGGAAGGTGCTGTAAATCAGAATTTGAACACAGTCACCTGTTGTAGAGCAAAGCTTTCATTGCCAGCTGGGATAAATTGAAAATCTCACCCATGTAAGAGAAGAGGGAGACCTTCAGAAAGAAATATTAGCCAGAAAGCAGTTTGCTGTTCATTCACTTTACACCCTCCTTGCTGTCACAGTCAATCATTTTAAAATGCGAAGATTGGGCATTTATAAGACAGCAAGGCTATCCAGGCACTATCATTTCCAATTGCAACGTTTGGGGAGATGTAGCAGAATTTATGTTCAGGATTCTCAGCCTGTTTCTGTTGGGATGCTGGTAGGAGGATAATGCACACAGCGTATTAACCTCTCTATTTCACCAAAAGTGCCTCAGACTGCTGTCTGAAGCCTTCAACACATGAAGAGAAGCTAAATGTACCCCAAGACATTGCCTTAAGAAGTTTAAACGTCAGCAAAGATCATAACTGTGAGCATCTACAATTACCTGTGAGAGAGATGCCAAGGAGCCACCCAAACCACCTGGATACCCATTGCTTCCATATGTCTCTCCCAGTTATGAATATTGCTGAAGACTTATTCTAGTTACACTCCAAGACTTTATATTGCCATTCTTGACTCACCATCCCCTTCCAAGGATCCAGCCTGCTCCTCACTCCCGGATTGAAGCCAAGGGAAGCGTCCTCCTCCATTGCACACTTCAAGAAATGCTTCTCTGAGGCTGTGATAAGATGAAAAAGAGGGGAAAAAATAAAAGGGAAGGAAAAAACAAAAACAAACACACAAAAGAGAGGAGGGGAAAGGAAAGGAAAAAAAAAGAGGGGAGGAGGAAAGAGAAAAGGGAGGAGGGGATCATAAAGATCATGTACTTTATAAATCATAAAGTATATATATACATATATACCTTCACAGACCTTTTCTATGCTCAAACACGGGCCTCAAAAGAGAACTTTATGAGAGCTCAGCTGAAGTTAAAGCACAGCGAGGAAGGAGAGATTGGTTCCTGGAGCAGAATGGGAGAACCAGGAGCACAGCTGAGCCGCATCAGCCCCTTAGAGTGCTGCAGCTCCTTCCTGAAGCCATAAAGAAAATAAATACAAAATGCTAATCATAATAAAGAAACGAATAAATAAATAGAAGCTAAGGGGAATTGGGGAAGGAATCCGCAAAAGAAAAGGCTAGAAGGAGAACGACCTCCCCTGCTATTAAATAGGTGGAGGTGGGTGTTGTAACTGCGTGGTGGGGTTGGAAGGGAACAGTGGAGACACGTTGCTCCCCTCCCCCCCCATCCCCCTGCTCGGGGTGGAGGGCAGAAGGAGGTCAGGATGAGCACAAACCACTGGCTGAAGCAAAAGGGGCACAGAGATGGAGCCACACAGTTACATTTTCCAGCCAGCTGCATAGGATTTCATTAATTCCTCCGGCTCTCCCCTTTCGAGAAAAAGATGACCCATACAGAAGCTAATTGCTTTAATAATCACTTAACGACTCGCTAAGTGCTCCCAACCCACCCATCTCCACCCCGGGACAGGTGCAACTCCCACTCCCACCACGAGCTTTAGGTTTCACACTATAAGCAGAGCACTTGGTGCCAACACCCAACAGTTGCTAAAAATTGACTCCAGGACACGCTGGGTTTGCTGAGGAGCTGATTCCTGGAGCAGGCAGTGGAATCTTTCAGACCTCTCATCAAGTCTAGCCATCACTTTAGATCAGGCATCCCCACCATGCCTGCTAAATCATGGAGTCATTAAGGTTGGAAAAGACCTTTTAATATCCCCAAGCCTGACTCCAACCCATCCCACCATGCCCACTGACCACATCCCTCAGTGCAACATCTCCATGGTTCTGGAACACCCCCAGGCATGGTGACCCCACCGCTCTCTGGGCAGGCCTGTGCTTCAATATTCAACCTGAATAGATCCAAAAAGAATCATGGAATCGTTGAAGTTGGAAAAGACCACAAAGATCATCATGGAATCGTAAGAATCATGAAGGTTGGAAAAGACCTCCAAGGTCGTCCAGTCCAACTGTCCTCCTGCTACCAATATTTCCCTGCTAAACCATGTCCGTTAGTATAATATCTACGTGTTTCTTGAACACAGCAAGTCCAGCCATCAACCCATTGCCCACTAAACACTCAGTGTCACAAATAGGGTCCTCTCTCCTCTTTACCCAGCCTGTGTCTCTCACTGGGGAATAGCAGAAGCTTTGGGCAGAAATGGGGTGTCCCAGAGCTGACCAAACCTTCAGGACTGCAGAGAACGAGCACCTGGGTGCCCTGACTGAGTCCTGTTGGGCTCTGAGCATCTCCAGGTATGGAGACTTCACATCTCTGGGCAACTCGGTTCAGCATGTGTCCTCCTCCCTAGAAAAAAAGAAGTATTTCTTATTTCAAAGGGGGAATTTCCTGTATTGAAATCCATGCCATGAAGGCTGACACACATCTGACACACAATCAGGGGAGATTCAGGCTGGACATGAGGAAGTATTACTTTTCAGAAAGGGTGGTCAGGCACTGGAATGGATGCCAAGGGAGGTGGTGGAGTCACCGAGCCTGGGGGTGTTCAAGGAAAGGCTGGATGTTGTGTTGAGGGACATGGTTTAGTGGGAGCTATTGGGAATAGGTGAACGGTTGGACTGGATGATCTTTTAGGTCTTTTCCAACCTTGGTGATTCTATGATTCTATGATCTCCAGACTGGTGCAAAAAATACCATTTATGGGGTCCCAGGACGTGATGTCACCCTGGGACCCCAAGGCAGCCACAAGCCCTTCAAGAAGAGATGCAGACAAGAGGCTGGGAGGTTCAACTCTTTTTACGACAGAAGTCTACAAAACAGCCACGTGGATTATTATTTTTTTATTTTTATTTTTATTTTTCAAGATCACAAAATACACAACATTCATTTTAATATGCAACACATGATATTATATACATATTAAAAACCACATGACTGAAACACATGTTCACACGGCACCGATTTCATAAGGAAAAAAACCCCACAAGTGCTTTTTTTGTTTTCTTCTTTTAATATTAAAAACAACTGTGATAAAACATATTAATATTTTTCCAGACGATGTTTACAATAGAGAGAAAAAAAAAATCATATTTTACTAAATAACAAATATTTAACAACAAAACTTTATACTAAATATCTATTTTGAATTATAACAAAAATAGTACTTATAATAGTTTATAAAGACAGACAAAAAATAATAATAACTGTGTATAAAATAACATTATAGCGAATTGGAACTGTGCTAAGAAAAAAAAAAACACAACATAATTCTGAGATTCAAAGTGCTTTATTCTGCAAACCCACTGCAGCAACTTCTTTTTTAGTCAAGTTATATTAGTTAGGAATGGCAAAACAAAAGCCTGGCTTACTGATGCCTAGATTAATTACACACACACATTATATATACACATGGTGTAAGCATATATATATAATGGATGTATGCATCTGACATTACCACTCTCCAGTCAACCACTCACTCAAAAGCATGTTTGGTTTTTCACTTTGTAACTAGAAGTTCAAATCACAGTTGAACCAAACCCTCCACTGGCCGCCCTTCACTGAGTCCATCCCAAATTCACCCCAGACATCTCACCCATGGGAGCACGGCATGAAGCCACCGCTGAACTTTAGGCTGAACCTCTGGCCCTTGTTGGCCGTCCCATCTCCATCTCTCCCATTTTTCCACCTCCTCTCTCCCCCAGCCACAGTTTCCCCCCCCCAGTATGTCTGGGGGACTCCTGGCTGTGGGTTCCTGGTGTGTTTCCATCCTGCATCCTCCACCTCCTGCCCCATCTCCATGCCCTACATGTGTTCATCATCAGCCAACACCATGGACCATGACCCTTGCATGCTGCAAACCTTTCTCTACACACTTGCCCACGGGAAACTCACCCATTCTCATTGCATTCAGGTTATGTTCTCCTTTGCTTCCTGTCGGGATTCTCATTGCAATTAAGCCCTTTTTATCTCTGGAAATGTTTTCTCTCCAATGCCTGAAGTCTCACTAGTGCCTAGCATTTCCCTTGGAGTTCCCATGTCAGCAAACTGGCTGATCCTCCACTGGGACACAGTGCCCAGGTGGCACATAACACTCAGACCTCCCTCTTGGGTTTGGCACATTGCTTACCGACTAGAAGGCAAGACCCGGACCTCAATGGCATCCTTTAGAGGACTGGGAGCTTTACATGGAGTGAAATCCACCTGAAAATCAAGTCGTGCTCCCTGGTGTGAGTGGAGACCATCCGTTGGGGTGCTCTTGGGGGTTTCTGGCAGCTTGGCTGACCCAACCTCAAGTGCTTCCCCCAGCTAAAACTCTGCCTCCCTGCTCCTCACCCCACCAGATAACGATGGCAGAGGCAGCCATCATCACTGCTCACCCACACATCCTTTGACCTTCCAACGAGGCACCCACTCATCAAGAGCACAACCTGCAAAGCAACCTGGTAAGCGACATCTGCCCCCTCATCCTTCCCATTTCAGCCCCTTCGACTTATCTGGACACCTTTAAAGCCAAAAGCCAAGCTGCCCACCCCAACATGAGATCTTTCCCCACCACCCCACGGTCCTCATCCTTACCTCATCCTCCAGGGTAGGAGATGGGAGAGAGCAAGGCTGCTTGGATCTTCCCAGAGATGAAGGGCCTCCAATCCCAATGGGATCTCCCAACCTGATGCTCAGGTTGAACCAAACACCAGCCTTTGCTCTGTACCTGCATGTGAGGCCACATCTGCTTTCAACACAACCCGCCTGTCTCACGCAACACATGGAAGCCTTTCTCATGCCAGTAAAATAAATCAAATCAAACCAAATAAACCCACCCAGCATACGAAGCTCATGATACCTTGTGCTTCACATGCATTGGGCACTGCCCTTCTTTCCTTCCTGCAGAGCTCTCCCATCGCCAACCAAAACCCAGACACGAGACAAACGATGCGGACGGTGGCTTATTGATAGAGATCACCTTTAATGCAAAAATGCCTCCGGTGGAAGAGGGTGCACCCAAACAGAACAGCTCAGTGCACACAGAGCTGCAGCAGATCGTGGAGGTGCCCACACCCTGAGGGAGAGCAAAGGCACCAAAATGCCCCCAAAGGGATGCCTCTGCGTGGGGAAGGGGGAGCGGTGCACACAGGATGTGTAGCAGCAGCAGGAAACTCAAGGAGAAAAAAAAACAAAAAGAAGCTCCCCCCACCCCAAACCACACTCATCTGAGGCTTTGGAGAGACGGCTCAGCCTCAGACGAGGCACCACAGGGTTTTTTGGTCCCTCGGCAGAGGCGAAAGGGCAGCACTCCCCCAAACCTGCCCAAATGGGTGGGATGGGAACGGGCATCGCTCGTCTCCCCTTCGCCCAGGGCAGCCCCCAGAGCCCCGAAATAATAATAAAAAAAAAACAAAACAAATACAACCAAACAAACGAACGACAACAACAACAACAAAAATAAAACACTGTTATCACCAGCTAATTTAACACTGTTAAAAACAAGCTTGGCGGGCCACGCTGGGCCACCAGACCACTGGCTGCCAGCTGGTTCTCAAAGCCTTTCCCACCATCGGGGCTTTGCAGCGCTCATCCTGGCAGCAGAAGTGTTTTATAGATATTTATATATATATATTTATAATATTTAGATACTGTGTATGGTCAGACAGTCCCAGTTCTACTCGGGATTCACAACTCTTCCTCTTTCTGGAGGAAGCGAGAGGCACGATGCCACCCCAAGCTCCTCCATGCCCGGAGCAGAAGGATTTTGGCAGCTTTGCCAGTGGAGGAAACAGTCCCAACCTGGAGGCTCTGCCAAGTGAGCGTCGTGGAGAAGCTCCTCATTCCTCTCCCCTCCTGTTCATCTCCCTGTCCCCACCCCACCCCTCCATCCCCAGCCGCCCATCCCTGGTGGGCTCTACACAGTGGCCCCCAACATGACGTCCGTCCCCGTCAGGATCTCGTTCTGGTTGGAATCCAGTCCGAAGAATTTAACCTTGAGTCCGTCGACTGGGTGGACCACGGGCACCAAGGTGATTTTGGGGAAAGTCCTGGTGGCCAACTCGAAGCGGCTGGTGCTGGCCAGCTCGATGGCCAAGGCCTTGAGGAAGAGCTTGGCCAAGTGTTTGCCCAGACAGGTCCGTACACCCCCTCCAAAGGGGAGGTAGTGGAACCTGCCCTCCTTGTCCTCGCTGCGGCCCTGCCCGAAGCGGTCGGGGTCGAAGACGTCCACATCCTTAAAGACAGGGGCGGTGTCATGGGTGTCCCGGATGCTGTACATCACGCTCCAGCCCTTGGGGATCTGGAAACCCTATGGAGGGGAGGGGAGAAGGGAAGAGAAGAGCAGAGAGGGTCAACAGGGAGAGGGAGCAGGAGGATAGCTTTAGAACTGTAGAACCATTAAGGTTGGAAAATACCTCTATAATCACCAAGTCCAAGCCCAAGCCATCTCCACTGTGCCCACTGACCACATCCCTCAGTGCCACATCTCCACAGTTCTGGAACATTTCCGGGGATGGTGACCCCACCATTCCCTGAGCTGTGCCAGTGGCTGTCCACTCTTTCAGAGTAGAAATTTCTCCTAATATCCAACCTGACCCTTCCCTTGCACAACTTGAGGCCATGATGCTGTTCTCGTTCTCGTCCTGTTCTCGTCCTATTGCTGTTACCTGGGAGCAGAGGCTGACCCCCACTTCGCTCCAACCTCCTTTCAGACAGCCATAAGGTCTCTCCTGAGAGTCTTGTTCTCCAGACTGAACCATCCCATTCTATTGGAAGCACCACGGCACTCCCCAGTTTGACATCCCAAGTGAGTATAATCCCTGTCCACTTTCTGAATCTGCAACAGTTCCACCCGTCACCACCATTGGAACCAAATTTATCATACCCAGCCCTCCTCTAAACCAGTTCCAAGCACGCTTTGCAAAAGACACAACCACATGGCAATACTCACATCCAGCTCAAAGGTCTGCAGCACCGTCCGGTACCCTCCAGAGATGGGGGTGAAGAGTCGAAGCACCTCCTTGATGACACAGTCCAGGTAATGAAGGCCACTGATGTTGTCAAGGCGCAGGGAGCCCTCGCAGATGCAGCCGTTGTGAAGGATGCCTTTGCTGCGCAGCTCCTCCCGCAGCTTCTCCAGCACCCGCGGGTGTTTGAGCAGCTGCATGATGAGAGAGGTGCTGGCACTGGCTGTGGTGGCGTAGGCGGCGAAGATGAGCTCCAGGGTACCATCCTGAAAGGGGATAATATAGAAAACAGGTGAGGCTGGAAGGACATACAGACAGCCATAGTATGATGGAATAGGCATGTGGGCCGTAGCAAGCTGCTGTGGGTCATTCTCGCCCCTGCGTCCCAGGCAACAATGGACATTGGACATCAGAGAGCTGGAGCACCACTCCTATGAATAAAAGTTGATGGAATTGGGCTCGTTTAGCTTAGAGAAGAGAAGGCTCTGGGGAGACCTCATTGTGGCCTTCCAGTACTTGAAGGGAACTTATAAACAGGAGGGGGAATGGGTATGAGGGTGGATAGTGATAGGACAAGAGAAAATGGTTTTAAACTGAGACAGGGGGAGGTTTAGGTTTGATATTAGGAGGAAGTTTTTCACCCAGAGGGTGGTGAAGCACTGGAACAGGTTGCCCAAGGAGGCTGTGGATGCCCCATCCCTGGAGGCATTCAAGGCCAGGCTGGATGTGGCTCTGGGCAGCCTGGTCTGCTGGTTGGGGACCCTGCACACAGCAGGGGGGTTGAAACCAGGTTGTCATCATGGCCCTTTTCAACCCAGGCCATTCTATGATTCTATGATTTGGTTCAGGACCAGAAGAGGCCAGGAGGATGCTCACAGGCTTCTGCTACGGGAACAGGCTGAGAGCAGGGGGTGTTCAGCCTGGACAATCATAGAATCATTGAGGTTGGAAAAGATCTCTAAGATCACCAAGTCCAACTCCAACCCATCCCACTGTGCTCACTGACTATGTCACTCAATGCCACATCTTCACTGTTTTTGAACACCTCCAGGGACGGTGACTCCACCACTCCCTGGGTAGCTGTGCCAGTGCCTGACCAAGCATTGGAAGAAAACAAGGCATCAGGGAGACCCCATTTCAGCCTTCCAGTACTTGAAGGGAGCTTATAAACAAGAGGGAAAGTGGCTTTTTACATAGTCTGATAGTGATAGGATAATGGGGAATGGTTTTAAGCTAAAAGAGAAGAGATTTGGGTTAGACGTTAAGAAGAAATTCCTTACTCAGAGAGCAAGGAGGCACAGGCTGCCCTGAGAGCTGTGGGTGCTCCATCCCTGTAGAAGCCCAAGGCCATGGATGGAGCTCTGGGCAGACTGAGGTGATGGGCAGTGATCAGCCCATGGCAGGGGATGGGGCTGAGTGGGCTTCAAGGTCCCTTCAAAACCCAAATATTCTGTGCTTCTGTGACTCTAAAATAAGTGATGATGCTGTGAGTCTGCTGCAAATAATAAGCCATCAAGGACTCATACACATTAAAGAGGGGATTGCACAGGTAGAGAGGTGAAGTTGGTCAGGGCTGAAAGCTTCAGCAAGCTTATATGTTCTTTTGGTATTTGCTGGCAGTGCTTTTAATAAGGGATGAGCATAATCTGCAAATAAATACAGCCTGTAGGAAAGCAACTGGCTCGGCACCACCAGGGTGTGGGATCTACAAACACAGTGGGGACCCCCAGGTCTGAAAACCCATCCCAGCTCTGCCCCCTAAAACCCCCCATACACCAGCTTTGCTGTTGGGGAAGCCCCCAGGTGGCCATGGGAAGATCTTTACCTTCAGCTCCTGCATGGTGAGCTCCTTGCCGTGTTCTTTGCCGCTCTCTATCAGGATATCCAGCGCGTCGGCGTAGTCCTTACCCTGTGTGTTCTGCAGTTTCTCCTGGATGGCTTTCTCCAGCCCCTTCTGCAGTGTCTCACGTGCCCGGATGCCCTATGGAGCAGGAACCATCAGACCCTGTAGGGCTCAACACCATCACCACCATCCCCAGCCTGTATATCTCCAGCATACACAGAGAAGGAGATGTGCTCAAGCAGGATGCGGCTACAGAATCAAACTGCTGTTGCAAGTGCTCAGACAGGAGTACAAAAATGCTGGAGTCATTCCCCAGCCAGGAGAAGCAAGCCTTAAGCATATGAGATTACAGGCATCAGTAATCAGGACCGCCATGCGAATGGCAGTTGTGATGTGGGAGCCCCAGTTCTGCAGCAGTTCACAGCCCTCCTTCTTTCCCTGGGATGCAAGAAGTCCCTGGGAAAATTGCCTCTTTAAGGAAGGCCAATTCATCCAAGAGGATCCTCTTCCTGGAAGGAGAATGGGCTTCCCAAACAATTTTAGTGCTTGGCCTCCCTAACGCCAATCCAACCTTTTGGGGCTGCCAGCGATTGGGTTCATTCAAGAGGTTAAATAACAATAACAACATCTGTGGTGACAGTTACAAAAAAACTCAAAAGATTGAAAAAAAATTATAATATGTTACCAATATTCATGAGGAAAAACAAAAACTGAACAGATTTTTTTGTTATGTTTTCATTTCGCATCTTTGCGTAGAAGAATTTTTTGCCTAGAAGAACTGGAGCTGTTATTCAAAGGGCTGCCACTCTGTTAAGCCCAGTTGGCAGGCAGTGCATCAATAGGAGAAGGCTCCCACAAACAACAAAAAAAAGTCAACCAAGTGATGCTATGAGGTAAATAACCCAATAAACCTGAGCAAATCACAACCACACTCCCCACTGCATTGAGCCAT
The DNA here is from genome assembly GCF_023343835.1 of Lagopus muta. NCBI lineage: Eukaryota > Metazoa > Chordata > Aves > Galliformes > Phasianidae > Lagopus > Lagopus muta. The sequence goes on along the minus strand of NC_064436.1, from coordinate 70,118,918 downwards.
GGAGCACCCAGTGCTCTGAAGAACAATCCATGAATGCATCTCCCTCTCCACTCTACCAAAACAGAACTTTGTAACCCAAAAGACATCAGATGGTGAGAGACATCCCCACCAAGAACACACAGAGGTAGGGATTACCCATTGCCCCACTAATCCCATATTGATGCTACTGGCTAGGGGAGGGCTCAGCCCAAATCCCTTACCCTCCTGTAGCCACTGAAAGGCAGATCCACAGGCAAGGAGAAGACATTCTCCACAAACTGCTGGTAGACCTCGAAGAGACGGTTGAGCTCCTCGTCGGGGATGCGGAAGCCCAGCAGGACACGGATGGCCATGCGGAAGGTGAGCTTCTGGGCCTCGTGGTAGACGTTGATGGGATCGGGGTTGCTGCTCCAAGCCCGCAGGGTGTCCTTGATCACCAGCTGGATCTTGGGGAGATAGCTCTCCAGAGCCTCGTGGCTGAAGATTTTGGAGAAAACCTACAGAAGAATGAGCAGAGGATTCTATGGAGCCCCAACATCCTTCTCTGTGCCTTCTCTAATAGCCCACTTCTGCCCATAGAAATGAACATTGCACATCCCCCATGCTAGGCAGATTTAGCATCATCCAGTATTTATCATCCAGAGTCACCAGTTTCTAAAATAGCTGCCAAGAAGGGCTGATGAGGATCCTCCATGGGCAATCCTCCCTAGGCTGATCCTCATCAGCAGCAACAATATGGATCCCCACAGTCTCCCTCCAGCAGCGAGCTGAGGATGGGAGGATGGAGACCACACAGAGGGTGGTGAGGCACTGGAACAGGTTGCCCAAGGAGGCTGTGGATGCCCCATCCCTGGAGGCATTCAAGGCCACGCTGCATGCAGCTCTGGGCAGTCTGGTCTGGTGATTGGCAACCCTGCACACAGCAGGGGGTTGAAACCAGATGATCATTGTAGTCCTTTTCAACCCAGGCCATCCTATGATTCTGTGATATGAAATAGTGCACCCTACACACAGCAAGATGGAAGGAGATGGAAGGAGAACTTTCTGTAGCTCCACACATCTCAGTTCCCAGCTCCATCTATCCCATGAACTGGATGCTACAAATGGAGCTCTTCCATGCGGATTCTAATTGTTGGGTTGTGCACAAGCGCACACAAAGGTTTTCATAGAATCATAGACCGGCTGGGTTGGACAGGAGCTTAAAGATAATCCAGTTCTAACCACTTCATAGAATCACAGAATGGCCTGTGTTGAAAAGGACCACAATGCTCATCCGGTTTCAACCCCCTGCTGTGTGCAGGGTCACCAACCAGCAGACCAGGCTGGCCAGAGCCACATCCAGCCTGGCCCTGAATGCCTGCAGGGATGGGGCATCCAAAACCTCCTTGGGCAACCTGTTCCACGTGCTGCGGGCTGGTTGGCCCCCCACCAGCTCAAGTCGCCCAGGGCCCATCCAACCTGGCCTTCAACACCTCCATGGATGGGGGAATTCCTTCAAGGCCTTTAGGACCTCTTCAAAACCTGGCTGAACTTTGGGGAGAAGAGGCACGCATGCAGAGGCTGCGATCGCACAAGGCTCATTTCCTTGGGAAGCCGGGCTAAAAACTGATGTCAGCAGACACTATTAATTTAAGCTCTGCGAGTAAACACAGCTCAGGAGCGAGCCTCCCCAGGCCCCCATGCTAACGGCTCCTTCCTCCAATTTGGGCCCAAGCCCGCGTGTTGCGCGAGGAGCTGAGAAATGCCAGGAATGTCCCCCATTCCCCCCCCCTCCATCAGCACAGCCCCACAGCACGCGCTTTCATTCGGCATCCCCGCCGCATCCCTCCCAGAGTGCACCGGAGGAAAAAGTGCTGTTTGTTTATTTTTTATTAACCTCCCCACACGGCGGGCTTGCACGCACGCACCGCCGCATGCATGCCAGGCCTCCGGGAGAAATCAAATGAAAGCCAGCTCCCCAGGAGCGAGCCGAGAGCCTTCACCGGTGGCCGGGTTCCTGAGGGGGGCTGCAAAGTTATCAAACCCAGGAGAAAAGGAGAAAAACCAAAGCCTCCCCCCTCTCTTTCCATGAGCGCCGAAGCTGTAAATGTGAGAATTTCCTCCGCAGTCAGCACTCAAAAGGGAAAGGTAACATTTTCCTGGCGGCGACCCCTCTGTTGCTCAAGCGCGGCGTTCAGCTGGGAGGTTGTTTGGTGAAATAACACCTCTGTCCCCTAGCAGGGAAGGTGGGAGGATCGACAATTGCTGCTTCATAACTTACTGCCTGAGCTGAGAATCATCATCACAGAATGGCCTGGGTTGAAAAGGATCACAATGCTCATCTAGTTTCAACCCCCTCCTATCTGCAGGGTCGCCAACCAGCAGACCAGGCTGCCCAGAGCCACATCCAGCCTGGCCTTGAATGCCTCCAGGGCTGAGACCTGGGTAGAACTCATCACACCCCACATGTAGGGGCAGGAATAGCAGCATGTATGTGGGAGGAGGGCTGGGAAGGAGAGAGAAGACATGAGGGGATAAAGAAGATGCAAGAGGACAAGCAGACAGATGTGCCTGCAGACAGACAGCCATCCCGCTTGTTTATGAAGGAATGAATGAATGGAGCCAGGAAATGAATGAACCACGGGGAGGGCTGAATGAACGAGCCATGGAGTGACCATGAAGAGGGTGAGAGATGATTTGGCTGCCACTTTTGGTGCTCATCTGCACTTCAGTGCCCCTCTGCACTTCCAGAGCTATTTTTAAGCCTAGAAGGAGCAGTGATACTCAGGCAGAGCTGACAGTGCGTGTGCACTGAGGTGGGAGAAGGCAACTCCCAATCTGGTGCAAACCTCATCCTTCCTCATCCCTGCCCAGCATCTCTCCTAGCAAGGGACGAGCCCCACAGTTCCAGGAACACCTCTGGTCCTGTTGTGCCAAATCATCCCAAAGACCAACGGCAGAGGAGGAAACCCTCAAAGAGAGAAAAGGAGCCCCTGCCGAGGGGTCAGCAGCCTGAAAACAGCGAGCATTTAGAATTGTTGAGTTTGGGTCTTTTTCCTTTGCCTTTTTTTTCTTTGAGCTGTCCTTTTGCTATGGGGCTGCTCCGGTCCCGTCCGGCTGCAAACCTGGCGTCGCTGCGCTCCACGCTGCCTAATCCCAGATGTCAGCAGATCCTTCCCCAGCCAGACACAAGTCTGGATCCCCTTCCAGTCACCTCCAGTTCAACCCTGCATCTTTCCAGTTGATTAAAAAGGAGGAAAAGGCAGCCAGCTTTCCCTGACAGCCGTCGCAGCGCTTCTAGCCTAAAATCCCTGCGCCCTCTAGTGAAGCCCAACCAAGGAACAGCGCTGCAAAAAGTTCCTCCCGAGCAGCCAAGAAGCAAAAAGCAGCACTAAGTGAGGATACCTGTAAAAAAGACGGGGTCGGTAGCATCTGCTGGAGATGCTAAGAGGAGCCCTCGTGTTTTGCACATCTTTGGTACGGCCGCAAAAAGCCGCCCTTGGAGGATTCTGTTTGCTGTGGGGGTAACGCTCACACCCACCCACATTTGCCCAGGGAGACCCCAGCTCTCAGCTGGAAACTTCCGAATCCGTCTCACAGTGCAAACAGGATATTTAAAGATTTATGGCTTTCCTAAGGCAGAAAATTCCTTCCCGGTGCCTCAGCTCCGCCATCCCCTGCAGAGGTGGCAGCGAGCAGCCCCCGGTCCTGCATGGAAAATACCCCATCCCCATCCTTAAACCCTACCAAAGAGGAGGGGACATTCAAGTGAAACTTAGAAAAAGACTCACTCAGCAGCTAGGATGAAGAATAATTAGCAGGAATGATGCTCAGCACTGGCCAAGCCTTCCCATCCAAGCACAACCATCATAACAAAGAGGAAAAGAGTTTTTCATTCTTCCCCTCCAGGAAGAGAATTTGGGATCTGACACCTCATCCAGCCTGGCTGCTCAGAGCTGCTACCCAGCAGAATGAAGGCATGATTGGCACAGAGATGCTTTTACAACCAATTGGCTACCCACAGGGCTTGGTGTGTGTTGGGAAAGCATCCCAAGCAATGTCCCAACACAGACCACGCTCTCTCTCTCCCTATATCTCAGATTGGATGTTAGGAAATGTTTCTCCTCCCATAGAGTGGGCAGGCACTGGTGCACAGGCTGCCCACAGAGGCTGTAGATGCTCCATTCCTGGAGGTGTTCAAGGCCAGGTTGGATGGGGCCCTGGGCAGCCTGGTCTAGTATTAGATATAGAGGTTGGTTGCCCTGCCTGTGACAGGGAGGTTGAAACTTGATGATCCTTGGGGTCCATTCCAATCCAAGCCATTCTATGATACTATGATCCCTCCCCATGTTAAGATAAGGGGAAGAAGCATGTCCAGCCAAATGCAGGATATCTCTTGCCCCTGCCATTTTCCTGCCATCCTCCCATCATGGGAGAAACCTGCACTCATTTAGAGGGAAAAGCCACATTTTTCAGCTCCTGCCCTCTGAAATGAGCAGCACTCCATAATGCACAGACAGAAAAGAAGCAAGACAACGTAGATCTATCTCAGCATCCCATCTGCCTCACCTCAAAATAATAATAATAATCCCAATGTCAGCACCAGCAGAATGCAAAGTTACACTCAGCAACTGAGGCTGTCTGACCCTCATTATGGGGTTACCTAAACATGCTGTGGTTCTTCAGCACCTATGAGCCCACATCACCCCCTTTTCTGGTCCATACCCATTCATTCATGGGGAAGCAGTGTATCTGGGGACAGCAAAAATCACTTCATGCACTGTCACCACTCCTCAAATTGGAAACTGAACACAAGGAGGGAGGGAGAGAGAGAAGATATCAGTGGAGAGTCTGGCAAAAAACTGAGCTGGGAGGGAAGCACCTACCCCATGACATAGCCCACTCCATCCCAAAGAAATAAATGTGACTTTACAAGCATGCTTTGGCATAGCAGCAATAGGGGAAGACGCTTGGAAAAGCCCTTCCTCCAGCTGCAGGGAAATCTCAGCTCTGCCACCAAAATCCTGAGGATGGCTTTGCGAGATTTTAATGCATCATACCAGGATGAGAATACACAGAATTACTATGGTAGGCCAAGAGCTCAAAGACCAACCCTAACCCTAACCCACCATGCTCACTGACCACATCCCTCAGTGCCACATCTCCGTGGCTCTGAAGCATCCCCAGGGATGGCGACTCTATCATTCCCCCGGGCAGCTGTGCCAATGGCTGACTGCTCTTTGGAAGAACAGTGTCTTGATACCCAACAAGAACCTCACCCAGCTCAACTTACAGCCATCACATCTCATCCTGCAGGCCATCTGTGAGGACTCTTCCGGCTTCAGACCGAACCCAAAGAGATGACAGAGCCTCAGGTGGCATTGGGGCTGCATCGCATTCAGCCTCAGCACAGCACCTCGGAGCAGGGTTGGAGCACTCAGGACATTTGTATTTCAGCCAGGAGCGCCTGCACTTTGCTTTTTTTTCTTTTTTTTTTTTAATCCATTGGAATGACTCTGGATTTACACCGCTGTAGATGACAGCACTATTTGGTCTAAAGTCAATGAGCCAACCTAGCCGACAAATTCTTCCCCAACCGGAGCCCTTCAACATCAATGAGAGCCTTTTTCTCCGGCCCCGGCGCCTTTTGCCCGTGGGTTACAGCTCTCAGGGCAGCAGCCCGTGATGGAGAGAAGGGGCTCGATGCCAACGTGCTGAGAGGACGCCTGATCCAGCTGGACCCCAGCCCACAGATCTGACCCGATGGGCGATATGGGTGGGCTGGGCTGGGCAGAGGACGGCTCCGATTCCTACTGGGGAGGGTGGCGAGGTGGGGTGGGGGGATGCCAAAAAGTAATCAACGTCTCTTAACAGCACGGGTGAGGGGGTTTGGCAGCGGGGAAGCAGCGCCCGCTGTTCCCATCCCTCCTTCCTCCACCCTCCCTCCCTCCCCCCAGCCCTGCCCACAGCAGCTGGTTTATATTTGGTTGTAAATTTATGGCCCCTTTTGTGTTCTTAATCCTCTCGCAAACTATATTAAAGCCTCAGACCTTTCTACTTGGTGCTAATAAGCTCAACACTTGTATGCCTCCGAGGCAGAACATTAATTGTGGTGTGTTAATGAATGATGTAGTTTTGGACAGTGAGACAAAACAGGCCGTTTCTCTGCACCACTGTCTGCTTCCTCCTCGAGTCTCTGGGTCTGGGACGTCTACCCAGCCCACGGACTCCTTTTATTTTATTCTGTCTTTTCCTTTTTTTAAGCCAGCCGGGCCTATTTTGGGATTACGATGCTGGAACACAGCACGAATCTGGCCAGTCCAGAGCTCTCCTGCCAAGTCTGAGTGCTCCCAAGGAACATCAGCATCCCACCTTCCCCTGCCCTGCTGCACTGCCAGCACTGGGAGACTCCTTCCCTTGCCCTAAAGCTGCTCATTCCCAGTTCCCATTCCCTTCTGCATTCAGATGCTGTGCAGCATCACAGGAGCACCTCACGTCAGCTTCCCCACAACCTCCCAACATCCATTCCATCCTCAAATGGTTGGGAGGGACATAAAGATCATAAAATAGCCAGAGTTAGATGGGACCCGTAAGGATCATCAAGTTTCAGCTCCTGCTGTGCACAGGGCTGCCACAAATCCCAATCCCAGGGTTGCCTTAAATCTCATAAAGCCAGAATGCATGCTACCCTTTGCACAGTTTGCCTTGCCTTTGCTGCAGGTCATGGAGACCCAAGGATCCACACTTCCAAAACACACGTAAGGCCAAAAAGCAAAGCACGCTGATTGGGGTTTTGTGAATAGGAACTGAGGGCATCCATGGGGAAAGATGTGGACTGAGTGTGAGCAGCCACATTGGGACAGGGTCCCACCCAGGTTCAGACAGCAGAGATGGCATGGCTCTGCCACCAAGAAGAGCAGGAGGGCAGAGAACCAAGGCACTATCCCCAGTCACCCATCCTCTATAGGTCCCTATAGAACAGCAGCTTCCTCCCTCTGGACCACCCTCATCAGGGATGATGTGCATCCTTTCCCCTATGGCATCCACAATAGAATCCTAGAATGGCCTGTGTTGAAAAGGACCACAATGATAATCTAGTTTCAACCCCCTGCCATGTGCAGGGTTGCCACAACCAGACCAGGCTGCCCAGAGACACATCCAGACTGGCTTTGAATGCTTCCAGGGATGGGGCACCACCTCCAAGCCACAGCCATGCTCAGCCATATAGCTGCTCCTCCCCACAAGGTGATCTGGGGACAAAAGTGCCATGGTGAAAGAACAAACTGCCCTCACTGCAGCACGGGTGGCCCCAATCCACCTCCAGCATCATCAGCTCTGTGTCCCACAGCGGGGTAACAACCCCCCAGCAGACATCTATCTCAAAAGGGAGGCTGAAAGGTTTGGGGTTGCTTTGTTTTATTGCTTGTAAACTGTTCTTATCGAGCAGCTTCATCTGGAGCCAAGCACAGAGCCAGCACTAACGACATCTGCAATAAAGGCCGTGATGCATGCAAGCCCTGCTGCCCACTCCACAAGCCATCATCTCCCTATCTCTATCCCTGCTCCAGTGACACTTGGAGAACCCATATATCCCCAAATAAAAGCTTTCTCCAGTTTGTTTTAACTTGAACAGCTTCCTGGAGGGCAGAAGTAATACATAGAGGACGGGAGAGCAGAGTTGCCATAGGTATAATCTGGTTAATGTGGCTCTGCTCCTCCTGAGCACCTATTGAGGAGCTTGTCTTCTTGTCTCAATAGCAATCTGTCCCAGCAAGAGGAGAACTCAGCTGGATGGCCAAGGAATGATGAAGGAACATCCGGGCTCTGAATCTTTGAGCATTTCCCCTTGATAACAGCATCCTTACTGAGGGCTTCTGCCTACAGGTTTTGCTCAGCTCCCTGCAAGAAAGTGCAGAGCAGGAACCCAAGAGAACAACCTACAAGGAAGCAGCAAGCTGAAATGCAAAACGTGGTGCTTCCTCCTCACAGCTGGGACAGGGAGAGCTGAATTAGCAGCCAAGTAACAGCGGTAGAAGCTCAGGGCTAACGAACTCAAAAAGTGCTTCTGATTTCTGTTGTTTGGAGGCACCTGGCCTGGAAAAGAAATTTGAATCTGTCACATTGCCATCTGACTGGGAGCAAAGAGAGATGTTTTCTTCCTGTTAGAAGCTGGTTTGCCCTATCTCTGGATGCACATCTCAGCCCAGGGTGAGGGGTGGTTGGCACAGGGGAAAGGGTGCGGATGCTCAGTGCCATGATAGCAATAATGCAGAGGGGACCAAGTAGAGGAATGGGAGTAATATCTCACTTTGCAAGGAAAGTGAAGCAACCAACTGAGCCCATCACACCAACCCTGTGCTGCTGGAAGCTCAACATCTGCTTAACAGCATCCCCAGCCCTATAGAGCGTTTGCTTTCTAGTACAGAGCTCAAAGTGGCTCCCATGTCCCTGCACACCCTCCCTGCCATCCCCAATGCTCTGTGATGGAAGTAGCCCATGCACCTTGCCCTTTATTTTGGACAGGGATGTTGGGAAGGATTTCTCATCTCGTAAGACACAAAGAAGCAGCCTAAGGAGTTGTGTGATCGCAGGCACCGAGTGGAGGCACTTCAGCATCACGTTAAGAAAAGTGACAAATAGGGACCTCCGGTAGCTGTTATCTCACTCTCTCCCCCAGGGGAAAAAGAGAAGTGAATGGGTTGGGCTTTTGTAGAAGTACATATGATGAAATAGGAAATCCTGCCGGGGCACAGAGAGGAGTTTGCACTGGGGTAAAGATAGCATTGAGGCTCTGGGTGCAGCTGTGTCTTCCCAATGCTTCAACACCACCACCCCCAAATTAACCCCTGGCCCCCACCCAATCGGGAAACGGTCTCAACAAACCACAACAGGGACATGAAAGCTGCCACACCACACTGTCCTCTCTGCCTTTTCCTGCAGGATTTATATCTGGGGGGGTTGGGAAGAGGGGGGGCGGGGAGGTGATGTTGATTCCCCACATCCACATGGTCTCACAGCCCCCCAAAATCTGGTTGATCCCACTGTTGTGGGTTACAGCCTGACACCAGAAGCATCAAAGAGGGATTCGAGGTGAGCCCCCAGGAGGGACTGACCTCTCCCAGCCACCACGCTTCACCCCCAGACCCCCATCAACACCCCAATTGCCCTAAAACCCATTGCAACGCTCAGCACCACGAGAACCAACCCCAGCGAGAATGCATTCTGCACACAATACCCCTCCAGCACAGCCTGGTTACACCGGAGCCGCGTTTCTGTGCCCCGCACCGCGAGTGCCGCACCGCGGTGGGCCCCCCACAGTGCGCGCATCGCCCTTTTAAGAGCGCTCCGTGCCGGCTCTCGGCCTCCAACCCACTCCACGCGTGTCACGCCCGCGGGTTGGCTCGGAGGCGACAAGCGGCTAGCGATCACACAGTCAACCCTCCTTCCGAAGCATTAAAACGAGGGGAAACCCCTTCGTGCCACCTCCCTCCCCGATCACCTTTTTTCTTGACCATCGCCCTTTTAAATTCCTCAAAGGCTCCGAGCACGCACGCGGGGTGGGGGGGAACCCACGCGGGACCTCACACGCCAGTGGGTCGGATGAGAGAGAGGAGAAGAGAGCGGAGAGAGGAAGAAGGGAACGCAATGCCCCCCCCGACCCCCTTTGTAAGCCCCCCCGCGAGCACCCACGCACCCCGCGGTCACGCGTGGGGTCTTCCTCACCTTCCTCTTGTGCCGATGGATGTCCCCGATGGAATTGGCCACGGTGTTGGGTCCCAACAGCATACGGGTGCTGCGAGGCCATTCGGTGCTCACCAGGTGATGTTCCCCCATCAGAATCTTCCGCACGTTCTCCGCTCCCGTCACCCTCACCAGCGGCCGCCCCAAAAGGTGCGTCTTGAACACGTTGCCGTATTTTTCTCGTCGCGAAGACTGGAAGCACGAACCCTGCGGGATGCGTGGGGATTGGGGGGACCGGTGGGGGGGGGGGGGGACAAGGCGTGGGGATGGAGACGCGGCGCTGAGACCGCGTGGGTTCACCCTCCCCACCCCCCCCATTCCCTTTTAACCCCCCTCCCCTTATAACTCCTCCCCCCCGCTCCGGGGGTTCCCTTCCAAATCAGCGCTCCCTGAGCCCCTCCGCGCAGATTTGGGGTTTTCTTTTTCCACGCGGACACCCCAGAATGAGTCGTGGGGTGGGGGGGGGGGGAAGGAACGGGGACAACACAGCCGCTTATGGGGGCCACCCAGCCGGGACGGTGGGCACCGCATCGCATCTCACTCCGGGCAGCGCCCTCCGCCTTTTCTGCTTCCACCTTTGCCTCCCCGGGCGCTTTTTAACCACTTTTTCCTCTTTTTCCCCTCCCCCCCCCCCCCCCCCCTTTTTTTTTTCCCCTATTTTTTTTCTTTCCTTCTTTCCCCCCATTTTTTCCTTTCATTTTCCCCTTCTTTTCCTTTCCTCCTTTTTTTTTTTTTCCCCTTTCCTTTTCCACTTCCCCCTCTCTTTTTTTCTTCCCCTTCCCCCCCTTTTTTTCATTCCCTTCTCCCCCCCTTTTTTTCCCCCTTCCCCCCCCCCCCCCCCTTTTTTTTCCTTCCTCCTCCCAGACTCAATTTACTCGAAAGGCTGCGCTTTGCCTAACTCGATCTGCAGATCCGCGCAGCCCTTTAATAACTTTCCCACATGCTCCCAGGGCTTTTGTCGGTGAACAGCCGGATGGAGCCGGGGATGGAGAAGGGGGGGACGAGCCGGGTCCCCCCCCTTTCCCCTCCCCAAAGCCGAACCGGGCTGGGAGGACCCCGCGAGCAGCGCAGCTCGCGTGTGTTTATTTTGAAACAAAAGCGCGGTTGTGATTTTCAGATGTTCAGGTGACCCCGTTTCTTGATCTGCGTAAATATAATTAAAAAGTCCTTTTTGTGGCATTAATAAAGAGTTATTTGTACACCATTTCCAGGGCAGCACAAAGAGGACCTTTATGCGGGGAGAACTTTCGAATGGAGTCCAATTTATACAAAATTTTTTTGTATTTTTAGCCCTTGCACTCTGTTTGGATGGAGCCTGTGGAAAAGCGAGAACCCTTTTCTGGTCCCCCTGTAAAAATCTGATAAATTTCTTTAAAAAATAAAGCCCTATTGAGAGAGTGCCGTTAACCCCTTCGGCGCCGCTGGCGGGGCGGGGGCTCAGAGCTCACACTCGGGGTTGGACCCGGACCGGGCCGAAGCGAGAGGGACGAACCGAACCGCGAAACCCGCACCGTGCTGCCCTTCCCCGGCCTCGGCCGCGCTGCGGAGCCGCCCCGCAAGGGTTCCGGCATCCCGTGCCGGTGCCGTCAATGGGAATCTCTCCCTTTTTGCGGGAAGCATCCTCTCCCAAAGGCTCGGAGAGGGGGGAGAGAGTGGGAAACGCACGGACGCGTTTACTTCGGGGGTTCCCTCCTGAGAGCCGCGGGGTGCCCCCCCCCCCCCCATGAAGGCATCGGGGCACCTCCTGACCTCCTCTCCTCTCTATTTTTGTTCCGACGATCGTTATTTTGGCAGCCGCCCTTCCTCAGAGGGGATCCCTCTCCGCCCGCCGCCTCTCGGGCACTTAGCGAGGTTAATCCCGGGTTAATCTCCCCATTACCTCCGCGGGTTTCCCCCGGCACCGGGAGCAGCTCCCCATCCACCCCACGGGGGGCTCTCAACCGGGGGACCCCCCTTCTGCTCTCCCACCACGCCGGCAATAACAACCCCACGGGTTGGTTGGGTTGGGTTTTTTTTTGGTTTTTTTTTTTTTTTTTTTTTTTTTTTTTTTTTTTTAAATCATTATCCTCAATTTCGCCTAAAGGATGAAAAGAGCCAAAGAGAGAAACGGGGAGAACCCCCTCCCCCCCCCAATTTCCAGGAGCATTTTCCTACTCCGCTGCCCGGTTCCGGGCGATCCCGATCGGGGGAACCCCGCACCGCTGTGCGATCTCGGACGGGAATAAATTTTGGGGGGGGGGGGGGATCGGACCGAGCCGGGTCCCTCAGTGCACCCCCCACCCCCCCGAGTCACAACCACCCCCTGCCCATCTCGCATGATGCAATCGCAACCCGGCGTCCGAGGAGAAGAAAATATTTGGGGAACCGGGGTTGAGGATGGGTATGGAGTTGGGAAGCGGGGGGGATATAAAAATGAATATAAATCCGTTCCCAAGCGGAGGGAAGGGAATCCTCCTTACCTGCAGGAGCCAGTGGAAGGTTTCTCCGATTAAAGGGAATCCCATAGAGCCTTTAGGGATTGGTAGCTTGCAGGTTTTGTCGCGGGTGGCAGCCCAGCGGAGCTGCCACAGCTGTTGGGACACGGCCAGCAGCAAAGTCAGTGACACCAAGCACGCCGCGAGGGTAGCCAGTGCCGAGACGAGATCAAAACTTTCAAAAAGCATATTTGGAAGAAGGAGGAGGAGGAGGGTGGGGAGAGAAACAGCCCCTTGACAGGCACCGCGCTCGCACCCGCACGCACAAACACACACAGACGCGCGGGGGGGAATAAAGGGAAGGGAGAGCGCGGAAAGCGCAGCCGACCCTGCTTGGGGGGTCCGGGGGGGGGGGGGAAAAAGGGGAGGGAGGGGGGGGGAAAAGGGGATTGGGGGGGGGGGGGGGCGGGAGAGCCCCCGGTTCTGGTAGGAGAACAGTACGGAAAATGAGAGAAAATGGTCCAAAAAAAATTAAAAAAAAAAAAGAATAAAAATTAAAAAGTGATTTAAAAAAGAAAAAAGTATGTATATCTATATATATAGAAGAAGGTTAAAAGCGGTTTTTGCTCCGTCTCTCTGCGAAAAGTTTGTTCTTGCCCGGCGTCAGTTTGACAGAGGCGAATATAAAGGAAAGAAGGGGGAGAAGGGGAAAATAAGCACAACGCGGAGCCCCCCACCCCGCCCCCCTCCACCCCCACAAGGTAATGGGGGGAGTGCAAAAAGCTGGGGGGGGGTAAAAAAAAAGAAGTTTAAAAAGGGGAAAAAGGAAATAAAGTTCTCCCCTCCCCCCCCCCTCCAAAAAAAAAAAGTCCAAGTGCGGATGCTCTGCTGCTCCTTTCAAGGCACACACACACAGTGGGAGGGGGGAAAGAAGGAATAAAAGGGGGAAAAGTAAGGGAGAGAAAAGGAAAGGGGGAAAGAATAAAAGGGGGAATAAAGGAGAAAAAGAAAGAAGGAAAAATAAGGGGAAGGAAAGGAAAGGGGGGGAAGAAAGGAATACAAGGGGGAAGAGGAGAAAAAGAAGAAGGGAGGAAAAAAGGAGGAAAAGGAGAAGAGAAAAGAGGAGAAAATGAGAAAAAGGGAGGAAAAAAAAAGGAGGAGAAAGGGAGGAAAAAAAGGAGGAAAAAAAGGAGGAAAAAAAGGAGGAAAAAAAGGAGGAAAAATGAAGGGAAAAAAAAAAGGAGCGAGATTTAAAAAAAAAAAAAAAAAAAAAAAAAAAAAAAAAAAAAAAACACGCTAAAAAATCATCAAATAAGTCAGCAAAGAGCCGGAGAGATGGAAGAACTCAATAGCGCTATGTATGGATCTACACACACGGAGCGAGGCGGGCCGCCGGGTATCTCTGGCTGATAGATGGATCAATCTAGCTCTGTAAATATATATCGGTATCTATAGGGCCGGTATTTGTTCGCCCCACACTTTTCACAGGACTCCCGTCAAGAGGGAGGGAGGGAGGCAGGGCTGCCTCGGCATATCCCCCCCCCTCTCGCTCTCTCTCCCTCTCTCTCTCTCCCTCTCTCTCTCTCTCACTCAATGTGGGTTTGAGTAAAAAGTCAATGTGTGTTTATATAGAGGCGGGGAAGCCGGGCTGGGCCCTCAGCCAGCGGCTCTGCTCCCCCGCACACCCACCCTCTCACTTCAGAGGGTTGCAAAGGGGGGGGGGGGGGGGGGGGGGGTTAAAGGAGAAAAGGAAAGGGGGGGGGGGGCGGGCCGGGCGGACGCGGCGTTGGAGCGTGCGAGCCTTGGCCCGCAGCCCGCCGCTCGGTCACGCCGCTCTCCTCGGCCTCATCCTCCTCCTCCTCCTCCTCCTCCTCCTCCTCCTTCTTCTTCTTCTTTCTCCGCCGTCCGCACCTTCGGCCCTGCGGAGAGACAGCGCGGCTCAGCCCGGCGCCCAACCCCGCGGCTGACCCCAAGGAGTTGCCCCCCCTCTCCCCCCCCCCCACCGTTTAACCCTTCATCGTTCCCTTTCTCCACCCCTCCCACCTCCCCTTCATCGTTTCCCCCCCCCCCCCTTACGATATCTCCCCCCTCCCCGCACACCCCATATTAACCCTTAACCGTTCCCCCTTTGCGATGCCCCCCCCACTTAAATCCCCCTTTGCAGTGATCCACCCCAATATTTAACCCCTATTCAATTGGCCCCCATATACAATCGCCTTTGCAGTGACCCCCCCCAATATTTAACCCCTATTCATTCCCCCCCTATTCATTCAATTGCCCCCCCCGTATATAACTCCCTTTGCAGTGATTCCCCCCCTCCCCCATCTTTAACCCCTAAATCCTTCGCCACGATCCCCAACCCTTCCTGTTGTTCCCCCCCCCCATTAACCCCACCAGTGGAACCCCAATGACTTCCCCATACAAGAACCTCCTCCTCCCCAAGTTTTACCTCCCCAGTGACCTCTCCTTATAATGACACCCCCCCCCCCCTCCCCACTTTTTAACCCTCCTGATGCCTCCCCATGTGCAATGACACTCCCATACATTCATCCCCAATTTCAATCTTTCAATGATTGATGCCCAGGCAATGACATTCGCCCCCCCCCCCCCCCCCCAACCGCTTTCTTTTCCTCCACAACATTCAGGGTGGGACGGGGGGAGTTTGTGTGTGGAGGGGGGGGGGGGGGGGAGTCTGTAATATCCCTCACCTCACTCCTATATATCTTCAGGGAGAGGGGGAATAATTTTGCTCCCCTTTCAGCACAGGGATAAGGACTGGGGGATCCCCACCTCACTTTAAAGAGATGTTCCCAAACCCCCGCCTTACAAAGGGGCCAGTGATTCCGCCCCCCCCCCCCCCCCCAAACACTTCTCGACCTCCCCCCCTCAACTCGCCCTAAGCCCAACGATGGAGACGAAGGCAGAGGCAGGTATCCGGGCTGCCTGCTTACAGGCACTTTTGCAAAGCATTTGCTTCACATTACAGGAAAAACAAAAGTTCATTGAGTTCCCCCCCCCTTCTCCTTCGCCATTCCCCCCCAACCCCCCCAACCGCCCCCTTCCCCGCGTCCCCCTGCAGCCTCCCCAGCTGGTTTCAGTCTGGTGCCCGGAGTGCTGCGGACCCCCCCATTTCTCCCCCCCCCCCCCCCGCCTTCATCTCTCCCCCCTCTCCAACACTGTCTGCCTGGGGGAGCTGAGGTCGGGTCCCATACTTTGGGGTGACCCCGGGGTGGGGGCTGCCAGGCATTGCAGCTGTATTGCAAATCTTGGTCCCCCACCACTTCCCTGCATTCTTGGCCCCCCCCCCCCTCACTCCCCCACCCCGGCAGCACGGAGTCCCATATCCCCCTATGCGAATCAGAAGGGGGGGGGTCCCCCATTCCCGTGCGCTCTACGCTGCTAACCCCCTCCCCACACCGCATCAACCCATTCCCCTACATCCCAACACAGGGAGCCGGTGCCTCCCCTCCCCCCCACACTCATGCAGCCCCCCCCCCCCCCCCCCCACATTACACCCCACCGCCATACACCGCAGCATCCCATTGCGGGGACCCCCCCCCCCTCCTCATCCCTCCATACCCCATCTCAGGACTCCCCCATACACTCCACACCTTGATCCCCCCCCCCCCCCCCCCCCAAGCAGGAAGCTTCCTCTCCCCACCTCCCCCCTTCCCCTCTACCCTCCCAACCCCTCTCGCTGCATCCCGGAGCAGCAGAGCCCCCGCCTCGCACTGTTACCGGTTGTTCCCCCCCCCCCACTCTTCCCCCCCCTTCATCCCCCGGCTCCGCTCTCACTCTCTGCCCTGTCGCCCCACCCGGTGGCCACTGATGGCACTGCAGGAGGAGGCACGCAGGTGGAGACCGACCCGGACCCCCCCCCCTTTCCTCCCTCCACCGATCGTGCCGATCCCAAAGCGTTTTCTCCGATAATTCTTTCGCCTCCCCTCTAAATGCCCAAGGCTCTTTCCCCAAAGCCTCTTCCCAAACTCCCCCTTCTGCATCCCCCACCCCAGTCCATGCCCACCCCAAACAGCGAGAAACAGGGGGGGGGAAAGTCCCAGACAGTGGGGCTGAGCAATAGGAACATCCAACATAGAGGGAAGGACCTCTGCTTTTTGTACAGACCCTCAGAGCTGCTCTGAGACCTCCAGAGAGAGACAGAAATGGGCCCTCAATACCACCTAATGAGATCATTTTCCTTCCAGTGGGAATTGAAGGGAAAACAAACAAACAAACAAAAAAAAAACTTGGGGAAAAAGCTGTGGGATTCTTTACATTCTTGCTATTTATTATTCTGATTTTCTTATTTATTATTATTATTATTTTTGTAGTTCTCCTACCTGGAAATAAGGGGATATAACGCCCTTCCCAAAGCTGGCAGCAGGTTTCTGGGGCACAACTTCTGCCTTTCCCCACCTCTACCATAATCTGCATAACTTTAGCAGTAGGCCAAAGCCCGTGGAACAGCAGAACAGATGGAAAAGACCGTTGGGGAATGAGTGATGATGGGGAGGAGAGGGCAGTGGGTAGAGGAATGTGGCTTTGGGATGCAGCTGAGGCCGACAGCAAGCGGCAGCCTTGGGGTTTGGTGCTCCTAATTGCTACACCCTGCATCCAGCACTGGGGTTCAACCCTCGAAGTCACTGCACCCTATTCCCAACGTTGGGGTTGAGGCCTCCAAATCACTGCATCCCATTTCCACCGTTGGGATTAGGCCTTGCAAACCGCTGCACCTCACCCCCACCGTTAGGGTTGAGGCACCCGATCACTATGCCCCGTTCCCAGCACTGGGATTCAGCCCTTGAAATCGCAGCACCCTTCTCCCACCATTAGGGTTCAGCCCTCAAAATCACTGCACCCTACTCCTACCTTTGGGGTTAAGCCCTCCCAGTCATTGCATATCACTCCCAGCATTGGGATTCGGCCCTCAAAATCACTGCACCCCGTTCCCAGCACTGGGATTTGGCCCTCCCAATCAATGCCCCCCACTCTCACCATTGGGATTAGGCCTTCCCTATCACTGCACCCCACTCCCAGTATTGGGATTAAGCCCTCAAAATCAATGCACCCCGCTCTCCCCATTGGGATTAGGCCCTCCCAATCACCGCGCCCAACTCTCCCCATTGGGGGTTCAGCTCTCCAAATCATTGCACCCCACTCCCAGTGCCCTCCTTCCAAAAATACCCCTCACCTCCCCCCTTCTCTCTGTGCAAAACGAAACCCTGAAGCCCAAATTTTGTAACGTGGTGCGCTTTCCCTTCTTCTCCCCTTCCCTAAGAAAAAGCACAAATGCACACACGACTGAAAAACCCAAACAAACCCCAAACTTGTGCAGCTCAAGAAGCAACCTGCCCCCAGGCCCAGCCCTGTAGCTCTACAGCGGCAAATTTTCCTCCCCAACCTTTGGGGTTTTGCCTCCAGCAGCCCTAACTGCTGTGCCACTCAGACAGGGGGAGAATTTCATCCCCAAAGTCACTTTTATTCCTCTGAAATCGCCTTTTATTCCCTCTCTATGGAGCACGTTCTCACATCCCATCCCCTTTTTCTAACACAACCACCGTTCCTGCCCATATTACAGCACAGGGTGAAACACGGATGGAATATTCTGCCTATATTTCACCCACCCAAAAGGGAACTGGGAGGAACAGTGGACACACACACACACACACACACACAAATGACAGTTTTGATTTCCACGTCCCGTTCAGAACGATCCCATTTGTTACACCGTGCGCGGAGCAGCGATCCCATTGTTACACCACGACCCCGTTGGTGCGTGCTTAAAAATAATCAAATTCACCCAAAGAACCCAAATCTTCCCCCAGATCAGCTTCGTTTTTCAAGCCCTGTGAATGCAGATGCAGATTTCTTGTTGCTGACAGATCTGTTCTCGCTACATCTCGCGGGCTGCGCTCCTGTGATTGAGAGCTCCGAGCTCTTTTCCAGCTCGTTTTGTCACCCCGATGCTATGGACCACCGCATCCCAATGGCTGAGCCACCACCTGGACGGCCGTATGGAAACCACCCACCTCCCAGAAATCACACCTGCGTTTCGTTTCGGTAAGGTAAACCAAAGCAGAGGGTGAGGGTGAGGGGTTGGTTTTTATTTTTGCCCACTTACCGCACCTGGAAGCCTGGCCCGATTCAGGGTGCTGCCCGCCGCCCCGTCCCGCTGCGCTCCCCGCAAATGGGGGAACCCGCAGTGCTTTATAGCAAAGGGAGCTGGGGGTGGTCCCCGCCCACAGGGTGCTGCCTGACATCGGTATTCAGAAGCACCGAAGGGAGGATGACAACGGAGAGCTTCCCCTGTGCCCCCCGAGCGCCCGCCGGGACCCCTCAGCTCCGCGCCTCCCTTCTGCAACACGCTCCTCGTTCCATTTCTTTTTTTTTTCCCTTGAAATACTCTCTCAAATATCATCTCCTCTCCATCTCCCGTGCGTTGTTTTTTTTTTTTTACTCTCTTTTTCTCTTTTTTTTCCTTGCTTTTTTCTTTTTATTTTTTTTTCCACCTTCTCCCCCCCCCCCCCCCCTACAAATACCCGAATGTTTCTGCGGCGAGTTTATCAAATTACGCGTGGCGACAAAAGAGCCAAAGTGCGTTTTCTTGAAGGCTTGGACAATTGGGGAGCCATCAAGGAAATGAAAAGAATGACAGAAAACCAAAGGCTTTTGTCAGATGGAGGAACGCCATCGGGAGAAGCGGGGTTGGGGCCCTTCGGCCGCGGCCGCCTTTATTTCTCTTTGGGTGCCTTTGGTTTCCTTCCCACTTTCTTTTCCCAGGTGTTAAAGTCGAGGCTGTGGGGACGGCCGTGGCACCGCTGCTCATTTTGGTGGGGAACGGAGCGAATCGGCCATTTCCCCTCCGCTTTTTAACAAGATGCCAGTGTTTGAAAAGACAAACGAAGCCCCTTTAGAAATGTGAGGCTGCTGAGATAATGACCGCGATCTCGCTAAGACTGTATGGGAACAGGTGATGCTTTTTTTCCTTCTTTTCTTGTTCCCATCCGCCCTTTGTTCAATATGAGACTGGAGAGAGACAGAAACGAGATCATCTCGATATTCCTCTTTTTGTGCACACCCAAGGAATAGAAACGCCGGCTTGGGCCGGCTCCAGGCTTTATTATAGACGGTGGCTACGGAAATACACAACTGAAAAAGAAAACACCT
Organism: Lagopus muta; assembly: GCF_023343835.1. Classification (NCBI taxonomy): domain Eukaryota; kingdom Metazoa; phylum Chordata; class Aves; order Galliformes; family Phasianidae; genus Lagopus; species Lagopus muta. The sequence goes on along the minus strand of NC_064436.1, from coordinate 70,099,638 downwards.
TTTTATTATACGTTATAAAGCAAGGAGGAGGGGATCAGGGTCCGTTCATCTGTAGGGTCAAAGCTTAGCGCACCCATTGAAGAGATGCTCCATGTGGTCGCATCCCTCCACCCACCCATCCACCCACCCACCCATCCTCCTGCCCGCAGGTGCACTGTGCCACCTGTCCCCATTCCTCTGGCCCTTCTCCCACCCCAAATCCTTCCCACCCCAAAGGCTTTGGGCCCAACATGGCAAGGAGAATCCCAACCCCCAACCAGAAGCAGTGTCCCCGTGGGGCTGCACACCCGCGCCTTCAGGCTCCTCTTGCTCGCTTTGCTCCATTAGGAGCATTTTGCATGTTCTCTCCTCCTGCGTGTGAAAACAGAAAGATTTCGGCTTCTTGATGGATGGAATAAGCAGGGATTCAGCCATCCTCCCTGGCAAGTTGGTGATATTTCCCATATATTCATTAATTACATCAACTTTTGAAAGTCTTTGCTCAGTGGCTCCTGGTTAGAAATTGATACCGTGACACTTTTCCTCAGCGCTCTCCCTGTCTTCCTTCCTCACTTTCTGGATTGTTTACTGTTTTATCTCCCCTCCTCATACCTCTAACCTGTAGGAGCCTTTCCGAAACGCAGCCTCACAGCCTCACTATCCATTCCTGCTATCTTTTTTCCCCAACAAATTTCCTCTGGTCCAACGAAATCCTTCTCCTAAATCACTTCCCTTAGGAAAACCACCCGGCTTCCCCCTGCTCCGCCGCTCCGCCAGCAGCAGCTCACTGCTGGGAAGGGTGGGCTGCACTGCGAGGGAGTTTTGCATCACGGCAAGAAGACAGCCACTATTCTTCTCCATGCCATGCAGCCTTTGAGAGAATTAAAAAGGCATAACGAGAAACATCTTACCCAGCTCGGAAGGAAAAATAAACTACGCCGGAGTCTCTCCCCCGTTCATCCCCAAAGAAAATGCCAGCGTAATGCGAGACAGGGACGGCCGCGAGGGAGGGGTTGGTGTGTGCACGGCTGTGTTTGAAAGCCATGAGACTTTGAAGATGCTGCTGTAAGGCTATCCGTACCCCGGACCTTTTAATGCAAAACACCTCGGCGAGGAGGGCACGCTCTTCCAACACTCGTGTTTCTCATGCAACCAAGCGGCCGCGTCCCGTCGTCCATCCGCTCTCCGTCCATTGGGGCCGTTGGTTGCATCCCGCCGGGCAGAGCGGGGAAAGGGGAAAGGGAGGGGGAAATGAAAAGAAAGAAAACAAAACAAAGCCCAAATGAGAAACACATCCGCCACAGGAACGGGAGGAAACGCCGCGTGGGGCTCATTGTCTCCCTGGGTGCAGGAGTTTTTCTAGAAATTGGGCTTTCTAGAAAAGCTCAATTTCTTTCCATTCTCTTTATATATTTTTTTTCCCCTTTGTTATTTTTGCTCAAAATCCAGGATGGTGGCCTGTTTTCTTTCCATTTTTTTTTTTCTTAACCTCTCTCTGTATTTACGTTATTTGTGGCCCTGTGGGAGAACTCATCCCTGATTTGGCACTGGTGTGTTGCTGGTGGTCGGAGCACCCGACATTTTGGGTACCCACCCAGGAGGAGGGACACCTTCCTGGCCCCACACCTCCCCACCTGCAGCATTTGCACCTCTCCAAGCTGAGGAGCCTGAAATAAGGGAAAATATGCCTGGACGGGGCCACCCTTTTGCTGCAGGGTTATTTCCACCACCCGGACCCTGGGTGCTCAGTGCACAGAGCTATAGGATGCTCTTCCCAGCATCTCCCCTCCCTCCCCCCCACCCCCCCAAAAAAGAAGTGAATTCCATTGACCACCTTTTTCTTTTCCTCCCATCACAATCCAGCAATTTACATTCTGCTTCTTTTCAGCAACACAGGAGGAAGGGATGATGTTCTCCTCCAGGACCAGAAAATAGGAGGGGAGGTTGTGAGAGAGGAGAGGTAGTGGGGAAGAGGAAGAAAACGTTTTTCAGAACTGGTATTTCAAGTTTGGGGAAATCTGGGGAAGTTTCCCACTTCTCTCAAGAACACATGGGATGAAGCTCTGCAGTTCTGCTTGTTTTCTTGCAAAAATGCATCACCCTACTGCAGCCTGGACCTTTCAGTCTGTTTCTATGGTCCTGCAATGAAGACGAACCATGAGGGACACACTTGTGCTAATAGCATATATTGGTGTCCCATTTATGGGGAAAAGCTGGCTCTGAGTGTTTCTCCATCTCCCTCTGCCCAGTTTTTCTAGTCTGGTTTTAGGATTACTGAGTTGCCAGGATTGCTGAGTTGTCAGGAAAGTGTTCCCAAATCATAGAATCATGGGATGGCTTGGGTTGGATAGGTCCTCAAAGATCATCCAGTTCCAATACCCCTACCAAGGGCTGGGTGCCATCCACCAGAGCAGAATGTCCAGAACTCCATCCAACCTGACCTTGAACACCTCCAGGAATGGGGCATCCACAGCTTCTCTGGGTAGAATCACAGAACCATAGAATCAGAATGGTTTGAGTTGGAAGGGACCCTTAAAAGCCATCTGGTCCCACTCCCTGCAATGAACAGGGACACCCACAGCTCCATCAGGTGCTCAGAGCCCTATCCAGCCTGATCTGGATGTCTCCAGGGATGGGGCACCACCACCTCTCTGGGCAACCTGTGCCAGTGCTTCAGCCCAGGGTGTTGCCCCCTTTTTTCTTTTCTTTTAATGGTTTAATAAAAATATATATTTTTTAAAGAGGCTTTGTTACTTATATGCATTACCTATGTTATATATGTTACATCATAGAATCGTGAAGGCAAGAAAAGACCTCTAAGACAATCAAGTCCAACCATCAACCCATCACCACCATACCCACTAAGCACGTTCCTCAAATACACGTGGAGCAAGACAATTCCTTTTCATTCAGTGTGGTCCAGGCAAGACAAAAAGATGGACGCCCATTTTAGGCACCTATTTTGGCATGAGATTCACAAGCAAAAGGCAGATCTGTTATTTCTCCTCCTCCCAGCATCTTCCATCTCAAAGGGATGATGCTTACTGGGATGCCCCCAGCAGAACCTCCCCAAGGGGACATCCCAATAGCACTCCAGTGAGTCCTGCTTAGCTCCTATGTGCATGGGGTGTCCCCAAGTTCTGGAGGAGAAGTGATGGCCTCAAGTTGTGCCAGTGGAGGGTCAGGTTGAAAATTAGGGAAAAAACCTCCAAAAGAATGATCAGGCACTGGCACAGGCTGCCTAGAGAGTGGTAGGGTCACTGTTGCTGGAGGTGTTCAAGAACTGTGCAGATGTGGCACTGAGGGATGTGATCAGTGGACACGGTGGGATGGGTTGGGGTTGGGCTTGGTGATTTTAGAGGTGTTTAGAGGCCTTTCCCAGCCTTAACGATTCTATGACATCTGTGCCCCCAAACTCCTGCATCCAGAACCCAGGTAGGCACAGTACTCAGGACCATCTTCCTTAACCACCAGTAGGACTGCAACAAACCTGGAGCTGCTCCAGCTCCACCAAATCAATTGGAGCTCAGGGATTTTATCCGTGTCAATTGCACCCATGGAGCAGGGAGGATGGATGGTGGTCATAATCCACAATGTTCCCCAAGTGGTTGCAAGGGATGGGAATGGAGAGTGATGCTTGCAGTGCTGGGTCGGCCCCGCTCTGCACTGCCTACCTCTCACCATAGACGGTTCTCATTAAGGCCCGCAATTGATCTCCTGTCTTTAAAGGAAACAAGAAAGGAGGAACAAACCAAAAGGGATCCTCCTTCCTCCAGCCCAGGGGAACAAATCTGGCTTTAATTTCTTTGCCTCTTTTCATTCCAGTCGGGGATTTCACTTTAACGACGCTGCCTTCCCCATTCCTCTTCTGCTCCTCGAGAAACAGGAGAATACCCCCTCTGCTTTCTATGTTTCCTCCCTTTGTTGTGTGATTTATGAAAGGAGCTTTTTCTTCGTGTATCTTTCTTGCTGTGAGCTGAGGACCCCCAAAAAGGGCCGCTCCCACCCCAGAGTTCAGTGGAGCTGCCCTGCGGCACGCAATGGATTTTGGGCAGGCACAGAAGAGTCCATCTCCACTGGGGAGGTGCTTGAGGAGCACATCTTTGTAGTTGGTTTGGGAAGGGGCTTCAAACCATTCGAGTTGGACGGGATGACTTTTAACGATCCCTTTGAAATCAAATGATTCTATGATTTGCACACCGCTGAGTAGCTTTGGTTTGCAGAAAGGGGAACCAATCCAGCACCCAGCAGGGGGTCAGACCGACGAGGTGGGAGGAGGCAGAGAAACCAATCCATGGAACGTCCCCAGAGGATGCTGCACATCTCCCAAGGTGATGGCAATGGCATTTCCCTCCCTGCTTCGTGGTGCTCACAGGGGATGCAAGAAGGACCCCGTATTGCTCCAAGGGGTGAGATGATACCGAGGGAAAGCAGCATTTAGGAGCAGAACGGCCTTTTAAGGAGAAAATACAACCAAAATAATGGCTTTTCACAGAAAAAAAATAAAAAAGAAAAAAAAAACACACACAAAAAACCCCCCCAAAAACACCAAATATGTTTCTGTTGGTTGTTGTCGTCCTTTTTCTCTCTCCCCTCTCATTTGGCACACACATCAAGAAGTTATTAAAAAGAACTTGTTAAATATCTCATTAATGAAGATGAATGAAGACTCAGATTTGCTTCTAAACCGTTCAAAGCAGTTTTGTTCTGACCTCCCAAAGCGCGTATGTGTGTGTGTGTGGAAAGGGATCCCAATAGCTTAAAATACTTCTTTTTTTTTTTTTTAAAGCAGCTTAAACTGATTTCAGCGCTGGAGCAGCTGCTCCACACTCTGGAGGGAGAGAAGATCAGCCTAGGACATGAGAAAATCAGTGTGCTGGGCACAGAAAGACACCGGGGATGGTGGGGCCGCTCTGCAAATCATCGGAGCAACTCACCATGTCGTGACACATTTGCAGCTGGGATTCAAGAAGCCCAACTGCACACATAGGGGTTGGGGAAGGAATGGCTGCAGTGGGTGAGATCGTGCCCCAAAAAATCAGAGCTGGAGCTCCCGTTGGCCTGCAGGATGCAGGTTGGCCCATTGTCGTGCCTGTGGTCCAGGGCTTGGTGCCTGCAATGGGCACAGACAGGAGGGAGCAGGGGAGGAGCGGGTTTTCAGATTGGTTTTTTGATACACAGCCTAAAATAAGGCACAGAGGAGCTTCCCCTAAGAATGATGGCCTTAAAATAGCCCTCTCCATTACACAGACACTAATAGAGGCTCAGTGCATTATTTCTATCAAAGTGCAATTTGCATTTACAAAGGGCTCCTGGGAAGTGATGGATGGGGAAGGAATGGAGAAAGGCTTGTAAAGGCGAGCGTGCTCATCTTGGAGTAAGTTTCAAGCACAAGGCGGTTTTTCTTACACCTTCCCCTCCAAAGAAACTCGTGACGTCTGCTTAAATGAACACTCAGGCTCTCGCCTTTCACCCCGCAGCCCATCAATAAAAGCCAGAGGAGCGGAGGAGAGGGGATGTTCATTTATCTTCATTAGGACTCTGGCCAGCTCCTCTGATCACCACGTCGGTGTCACCGGGAAAGAGAAAAAGCTACTGTTCCTCTGCCCGGCTTCCCTGCATGCAGCTCCTGCCCTGAGCCTGGGGAAAAGGGGATTTTGGCCAATGGGGTGCAGCCTGCAGAAGCTAAACTCCAGGAGAGAGGATGGTGAGGGGGTGGGTGAAGAAAGAAGAGAGCTTATGCGATGGGATACCGATCACTGGAGGCAGATTGAAGAGAGGGGAAATCCGTGAGACCGAGAGATGATGCGCTCTTATAGGGATGGCATCTGGTTGGAAAGCTCAACCCCAACACCATCTTCCATAGCTGCTCAGAGGCTTGCTCACAAGTTTTGTGTTAAGAGGGACATTGAGGTCAGGCTGGATGGGGCTGCGGGCAACCTGGTCTAGCGGTGGGCAACCCTGCCCATGACAGGGGGTGAGAACAACGTGATCTTTGAGGTATCTCCCATCCCAAGCTATTGTATGATTCTATGATCCTTTTGGGAGAGGCATTTCTCCCTCTCTGCCCTGCCCAAGCTTTCTTCCCCTTCGGAAAAGCCCAGTGATGACTGTCAGATGCCTATGGAGTGAAAGGAGAGCCCAGCTTTGGGTTCCATCCCTTTCTGACAACCATGAACATCAACATTTTTTTTTTATATCTCATCCATCATTCTATCCATCTTTGCATGGATGCCAGCTTGACGCTTTTACACAAGGGCATCGTATAACAAGGCCATTCATTCCAACACCAGCCTACAAAGTCATCAGGCACAAGCCAACATCACTGCACCAACTTCTGTAAAGTTTGTGCTACCTTGCAAGTGGAGAGCAAGCCTTTAAAAGCTGTCAAATGTCAAATTAACCTTTGCTTTTGTACTGCCATAGCAAAAAGTTGAACTTTGAAGACTCTTCCCATGACTTATGCTGCTCAGTGTCTGGTGTCTCTCTGTTTAAGTTCCCATGGTATCCTTGGGGATGGAGATCCAGAGCAAGAATCTAATGCCTCCAAAGATCTATTTCCTCTCCTTTCATCAGGTATCTCCTACCTTTATAAGCTTTCTCCCAGTGTCTATCAGAGCACTCTTTTTGGCACCCAAAGACACCATTTGATATGGGGGGAAGCCTACAACATGTTTCAATTGCTGGAGGAATCACTTTATGGTGGAAGGATAAAATCCCAACAATGCAGTTATCCACGGGAGGGTCATTTGATCACAGTTTAGAATATATATATATATATATGTAAAGAAGATAAGAACAGTGAAGGAACATGGCAAGTATAGTCTGGGTTGGCAAGAAGTAGACCAGACCCTAGGACATACCAAGCAAATTCACTGGAAAGACATTAGGATTCACATCACAGGAGTTTCCTCTGGCTGAATGTTGACATCTCACCCTTAGCAGAAGACATCTGTTGAGTCTTTCTCTGTGCTCAGAGTGACACAAGCCATCCCATCCACAGTTAGCCACCAACATCAGTCAGTTGAATCCTGGCTGGAAGGGACTACTCCTACCTGTCATCTGTGGAAGTAACCCAAGGATCTAAAGTTGGATGAGAAGAATCCCTCTCATACTTAGATGAGCAAGCAGAACTGGGGCATTGGAAATGGTGATCTTTAATGTCCCTTTCCTATCTAAGCCATTCTATTATTCTGGTTCATGGTCCTCATAGCATGGGCATCACCTTCCCAAGAATAGGTTCACGTGGCTGAAGAAGTGCCCAACTCAACTCACAGAGTCTACCCAAAGGGCTTCAGAAATGGGACAGAGCCAACAAACCTTCCTCTCTCACAGCTAATCCCTGCTGTCATCAGAGCAGAAGATGAAGGCATGCTGCACAAGAGAAGAGGGCATTCCAGCTTCTTCCACCACGGAGGGCTTTCTCTCATTTGCTGCCTTTCCCCCCAGCTCAGCTCTGTGGAGCCAGAGCAGCTCCCCACTCCCAGCCCCAAGCAGCATTATTTTATTGCTTTTCTTTTCCTGTTTGCCAATGGAGGAGCGTGTTTGAACAAGGCATTTGCTTTGTAGACAACATACAAGGAGCTGGGAGCAGCTTTCTGACCAGGGCCGACTGCTTGCTGGCTTCTCCAGCAGCCTGTCCTGCATCATCCCATGCCAGTGTGGTTTCCCTTACTCAGAAAGCCAATGTGCTCCTGGATGGCCCTCCACGTGGCATCAAGAAAGGCTGCCTGCTGTCCTATGCCACTCCTGCTGTCTTACACATGAGTACCATCCATAGACAGTGCAGCAGGGGAGAGAAAATTCCACCTTGTTCCACCTCCTGGGAAATTTCAGTCCATGGAGGTCTTTAACTCACACTAATGCTGATAGCTTTCCATTGCAGAACTCAAAGACCAGTCTCAGCAACCCACGCTCAGCTCCATAGTGGTGTGCAAAGTACCTGAGATGTCCACAAAGGGAATGAGAACAACATCCTCCTGGCACAGCATCAGCCTGGGGCCCCCTAGGCTTCTACGCTGGTCCTGTCGATATCAGAGATCACTGCAACTGAATTTTACCTCTAAATTTTTGGTGTAGGGGTCTGGGAGATGAATCTTGGGATCAGGATCTTGCCCAGTGCTCAGCTGGAACCCATCCACCAGGAACTAAAACCTTCTTTTATACCCCTTAGATAAGTTTTTATGGAGAGAGTGGTGAGGTGCTGGAACAGCTGCCCAGAGAGGCTGTGATGCCCCGTCCATCCCTGGAGGTGTTCAAGGCCAGGTTGGATGGGGCCCTGGGCAGCCTGGGCTGCTATGAAATGTGGAGGTTGGTGGCCCTGCGTGTGGTGGGGGGTTGGAGCTTCACGATCCTTGAGGTCCCTTCCAATCCTGGCCACTCTGTGATTCTGTGTTCCTTGCTGACTTACCCACAGGACTTCATCAAAAACATCCGTATTTAAGCCAAGCTCACACCTTGCCTTGCTTTCCTTCCATTATTTTTTGGTGAGGAAAATGGGTCCCTTTAGCATCCCTAGGCCATCTAGCTCTGCTTGGGCATGGCAGAGCCACTCCACTTTCCTTGGGTGTGATTTCCCCAGCAGGGTGGGGAGGGCAGCTGTAAGAAATATTTAGAAAGGAGCCAAGCAACCTAGGTGTGTCTTTAGTAACTTAGATGTCCCTTAGTCACAGGCTCACACAGGTGGGAATGGCAGCAGGGTGACTCCGGGGTCACGTCTTCATCACTATCACTTTCACCTGCTTTTGAGAAGCTCCTGGTCGACTACAGTTAAAATGATAAAAGAATAAAATAACGAGAGAAAGTGGTTCCCTGGATTAAGGGAAAGTAAAGCAAACATGGAGCCTTCTTCAGTGACAGTCCCCATATGCACCACGTGCAGTGTCATAGGGAAAGTGGCTTCCTGGTGAGCCTGGGAAGCATGGCAGGAGCTGGCTGAGGCTCTGGTGGGAAAGCAGGGGGCTTCTTGTTCTCTTTGAGCCAGGAGTTTGTGCTTTCCCTGTGATGACACCAGCAGCTGCTGCAGACCTGGTCATAATAGTTAAAAATAAGCATCCTGGAAAAAAAAAAAAACAAAAAACCAAAGAAAAAAAAAAACAACAAACCAAGAACATAAAATAGAGATGCTACTGTTAATGCATAGGAGTGTTGGTAATTATAATTAATTACTATCACTCAGTTATTCACTGCAGTGTGCTTGGTAACCACCCAAACTCCAGATCTGAGCTGTAAATACGCCAGGCTGACTGCAGCCATGGAAGATGTGGCTGTCCTGGCGTGTCTGGGTCCATCCCCAGCCCTGAGGCCATGGGGCAGGAACAAGCCTTTGGAATTATCCATGGAATTACCCATGGAATTATCCTCCTCTGCTTGCCAAAATGGGGCTGCCATATCCAGCTCACCTGCTGAGAAGGGCTCATAGAATCATTAAGGTTGGAAAAGATCTGATGGATCCCCAAGTCCAAGTTCAACCCATTCACCACGACCACTGACCACGTCCTGCTATTTTGGAGATGGAATGTCTCCTAATATCCAACCTGACCCTCACCTGGGGCAGCCTGAGGCCATCATCACCTCTTATCCTGTTGCTATCACCAACCCCCGCCTCACTCCAACCTCCTTCCAGGGAGTTGTACATAGCAGTAAGGTCTCCCCTGAGCCTCCTTCCTGTTCTCCAGACTGACCCATCCCATTCCCTCAGCCTCTCCCCATAAAAGCTGTGCTCCAAACCCCTCTTAGCCCTGTTGTTCTTCTCTGAGGCCCTGGAGTTGTCCGATATCTTCCTCGTAATGAAGGACCCAACACTGAATGCAGCACTGTGCAAGCTCCCGAACCACGTCTCAGTATTAGCTGGGTGAGTGCTAATAATTTAACAGCGAGGATAATTGGTGTCTGAACCCTGGAACTATTTAATTTGCTGGGATAGACACAGCCCCAGGGCCCCTTCTGCAGCTCGACCTGGGAAAGCATCCCAGTGGCTTGAAAGCACTCGAGCAGGTGTGAAATGTTTTCCTGGGTTGGGATGAAGGGTTTGGTCCAGAGCCGAAGCCTTGGTGGGGAAAATGTTGTGCCAGGAACCCCAGAAGGCCAGTCCTGACACATGCTGTACTCAGTGGCCAAAGCCAGGCTGGATTTTCCATAAAGGCTGCACCCTGGGGCCAAACCCAAGAGAGATGCTTATCTACCCCTGCGTGCCCCCACATGCATGGGCTGAAGGCAGAGCTCACAAACACGATGTTGGGGAACACTGGAGCTGAGCAGGAAAGCTGAAGCTTCACCTCTGCTGGGGTCTGGATGTGCAGGACCAGCTGGTTGGTGTGGATTTCTCCCTGCACTGGTCAAGCTTGCAATGCTGAAAGATGCAAAGGGTGATGTATCACACAGCATGGGGGACTTGTGGCCATGTCAAGAGCTGTTTAGATCCCTCCCTCCACCACTTACTTCGAGTGGAACAGACATCCTTCCCATGAAGTATTCTCCAATAGGATTTGAACCCAAAACCAGGCATAAAGATGCTTCAATCAGCTCACCAGCCCTGTGCTGGATGGCATTCAAGTTGTGCCCACCCAGCCCCAACCAAGAGACCACAGCTGTTATCTCCAGGAATTTACCACCCCAGTTTACATCTTTGATTTTGAAATTATCTTTCCATAGAGAAGCAGGAGGACTCCTCAGAGGTGGATGCATCTCAGCTCAGAGTTCCTGCACCATACTCTCTGCTCCACCTGCTGCAAACACACACACTATACCAAATGCAGTGACTACAGGCTGTTCTTTACCCTGCCATCAGCCCCCAAGCCAGAATCTTCCTCTCTACAGTGCAACCATATGTGGGCAATCCCCACAAAAAAGCAAATCTGGGAAATCTGCCTCTTGTTATAAAGCAAACCTCATTGCCTCAGAAAGCCCCAGACCTTTTGCTGCAATTTCAGGTGGGAGCTGAGGGGTCTTGTGCCATCAGGTCTTGCAGAGGGCTCCATCCCTCAGTGCAGGCAATATTAGGGGCACTCACTTGAAGGGCACTTCTCCCCTTCTAAACCCTTCTATGGGTTTAATCTAATTCCAATCATGATGTCATGAGGAACTGGAAGAGCACAGACAGGCAGGAAGGGATGACGCATTCAGATAGGGCAGCTTGGGGCTGTTTGCCATCCTGGTTTGGAAACAGAATAGGAGCAGAAACATACCTGGAGATCCAGTCACCCTAAATGCTCTGCTCTGGAAAACCCACAGCTCTGGCTTAGAAGGAGGATGGCAGGGCAGAGAGAAAACTTTTGGGGGCAGGAAGAGGCAAGCATTGTATTTAGCCACAGCTTTGGCACCTTATGATGGAGAAACATTGCCAGATCTTCAAATGATGGTGATGAGATGGGGTTGTAAGCATCCCCTAGGACCACACAGCTTATAGGAGGCCCCAGGAAGGGGACAGCCTGAGGTGCACCCATCCAGGCCTCTTGCAGCATGGCTTCTTTTCCACGAGCATGGCTGGAGAAGAAGCAGGACACCTTCACTAGCATCTTGGTGGAGCAACAAGTGGCCAGAGACCAGAGAAAGAGAAATCAGCCCCTCAAACAACCACCCCGCATCTGCTGAGGGCTGGCTAATGAGTACAAATGGCTAACGAGCCCAAACAGCCGCCTCATGCCCCAACAAGGGGGGGGGGGGGGGGGATCTTTAGCATTTCACACATCCCTGTGACGTTGAATGATGGCCTCCCAAACACTGCTCGGGCAGCCCCTGGTCCCACGGCAAACGGCACGGAGATGAATGACCGCCGAGGGGATGTGGCAACGCAGTCATTTTTCATCTGCAGCACTGCTTAACCTTTCGTGGGCAAATCCTATTTCCCCGACGCTGGCTGGGCGCCGTACCTGCATTAAGTATTGCCGGGTCAGGGAGGGGCAGCTGTGATTTATGCCCTCTCCCCGCTAATCGGATTGCGGGGCAGGCAGATATTGATGGGTGCCTGCCTTTGATCCATGGCTCTCGTGAGCCTTCATTCAATTACTGCCCCGCAGAATGCAATTAGCAGGGCCGCAAAGCCACGTGGGGCTCATAATCACAGCACGCAGCAAAGATGAAGGGGCTGTCACCAGCTGCTGGATCCCACCTGGGGGTCGGACATGCTGCCACACATCAGGACAAAACACTGGGGAAGCATGGAGGAGGGATGAAGAAAAGCCCTGCTTCCTCCCAACAGTCCCATCCTATTTCTTCCCTCCCCGCACTCTTACCTTCCTCACCATCCATCTTGCACCTTTTTTGCCATTGTGACTCCCAAGCCAGGGTACCCCCCACCTGACCCACTTTTACCTTCCAAATCCAATGCATCCTCCTCCCACATCTTCCCATTTGCTCCTCTTGGAGTTCACCCATTCCTATTGCCAGCTGCTCTCACACCCACTCCAAACACAGGTCACACTATCACCACCCCCATCTGCCCTTCTCCCTTCTCACATTTCTTTTATCTGCTCCAACAGCCTCCACCTGAGCTCTCCAGGTGTGTGATGACAGCAGTTTCTACCAGATTTCACCTTCCATTTTTGCTCTGAACTCTTCAGTCTTGAAAACTTTAAATCCTTGGAGAGCAGCCCTTCTGGCTCAGCATCCCTCTGCCTATCTTGCTCTTATGGGTAAGAAGTCTCATAAAGTTGGCCATATTCTCTCATCCATCCAAAAATGCCCAACCTGCCCAAAATGTGTTGTTTCACGCCAGAAGAAATTCAGCAGAACATCATCAGCACCCAACAGGGATCGTGGTGGTGTCAGCTGGGAAGAGCTGAACAATCCCACTGAGCAGCATGAAGGCAGGAGGATGAGATGGGTGCAAAGCACTTGGTCATGCACCAAGACAAGAGCCTTCAGTTTAAAATGATCAACTGGAAGGAGTGGTTGGGCACTGGCACTGGCTGCCCTGGTGGTGGAATCACCATCCCTGGAGGTGTTCAAGGACCATGGAGATGGGGCACCTGGGGTTATGATTTAGTGGGCATGGTGGGATTTGCTGGGGTTGGGTTTGGGGATCTTAGAGGTCTTTTCTAAAATGAGTGTCCAGCCATTAAACCCATCACCACCATGCTCACTAAACCACGTCTCTCAGTGCCAGGAGTTGAAGAGCTGATACAAAAGGAAGAAATTGGTTACCAACAGCAGCAGGATGCAGGATGGAGACCTCTAAGCACCTGAAAAGTGAGATGCTGGATGGCCTCCAAATAGGTGTCCTGGGACAAAAACTCCTCATTCATTAACGTGGAGATTTAAACCTGCATGGTATCAATTTAACAGCACAGGACCTGATGTGATCAATCCAAGCTTCGAGAAGCAGACACTCAGAAGAGGTTTTGAGGTCTGATGGGAGCCCAGGTGTTTTGGGCAGTGTTCCCAACACGTGACCTGCATCTGGTGAGATGGGGAATTCAGGGCCACCCCTACCTGGTCCCACATCGACCTGGGGCTTGGCTGTGAAGCATTTGGCTCCTTAGCAGCCTCCAGCCTCTGCTCAGACTCGGAGTTCACTTATCATCCAACAAGGTTTTCTTTCCTGTTGCCTTTTGTTGGAGTTCTCCAAAGAGCTGATTCCCAAATCCACAAGCAACCACAAGCAGGAAGGTTTTGTTACTCCTTATTTTTCATCAAGGCAGGCGAGACAAACACTTTTCAGCAGATATTTCTGCGCTCTTGTTTCCTCCTGTCTCTGTCCCTTCTTGCCTTCACCTCGGTTTACCTCTTCACCTCCTTCCTTGATGAGGTTGGCTGAGGTTACAGGAAAGCAAGGTTGTCAGATAAGCCTGTCTCCATCCAGCCATGGGATTTTCCTCTTCCAGGCAGTCCCAGGATGAGGCAGAACACAGACTGAATGAGTTGGACTCCATCATCCTTATGGGTCCTTTTCAACTTGGGATATTCTATGATGCCTGCACCAAGCTGTGGGTTTGCTGTCTCACCGTGGCCAACCACACTGAAGGTTGATGCAAAGAGGAGAGAGGCAGTGAGAGAGAACACAGCAGGGCACAAATGGGTGCTCAGGTTGGATACTAAGAAAAGCTGTGTTGGGAGGGTAGTGCAGCCTTGGGACAGGCAACCAGCAAGGTAAGAGATGTCCATCCATGGAGGTTTCCAAGACTTGGTCACATAAAGCCCTGGCTATCCTGCTCTAGCAACAGTCTTGCTTTAAGCAGAAATCCCATTGTATTGGAGAAGGCAAGAGCACCAGTACTGCAAGGTCCAAATGTGTTAAAGGTGTGCTGGAGCAGACCCCATGAAGCAAAATGGTGATGGCAACAGCCCAACCTGACATGGTGCTTTTACAGGAAAAGCAAAGCACTGAGCCACTGCTGGAGACGTTAAATCCCAGTTACAGAAGTGCAGCATCCCAAAGACGTCAAACTGAGAAACACCATTCTCTTATTTTAAGAGATGCTTACCAGGACTTCGCATTGAGGTTCCACCTGAACCTGCCATTGGATTGGAACCTACTTCCAGAAAGGAGCCCCCCAAATCCTTTCCTCCTGCATCATCTCCTGGGTCCTTCTTGTGTTCCTCCCCATTGCCTGCAGTGGGGCAGGTGTGCAGTGTCACCCAGCACATGGAGATGCCCCATGGAAGCTGAGCCCCTGGGAGCTCCGTGCTGAGATTTCCCAGCTTGCTGGTTTTTAATTAGAGTGTGTCACGTTGATTTGGTATCACTTTAATTTCCAATGTGCCGTGGGGTCAAACATCTTGCACATCCCAGTGCCGAGGCTGGGAGTTACGTGAGGAATCTAATATCTTAATGTGGTTAGGGCCAGAAAAAAGAAACAAAACCCACTAATATAATCGTCGTATTGCAAAGGATGATAAATACCATCTTAGAAAATATGCAATGTGAGCAGGCAAAAAGGTTCCCCGTGGAAAGCTAATGCAATCCCCTCTGCCTTGATGAAGTGCCTATTATCTTTGCTCCGCCCTCCAAATCTTAATTCCTGCTCAGGATTACTTCCCCCATATTTGCAGACATAGATGCGATCAATGAGAGCAAAATGCACGTTCCTTGAAGGTGGCTACTCAACACTTGAGTGTAATCATGCTTGTTTATGCAGGAAACCAATTAAAATAGCCACAGAATTAGGCAAAGATTGGCTTTAGCCCCCAGCATGCCAATGTGATGTGGAGTGTGGGACTCAGTGGGGTGGTTTTCCCAGGGCAGACCATACAAACAGGCAGCAAACCTCCTCCAGGTGCACAAAGGGATGCTGAATTACACAATATGGGATTTTTTTGCTGCAAGAGATGAAGGCAAAGGCAGTGCCTTTGCAGCAGTAACACAGCCACGTAAGCACAGGCACTTATTTAAACAGTTATATGCTGTATTGTTTAATGGAAGTTACAATAGGATAAATGTACAGTCGAAGTCAACATGCTAATTTCTAACGCAATTTAACCTGTAAACCATGCAGTCCGTTTTTCAATCGGTCAGTTTTTCTTTGTTTGTAATCAGTAGCTCTGCTAGTGAGTTTTAAGGAAAAAACAAAAAAAGTTCCCTTTAAAGTTAAACCTAATTTACTAATTTTTCCCCTTATTGTGCAACAACTTGTGCAAAAAAAGCTGTCTTCACCACATCATTAGTTTACAAAATCACGCTCCTCCCCCTCAAAAAGGCAACAACACAAGCAGCCAGGAGGCACTGAGGGATGGGATGGAGACTGGAGTTGGGATAGGGGTGGGGTTGGAGATGGGAACTGGGATGGAGATGGGAGTTGGGGTTGGGATTGGGACGGAGATTGGTGTTGAGGTTGGGATGGTGGTGGGGGTGGGGACTGGGATGGTGATGGGGGTTGGGATGGCAGTGGGGATTGGGGTTGGTGTTGGGATGATGATGGGTGTTGGAGTTGGGATGGTGGTGGTGGGGACGGTTGTTGGGATGAGGATGGGGATTGGGGTTGGGATTGGGATGGCAATGGGAGTTGGAATCATAATGGGGATTGGGGTTGGTATTGGGATGATGATGGGGATTGTTTTTTGGGACTGGGATGGTGATGGGGATTGGGAAGGTGATGGGGATTGGGATGGTGATGGGGATTGGGATGGCAATGGGGATTGGGATGGCAATGGGGATTGGGAAAATGATGGGGATTGGGACTGTGATGGGGATTGGGATGGAGATGGGGATTGGGAAGGTGATGGGAATTGGGATGGCGATGGGGTATGGGGTTGGTGTTGGGACTGGGATGGTGGTGGGGACTGTGGTTGGGATAAGGATGGGGATTAGGATGGCAATGGGGACTGGGGATGCAATTGAGACAGCAGTGGGGATTGGGGTTGGGATTGTAACGGAGATTGGGATAGAGATGGAGGAGGGAGTGTTCAAAGCTGTTCCCTTTACGATTTGCTCTGCAGCTTGGTGCCTTAGAGGTGCCCCAAAAAACTATTCCAAGGAGGTTTTAAGGAAAATAAGAGAAGTGAATGCTTCTCAGGAAGGCAAGCTTTGTTTTTCTTCGTTTTTCTTCTTTTTTTTTTCTTCTTTTTTTTTTTTTTTCTTTTCTAATCCAATGGTGCTGAATTGTTTGCCAAGCTACAGGGAGAGGGAGGCTCACCCACTCCTTACTACAGCCATTGCTTTAAAACCTAAGGAATGACCAACGTATGTACATGGATGTGTTAATAGCAGCATTATTTGTTCTGGGGATTGCAAACTGATGGTTACAGCAGCGGGTTCAGCTCCTACCTCCCCCCAGATCACAAATTTATAGCAACAACCTTTCCCTCATAAGCAATACCATCCGTATCAGAGGATACCAGTCATTAGTAAGCGATTTAGAGGGGACTTTAAACGTCTTCCAGGGATTTTTAAGCAGTCTGTTTAAAAGATTAATTTTATTTTGAAGGGATGGATGTGCATCTCTCGGAACAAAAAGTTAATTAGGACCAGAGCACCAAAATTCCATTTTTCATGCCCGTGATGTGACTTGTGGTTAGGTGCTTGACCTCCCAAAATCAGAAACTCCCTGAATCTGATGGGGCTGGGCTGAGCTTTCCCAGCAGCACATCCCAGTTGCCAGCCCCACTCCCTGGAGCAGAGCTCACCCTGAGCCACAGCCACTCTGGGATACTTAATGCAATGCAGGAGCTGCTCCTTGGGGATAAAAAAAAAAACAGATTCCAAACCAGGAGCCGGCTGCTTTCCCCAGCTCATGGGGGTGATGCTGCCTGGTCCTGCTCTCTTCTCCCTGCTGGAGGAAAATCCTCAGTGTGCAAAAGGCACCTCCTCATCCAGCAGCGATGTCAGCGGCTGAGAAATGCTATTAGAAATTGGGTTTGACAGTCTATCCTCCCACTAATAAAAACTGGAAACACCAGAGTGCTCTATTTGTCATGCTTGCTGATGCTCTGTTATGCCGTTGCCAGCATCTGTAGCAGCGTGATTCTGAAGTGTTTTAAAGTGCTTGTGACTGGATGGCCCTTCACTGAGTGCCTCGTGCACTGAAACCTCCCTCCTCCTCCCGCCGTTGGGTTTTTGCTTCAATCTCTGAGCTCTGCTGCTCAAAGGATGCTCAAAGCAGATGGTCCCACCTGCTTCTGCCACCACGTGTCCCCTGTCACTTGTCCCTAGCTGGAGGGTCCCCTTGGGTGGATCACATCATACAGTCCCTTGCTGGCCACACAACTGTCATCCATCTGCTTCTTTTTTTTCCCATCCTTCTTGTATGTATTTCAAAGAAAGTATCCTTCAATCCTCTCAAAGAAAGGAGCCATAAAGCCAAGTTCCAGCTCTTCCCTGGTATTAATGGAAATAATGCACTGCTTGTGGTGGCTGGAGGTTGTGGTGATGGGAGAAAGCCCCACAAGCTCATTGCTAGCAATGTGCCTATTTCAGGGTTCATATACCCTTCCCAAAAGGGCTGAGGAACAAAGAAGGAAGGCGACATATCACTGCTTGGTGCATCCAGAGCTGGAGTGTGAATGGAGCCAAAAATACAAAGCCAGAAGTGCCCGTGGGCAGAAAGCAAAGAGCCCAAATGCCCCCTTCTGCAGCCTCAGCTGGGTGACACACAGACAAATCCTGCCCCTGTGCAGTTCAGGACCCTGCAATGGAGAGCTGAAGGGGAACAGAGCCCCACCAGGGCTTCAGAACCACCCAGCAGCTTCCACAAGTGGTCTGAGAGCCAACGGCCCCACGCATTTGAATGGTGTTAGAAAGGGCCCTGCCATTCACAATAAGGGTTTTGAATTCCCTTGAGCACAGCGTCAGGGTTTGGTAGTGGGGGAAGCGGCCGGATAAGCTTTCACCTGCGGTAAGGAGAGTCAAAAGGGGAATGAAAAGATAAGGGCAAAAGTCCCTTCTCTCTGTAACCTGAAGCCCGGGATTAACATCCTGTTGATAGCGTGACGTGGTCCTCAAAGACTGCCTTGATTTTGGCAGATGATGCACGGGTAGCTCCGGAGCACAGAGCAGAGTGGAGCTCTGTCATTCAGAGCCAGGCTGCTGGTGCACAATGCTACTCCAGGGGGGGAACCTCCTGCACCCCACGTTTGGGGGACGTCCCCATGTTGGAGGGATGTGCTGGAGGCACAGGGACGTGGCACCATGGCAGCAGGAAGGGAGGATGGGAGAGCAGAACTGCAAGTCAGCATGGAAAGGAAAAGCAAAGCAGTGTTGTACACTTCTCTCCTAGCACCCAGCCCATACTGGCCCCATAAGGCACCCCAGCTTCTCCTATGCAACGAGGCAGCTCTCGAAGGCCTTTTATACCCAGTGCAGGGCCTCAAGACACCACCAGGTCCCAGAAGAAAAGCTTGGGGTGCATCAGCTCTGAGCAATGCCACCACACACACCAAAGGGTCACAGCTCCCAGGAGCCACCTCCGAACCAGGGTGGGAATCAGCCCTTATGGGAAAAGGGCAGAGGGGCTGAGAAATCACTGCTTCTCCTCCTACACAAACCCAACATGCGTGCTGGCAAGGCAAGCTAAGGAGCGACCCTCCTTCTGAGGGGAGAGCCAATGACAAGAACCTGAAACCACAGCTCCTCCCTATGCTTCTCGTGATCCCTTGTTCTTCTGCAGCTGAATAACTTAACAAAAGGAAGTCAAACCAATTCTTTGAATTTGGCTTACAAAAAAAAAAAAAAAAAAAGAAAAAAAAAAAGAAAAAATTAAAAACCAAAAACCCAACCCACCCACACGCACACAAAAAACACCCAACCAACCCATCGTCTGGGTGTGAACTTCTCTCTCAGGCTTCAGGTTTTCCCGTTGCTTTGCAAACCCCTGAAAATAGGAGTTCAGAATGGTGACTGCTGACACCACCTCCTCTCCACCAGCAGCGTGCCACCTACCTGCCCCGGGATTATTTAACAATGTTTTGTCTTAACAGTGGGTTTCATCCATACTATACAGGCGAATACAAAAATACATCTGTTCTCTTTGAACAAGGATCCCAAGTCCAGGCGTGGGGAAGGCTGTGGGTCCCTCATGAGTGATGGCTGTTGATGAGGCCGCGGAGCTGCTTGGCCACTGTGTCTATCAGCTTCTGCTTGTCCCGCTCGTTCTTCCGAAACTGGGCAAAAACGTTGTTCTTCCGGCTCGTGTCCCTCATCCTGAAGCAGAGAACACAGAGGTTACAGTACATGCAGCGATGCTATGGGTGCACCAAGAGAAGCTCGTGGCTGGTAGAGCAAAGAGGAGATGGGCTGTAGATCTGTAGACCTGTAGATCTACAGACCATCGCCTTGGGTCTAGCCCCAAGCTTTATCCACCCCAAGGGCCCAACCACAGCTCGTGTCACCTGCCTCAAAGCCAAGGCACTGCACCAATCCTGAGCCCCTAACGCCTCTCATTCTTCCCTTCATAAAATCACAGAATGATCTGAGTTGGAAGGGACCCTTAAAGGCCATCTGGTCCAACTCCCTTCCAATGAATGGGGACACCTACAGCTCCACCAGATGCTCAGAGCTCCATCCAGAACGTTTTTACATGTTCCAATGTCCGTATGTGGTAAATGAGAGTGCTGTAATATTAGGAGGGTCGGGAAATTAAATAATTAGCACAAAATCCACAGCGTTAATGATTCTTTTTGACATGGTGCATTGCATGCGGCCAAGAGATGCAGCTTTTGGGGCAGCCGTAAAGTTTCGGACTCGTGGACTTAACTTTACATGATGTTCAAGGAAGGAATCCAACATTACTTCCTCCAGTTTACAAACCCCAGGGAGATTTGTATTTCTTTCAATTGCATCGGTCTCCATGAGGTCCTCAAGCTCAGGGCCAACAAGGCACAGTGCTGGGACAGGACCAGAGTAACACAGAACGACAGGGGTTGGAAGGGACCTCAGGGGATCATCAAGTCCAACTCCCAACACCGGGGCAGCTCCATTCCTCTCTGGCATGCAAAGCTTGGCATTCATGCACGTTTGCATTTGCAGATGCGTTTTGGGGGGCCAACATCTCATTGCATGGCTCAAGCAGGGTGTTGCTGGGGAGTGGAACCACCCCATAAAGGTCAACATCAGCAGAGCCTAAAGGCATTGGGCTCCAAGCACCCAGCCTGCTGGGCACTGCTCTCCATAATACCCTAATTTGTAACTGGTTTTCCTGGTAAATCAGATCTGGCAGAGGCAGATGGCTTTGGATGAGCCACACTGGCCTGTGTTTTTGGCTCTGGGTACCTCAATGAAGCATAGAGTGACCGGGACACAGAGATGATGGGCCCTGGAAGCACAGCAGTTTATCAGATCAGAAGGGTTTTGCGTTATCAGAGCACAAAACAAACCTCTTCAAGCTCATTTAACCTATTAAAAACAAATATCTACAATTTTCCGTGCTTCAGTCTTCATAAAAAGGAGCCAAAGGGAATCTGAAATGTTCCAAAAACCATCCAGCTTGGAACTGAAAACATGATAACAACCTCATCCCAAAGGCTAATTTGCTATAGTTATAAGTGCCCAAAGGCACAGGATTATAACTGAGCTGCTTTCCCAACAGTAACCAGATAGCTTGGAGCAATTTTATTCAGCAAAATAAGCTGGTGTGTTTTTTTTTGTTTTTTTTTTTTTTTTCTTCTTTTCTCTTCATGTAATTTTTTTTTTTTTAAACTGAAGCAGGTTGCCAGCTGCTCCCCTGCAAGAACCAGACAGAAAGAGGGGATTTTTGAGTCATACAGATTACAGGTACTGCGGCATCGGGAATTTTGGCAACCACCACCCTGCTGCAGGACATCACCCCTCCCTCAAACACCTTCCCATAGAGCTGAGAGCTCTCCATCTCCATCTCACAGGCTGTGCAGGGACATCAGATGTGCTGGAAGCAAACCTGCACCTTGAGAAACATCCACCTGTGGCCACCCCATGGGCAAAAAAGCATTGAGTTTCTTCTGCCCGGTGATACCCGTAAGTAAGGAAGGCCTGGCATCCTCTGCCTTAGCAGCCCCAAAATCTCACAGAACATGCTCAGGTGCAGATTTATTTCCATGAGATGTTTCTCAAGAACTGCACGTTTTATGCAAGGAAATCTTGGGGTGTACTGAGTGATTGGGAAGGAGTTGCAAGGAGAAAGCTGTGGGGTCGGGGTGACCAAGCACTGCTGGCAATGCACTGAACCCATCCCAAATGGGATGAGACAGGAGCTGCTGGTATCTCCCATGTGGATTTGGAGGCGCCATGCTGCTACCAGCCCCACTTCCCCAATGAGGAACATGCCTGCAGAACACAAAGTCCTGCAACAACTACGGGTGCGTGCTTCCCCACTGTGTGCAATGGGCATTTCCCACCTACACCCAACTGTCACTCAAGGTGAGAAGGATCTTTTCTATAGAGAAGAGGGTTACAAAACTGCTGGGTGCCAACCAGCTGCATTAGTGTTGCTGTCAGGGAGCAGGGCTGGGACGCAGCATGTTTACTCAGGGCTCATGCTGCTCGTAGAGCAAGAGCAAGCCTGTGCCCGTGTGTGCCTGCAGGGATGGAGCGGGGTCCAAAGGGTTTCTCCAAAGGGTGACGGTGTCAGCATGAGGGACTCCCAGCAGGTGGTTGGGTTGGGAGGGCAGCTTGGAGGCACGAGGCCATGGATGGAGAAACAGCCTTAAAAAAAGCCAGGTTTATCATAGACTCATAGGATTATAGGATGGCGAAGGCTGGAAGGGACTTCAAAGATCGTTTGGTTCCAACCTCCTGCCATAAGCAGGGTTGCCAACCTCCAGATCAGGCCGCCCATCCAACGTGGCCTTCAACACCTCAAGGGATGGGGCATCCACAGCCTCTGTGGGCCATGTGCTCCAGTGCCTCACCACCATTGTGGGGGTCAACACTGGGGTGCCATGTGCCAGCCCCATTCTTTTCCAGCCTTGGGCTACAAGAGCTGGAGAACGTGGTTCTAGATAGAGCTATGCATCCTAACACCAAGAACAGGTTGGAAATAGAGGCAGATCTTTAGGGGATCCACACTATTGTGCCTGCAGAGCCTCAGGATAGCTGAGGCTGGTTGTGTAATGCGGTCCCTCTGTGCTGGCCCAGGAATTAAAAGTAAGAGGAAGGGAAGGAGAGAGCTCAATGCTGTCCCCACCCCTGTCAACAAACACCGCCTTAAATAGAGCCAAGCTTTGTTTAAATTAATCTATAAGAGAAAAAAAAAAAAAGAAAAAAAAAAGCGAGGCAGTAAAAGCTCCTCTTTTAGTTCTAATTAGTGCATTTGAGACGATAGAGTTACCAGAGGGAACTGTTTCAAAGGCAGCTTGCATTTAGATCATTTAGTGCTCCATTTAAATCAAACAATAAAGTCACTGCAAGGTGAGGGTAAAAGCCCAAGCAAGCAGCATACTTACACTCGTGATATCCTATGGGAGATGTGTGATTAGGAAAAGAGATAATCATGAGAACAAGTTACACAACCCGGCTGCTTCGTGTCCAAACGTTCAGCTTTCTTTTTTTTTTCCACTTTATGGATAGCTCTGAATATACTGCACACTTTTGCACCATGGATGGAAGGCTGCAAATATACTGCAGATGATGCAACGTATTGCACGATGCACATATATAATATGGCTATGGTGTATAAAAGCATTCTGCACTGACACAGTGCTCCACTGCAGACCCTGGGTGCAGACTGACAGCCTTTGGATGCTGTGGGTTGATGTGAAATGAGCCAGGGAAGGGAGGAGGTGCGGTTGAGTGGACTGCAGACATCACAGACCCACATCCAAAGCCTCAAAGCACACCCAGTTTATGCTTCTAAAGGCTTCACCCCAACATCAAACTGGGCATCTTCTACTCTACGTGCAACAGAAGCAAGAGGTACTCTGAAAAACAATTCAAATTCTATCCAAGGATCTGATTTCACGTTAAACCAAACCAAAACCCAACCACCAGCCTGCTCATCCTGCCCACTCCTCCATGCCAGACCCAACCATGGAGTGAGCACAGAATGAGGAAATCAGGAATTATTCTTCTGGGCTTGTTACTTTGCTGGTGAGGTGTGATGGAAGCAAAGAGGGCAGAGCAGGGCTGATCCTCCTGGTGAGGATGAGTGACCTGGTGAGGAAGAGTGACTTGGTGGCACTTGTCTCTGACAGCAGGTACATGCTGGAGGGGTTACCAGAGCAGTGAACCCCACTATTTGGGACTGAAGCCAACATGCTGCTTCCATGCCCGAGTTCACCATGTGGGTTGGGATTTTCCAAGTCTGGAATTATTAACTGTGAGCTGCTCAAAACGTGGACTGGGCTCAGAGGACTGCCAAACCCTCTTTGTGCTCCAGGGTGCATCTCACCTCTCCACAGAGGACACATGGAGATGACCATTGGGGTCAGCTGCTCCTCAGCACAGCTCCAGGGTTGGCTTGCACATTACCTCCTGGGGCAAGTCCAGGCTTCAATGAAACTGAGATTCACCCTTAGCAGAGAACATGGGTCCTGTCCTCTCTAAGAGCCTTGGAGCCACCTAAAGATATCCTTTCTGTCCCATAGCTGGGATTTTAGTGTACGACCCTCTTGATGGAACCAGAAAACAGAGCTATAAGTGCCTGCAGGCTGGCCATTTTCATATGATTTTGGGGGCTAGCTTGAGATGCTAGTGGAAGTCTGTCATAGAACGAGGAAAACCCTGCTTAAGAATATATAAAAATAAAAGTCCTTAACCAAATCAGTGCTTCTTGATAGAAAAACTGGAGCTTAGTGGGATAAAGAAGGACTTTGTCAGCACTCCCACTGCTCCGAAACCTTCATCTGGGGCTGAAAAGTCTAGGGGTGCCCCTTGCTGCACTCACTTCTCCAGCAGGACGAGGGCTGTGGTGGGGTTCACCCGGAGGTACTTGCAGGTGGGTTGCCCGTAGTCAGCCAGGTACGTCGACCAGTCCCACTGGATGAACAGATCCAGGAGCTGCAGGGAAGAAAAACAAACAAAAATGAGGTGGTGAGCAAGCAGGTGGCTTATCTGAATCATGGCAAAGGTCCTGAGCAGGTGGTGTTCATCAGAAAAGCCATGTTTTGCAGTCTTAACCTCCTTGAGCCATACTGCATGCCTGATGTGCTACCCTGCTGGAGGGTATGAAGACTGAGGCACCCCAAGAAAGTTGTGGGCAGAACCTGAAAAGAGATGCAGTGCTTCACCTCAGTGGGATTTGTGATTTCCAAGGCAGCAGACCTAAGGGAGAGTTCCCACATACCCCACACAGCAGTGGGCTCCCTTCTCTCCTTACCCATGACAACTTCCCATCCAATATGGCTGGGGATGCTGAGCCTTGTGGGAAGACACCAGCACATCTGGTGGTGCCATGGTGGTGGGGATGGGTTGGTGGTCGGATAGATGATCATAGAGGTGTTTTCCAACTTAAAGACAGAATCAAAGAATAGAATAACAGAACCACCAAGGTTGGAAACAACCTCCAAGATCATCCAGTCCAACCCACCACTAACACAACCCCACTAAACCATGTCCCTTAGTATACCAGGGGTGGTACTCGAGATACAGGAAGAGAATGAACTGAGACATTTACCTATGATTTTTCTTACTTCTCAGCAGACAGTGCAAGTCCCAGCTTTCTTAAGAAACGGTTTTCAAAAACCATGGTGCAGATGTGCTTAAATCTGCTTTTTAAGGTCGTAGCAGGGTCTGCTGCGATAGGACAAGGGGAAACGGTTACAAACATGAAGATGGGAGATTTAGATTGCATATGAGAAAGAAGTGTTTTACAATAAAGGCAGTGAGACACTGGAAGGTGTCCCAGAGAGGTGGTGGTGTCCCAAATTCCTCAAGATTAGGCTGCATGAGCACCTGATGGAGCTGTAGGTGTCCCTGATCACTGCAGGGAGTGGGACCAGATGGCCTTCGAGGGTCCTTTCCAACCCAAACTGTTGTATGAGCCTATGGTTCTACAACAGTGCCCGTGTTTTTGCATAATCATCACAGAATGGCCTGGGTTGAAAAGGACCACGATGATCATCCAGTTCCAACCCCCTGCTATGTGCAGGGTCACCAACCAGCAGACCAGGCTGCCCAGAGCCACATCCAGCCTGGCCTTGAATGCCTGCAGGGATGGGGCATCCACAGCCTCCTTGGGCAACCTGTTCCAGTGCCTCACCACCCTCTGTGGGAAAAACTTCCTCCTCATATCCAACCTCAACCTCCCCTGTCTCAGTTTGAAGCCGTTCCCCCTTATCCTATCGCTATCCACCCTCATAAACAGCCGTTCCCATTCCCATTTATGTGCCCCCTTCAAGTATTGGAAGGCCTTGGAGGGGAACGCACGGCTCATGACAAGCAGCCACAGTTCCCCCTGTCCCTGTGACCGCTCTATTGTGGCTCATGGCTGCCAAGTGCCGACGTCTTCATCGGCAGCAGCCGAGCGTCCCGGCGCCCGCCCCATAAGGAAGGGCCCCATGGTATTGTCTGCCCGTGGCCGTCCCCAGGCGAAGCGAGGGCCATAGAGGCCTCATTGTGCCCCCGCGTCTCCATGGTTTTCCTGAAGGCTCAGGCGCTGTTTAACAACACAACCCGCCCGGCAAAGAACGGGGATTTGGCTCCTCGAAGACCTCAAGGTACAAAACAAAAATGTGCAACAAGATTCTTTTTGACTATGTAGGTCAGGGCAAAGAAAAGAAGCTGTCGGGAACAATCCCCAGCGCTGGCGGGGGGGACGGATTAGCCGGGACCTTGGAGGGCTCTTCCAGCCCAACGTTTTGTGCTGCAGGTCAGCTACAAACCAGGGCTGCACATTGTTGGGAGTCTTTTTATCCAAAGGGCGCCCTAAAGCCGCAGCCCGGAGTATGATTTCATGTGCTCCTTCCACCCCACAGTGCTTCCAGCAGGTCTGTCCTGCACTGGGAATGGGTGTAGGATGCCCTGTAGGGCAATAAAAAAAGGGGTAGAAATAAGAAGGCGAAGGTTAGAAGTGGGTTAAGGAGAAAAAAGCACGAGGGGCTGTGATTAACAGCGTGCAAAGGTGCTGGTGAGGCTGCAACTCAAGTGCTGTATTCAGTTTTAGGCTCTTCACTACAACAGAGGTATCAAGGTACTGGAGTGCGTCCAGAGAAGGGCAGCAGAGCTGCGAGGGATCTGGAGCACGGATCTTATGGGTAGAGGCTGAGGGAATGAGATGGGACAGTCTGGAGAAGAGGAGGCTCAGGGGAGACCGCATGGCTCTGTAACTGCCTGAAGGAAGATGGAGCGAGGTGGGGGTTGGCCTCTGCTCCCAGGTAACAAGAAGACAAGAGGTGATAGCCAGGGGAGGGTCAGATTGGATATTAGGAGATATTTCTTCTCCAAAAGAGCTGTCAGGCACTGGCACAGACTGCAAAGGAAGGTGGTGGGGTCACCATCTCTGGAGGTGCCCAAGAACCGTGGAGATGTGGCACTGAGGGCCGTGGTCAGTAGGCATGATGGGATGGGTTAGGGATTGGGCTTGGGGATATTAGAGCTCTTTTCCAATCTGAATGATTCTTTGACTGTAAATAAGCACCATCCTAAACACAAACCCGCCCAGGCTGGACCTTGGAAGGGTACAAGCAGCACTGAGGGTGCCTGAGGCTGAGCATAGTGGGCACTGCAGGGCTCAGCCACAGGCACAGGTCGGAGCCAGGGGAGAAAGGTGCTGCAAGAGGGAGCTGTCTCTGGACGATTTATCTGTCACATAAATGTGGTTTTATTGCTTTTACTGTTTAAACTTTTCACCTCTGCTGCTAAATCTGAATGACACCAGGAAAAAAAAAGAAATTAGGAAAGGAGAAGAGCGTCTGCACGGCGGCGCTGGGCAGCTCCACGGCTGCAGCCGCCTTCCAGGGGAGATTCCAAATAAAATATGCAAATACCATTAATTCTTCAAACCAGAGTCTGCTTTTCAAGGCTATAAATCAAAGCTGACAGGGCGCACACTGGAGGAAAGGAAAAGAAGGGGGGGGGGAAAAAAAGGGAGCTTTTACTGTGGTGATAGGGAAATGCAATAACTGCGTGCTTAGCTGCAAGCCTGCAGCTGCAAAGAGTGCACATAGGAGAGCTGTCTGTGCTCAAGTTGTGTGTTTGCACGAATGCAGAAGTGGAGAATGGAAAGGTACAGGGAAAGGTACAGGAAAGCAGTCTGGTTTTATGCATTCACACACGTGTATATGTATATATATATATTTATATAAAACCCCAATGAACATGGCTGCACTGGGAATGGAAACTGCTGTCTGTGTCACCATGGGCTGTGCACAGACCTGGGAGGTGATGCACGGTGCCTAGAGCTGAAAACGGTGGCAGGGAAGGAAGATTCAAGGTGAAAAGTAATGCAGAGAATAGAGACTTATCCTATGGACAGTGGGAGGGTATCAAAGGGCTGAGCTGACACGGGACCATTTGGCCACAAGGACCTCTCCCCACCTCTTCCCTTGAAGACACAAAGGCCAGGAACCACTGCAGGACAGATGAACCTTCCTGCATCCCTGACTTCAAGCAATACCTGGCTCTGCTAACTTTTTCCTTTTCAGAACTGATGGCACAGCTATTTTCAATGCCTGCTGGGTGAGAGAGGCACATCCCGGTGTAAAAGTGCCATTGCTGCCTCTGCTCTTGTGGCTACATCTTCCTCTGTGTCTCAGCCCCTCTGCTTTTTAATATCCTGACTCCTTCAGGCTGAGTTCATGCTTAAACTGTTGGTATTTATGGAAATATATTTATAAAATAGCTGTTGCCAGAGGCAGGCTGGCACAAGACTCACAGCTACGCAGCAACCAGATGGTGTAAGGGAAACCAACCCGATCCCGAAGACGAACTCTCCCCTTGTTTCAAGGTCTACAGATGTCAGCTTGAAACCCTTCATCCAGTAAAAATACAACATCCTCCACACCAGTATCTCCTCCCTTTTCATCCCCTGTGATATTTACTCTCGGCAACACCAGAGAGCAAGAGGAAGGCTTGAATAGGGCTCTCCAGAGCATCTGCAGACCCACCACCACCAACGGATGAGAAGCATCACGTTGGCTCACAAGATGGGTGCAAAGCATGGTGCATTGCTACTGCTGTGTCTCCTGTAGAGCAACACCTGCCTGTAAAAACCCAAAGCATGGCAGGGGAGGAAAAGGGGAAGACGACTCATGACCATTGGTGACCACTTCATAGAATCACAGAATCATTAAGGTTGGAAGAGATCGCCCAAGGAGGTTGTGGATGCCCCATCCCTGGAGGCATTCAAGGCTAGGCTGGACGTGGCTCTGGGTCTGGTGACCCTGCACATAGCAGGGGGTTTGAAACTGGATGATCATTGTGGTCCTTTTTCAACCCAGGCCATTCTATGATTCTATAATCAAGCCCAACCATCAATCCATCCCCACCATCTCCACTAATCATGTCCTTACATGTTTATTGGATGCTGGTATCAGTTATAAAAGGCTCAATTATCACGTTCCCTTCCTTTCCTAATAACCTCCAAGTCTGATGCTCTTCTCCCAGCATCACTGTGCGCAGAATGAATAGCCTTGACCCAATGCATGTGGCAGGGGGGTTGGAGATTCACGATCCTTGAGGTCCCTTCCAACCCTGGCCATTCTATGATTCTGTAATGCCTTCTATAAAACAGCCATGCTTCAGCTTGCAAGAGATCACATCATTGCCTTATAATCCTAAATCTCTTCTTTAAAAAGTATATTTTGATGACCTGACACCACAGCTCCATTGATGAAAGGTGACAGCAAGAGGCTTGGGTCCTACCAGCATCGCAACTAAACCCGCCTGAATGAAGAGACAAGCTGCTCCCAGAGGGACCACAAAATACCCAGCTAAGAATATTGAATATTTCCATGAAAAGCAGAAGAAACCACTGGATCCAACCCAGTGCCAAGTCCCTGTTTGCCCATGCCCATGCACACAACCATCCCATGGCCGATCGCTCAGCCCCTGATGCCACCCAGTGGGGTGACTGCAGAGCACAAAGCCCAAGGAGCTTCCCACACCAGCAGCCACAGACAAGTCCATTCAAAATCATTTATTTTGGTGAGGTTGCCATTATGCCTCGTGGGAAAGTAATACTGAAAGCAGAAAGAAATACTCGACCCCACGGGGAGACATGGGTTTGGGCGAGAGCATCACGAAGAAGAAAAGGCACTGGGAATTGGAACATGAGGTTTTTTTGATTACTTGTGAAAGACACACAGGGTAAAACTGTGACCTAAATGAAAGCAACAGTAGATTTGTCACTGATTTCACTGGAAACTAAGCTGCTTTCTAAGGAAGGAGTGCAAGGGAGTGCCTAGCACTGCAGTAACCTTACGCTGCACTGGCTGCACAAGCCAACGTGACGCACAAAGCAAGACATCAACACACATGGAGGCCAGGGGAAGTTGGTTTTGCCCTAGGTGCTTATCAGAAAGACTCAAAGGAACTCATTTAGACTGGAGGTGCAATACTGTCCAGCCTGCTTGAGTCGCTCTGAAGACCCAAATCCCTGCAGAGGTCCCACCTGGGGCTGTCATTCCTCCTCACTGCTCAGACAGAAGAGCAGAAAACCAACGCCACGTTTCTCATCTCGCACCTTAGCTGGATTTACTTTGCAAGTTAAGGGAGCGATTTTATCTTTCCATCTATTTTTTTTTTTTTTGCTTTTTTGCTATCTGTAAAAGTTCTTGGAAAAAAAAAAAAATCCACCAAAAAAACTATGAGAAGAATCTGGAAAGATTTATGGCAGAAGGGACAGACTATGTATCAGAGGGAGGTTTGAGACTGACAAAGCCCTTATTTGTCCAGTCTGGGTTATTTTCAGGCTTGTACTATTGCCTGTTTATAGGTCTGCATTTCTTACATCAGGCTCCCAGGGGAAGGTCTCCAAAAAGTTTTCCGTGTGCACAGAAAGGTCTTCTGCTTTTCCATCTGCAAATGTTCATCGTTTATTAGGAGGAACCCCCTTCGCCTCCCAGCCTCCCTCATCACAGCACACGAAGGAGCTGTTGGACTTCAACAGCATCAACGTGGAGCAGCAGAATCATTGAATCACAGAATGGTTTGAGTTGGAAAGGACCTTCAAGGACTATCTGGTTCCACTGTCTGCAGCGAATGGGGATACCCACAGCTCCATCAGGTGCTCACAGCTTGACTTTGGGTGTCCCCAAGGATGGGGCACCCACCACCTCTCTGGGCAACCTGTGCCAATGGTTCAGAGCCCTTATCGTAACAATCTGCTTCTTTATATCCAGTCTGCATCTCCTCTCTTTGAGTCTGAAACCATTTCCCCACATCCTAACACAACAGACCCTGCTGAAGAGTCCGTCCCCTTCTTTCTTACAGCCCCTTTGGACACTGAAAGGCTGCTCTCAGGTCAGCACCAGGCTGGAGGGTGGGGATGCAGAGGATTAACACATCACAGCATGGTGACAGCCTCGAGGGCTCCTGGAAAGTCCCTGCAGCTCCATCTGTGCTCCTGCTGGCTTTGCTGGGGCAGAACCATGGCCTTAGTCACTGGGCTGGAGTGCTGCCCGTGGGGAAGGCTGGACTGAATTCTAGGGAAATCCCACGTTCCTCCAGCTATCGCAAAGCGCCGTGCGATGCCAACTGAAAAAATAACAAAGCAGTGCAGATATTCAGTGCAAAAACACAGGCGTTGTGAGGTTTCGGTGCTGGTGGTAGCCAAGTGGATGGGGTATTTTATGAACGGGTTAAAGGAACACAAGTAGACTGGAATGCTGGAATTATTAGCCAATTTGCACCTGTAAAAATAATTATTTCTACCCACGAGGTTCTTCCTGCAGGTTCACAGGTTTGCATGGTGCTTGCCATGACGAGCAGCTCTCTGCCCTGCAGATCCCCCAGTCTGCATTGGACAAAGAGACAACGCTGGGCAGCGGCCAAGAGGAAGCAGGGAGTGCCGGGAGCTGCTCTCGAGGGACTGCTATTGAACAACGCTTCGTGTCTCCACTGACAGCACAAAGGGGGATTCATCGCCGATGCAGGGATGTCTCCTGCAGAACATTCCCATGGCTTCTCCTCGCCACCCGGTGCCGTGGCAATGGAGGTAATGGGAATGGATTTGGGGCTGGAAGCTTGGGGAATCCCGTGCTGCATCAACTGGGATGGTAGTAGGGGAGCAGGTAGTGATAGGACAAAGAGGAATGGCTTAAAACTAAAAGAGATGAGCGTTAGGTTAGATGTTAAGAGGAGATTCTCTACCCAGAAGGCGGTGAGGCACTGGTCTGGGCTGCCCAGAGAACCATAGAATCATTAAGGTTGGAAAGATCATGAAGATCTCCAAGTTCAACCACTGACTCCCACCATGCCCACTGACCTCAGTGCCACAGCTCCACATTTCTCAAAAACCTCCAGAAGCTGTGGGTGACCCATCTCCTGGAGCTGCCCAAGGACATGGATGGTGCTCTGGGCATCCTGAGCTGGCAGGGGGCACCCAGCTGACGGATGGGGATGGGTGGGCTTTGAGGTCCCTTCCAACCCAACCACTCCCGTGGTTCAGTCATTCTACGATTCTATGAAAACGCTCAATTCAGCTTCCTGAGGTTGTTGTGCTGCAGGCAATTTTTCTTAGAAGTGAAGAGGGAACAAAAGCATTTTGTGGTTTTGAAACTGGTTTTGCTTTTGGTAGAAAGCCCCGTGCTCAGTGTTGAGAGAGAATGGCTTTGTGCCTTCAGTTACCCTTCATCAACAGCACACGTGTCCAACCTGCTAATTTGATGTTTCTGTAGCCCTCCTTTTAAAAAAATTTTTAATTGAAAATGTAATAAAATAAAAGAACTTCTGTTACTTATCTACACTGAGGACGTGGCCAAAGACAGTTCCTCTTCACTCAAGCCAAAAGGATGGACACCCATGGTCTGCAGCAATACCCTCCCTGCCTCCACAGTCCGGGTGAGAAAGTCAAGGGATTGTGCCAAAGTGCAACGAAATGATTGAAAATGAACGCAAACACACTTCCACGTGGTCACCTAAGAGGGATTTGTATAGGAAGGAAAAAAAACACATCTTTTGGAGGGCTCTCCTCTGCCTCTTCCCATCTCATGCCTTGCATTTTTCCTGCAGCCGAGGCGCAGGCGGAGCTGCTGTTGGCGCTGCTGGAGCAGCACCTGTGGCTCTCAGCTGACAGCTGGCCCCTGGCTGCCTCTCCAGCACAGCCCCGGGGCTTGTATCAGCAGAAAGGAGGGGAAGGTTGGAAATGGGGATTTATGAGGGGAGTGAGCTCGGTAACCTCTGCTTTGGAGCTTATCGGAGCTGTCCTGCCTGACCTGTGCTTCCAAATGGGCTGATTGGGGGGGAAATGTGAAGGAATAGCTCAGCTGCAGGTCAGAATGCTTGGATAAAGAAAGAGAAGAGCTAATCAAAAAAAGCACAGAATCCCCTAAATACAAACAAAGGCTGGTGAAGAGGCAAAAAAAGCAGCAGTCTCCCAAGCAGACCACTTGCACCATTGGTCCTACCCAAAATAACTGCATGCAGTGACAGCTTTCTAGGGGCAAACATCCCAGATTGATGCAGCCCAGTGGCCAGTGATGGACCTGCAGCATCCCCTCGAGACCACCCAGCCCTTTTTCCAGGTGAGTCCAGCCCCACTGGGGACACCCAGCCCAGTGAGTGGGATGGAGGGTCCCACCTGCACTGTGCACAGAAGAGGGACAGAGCTGGCAGAGTGTCTGGACCCCATTTCTCTGCTGTGACACGTGGATGTGCTCTTTCTGTCCCTAAAGGCATTGCTGTCATGTCTCCAGCCCTGCAGCCAGGACCTGGCGCTCACCGGGTACCGACCCGCGGGGCCAACACGCCACTGTTATTTTTCCTGTTGCTCAGATGATGCCAAGTCCTTTGCAAGCTGCATTTTTTTTCCCTTCTGTTTACACATTAAAAAGGGGAAAGAAAAAAAAAAAAAAACACCCAAAAAACCCAGGTGACCTCTCGCTAACCCCAAGCCGGTCTGCGCGAAGCCGCCGCTGCCTTCACCTCTGCGTGAACTTTCAGATTATCTCAGACAAGATTCACCTTGCATTGAACTTGTACCCCGTGCTGCAGCACACAGTCACGTAACATTGATTAAACATTACGGCGCAACGTGGCTATAAATTTAATGAGCGTTATCAGCGCGCTTCCTCCCCGCGTCCTCGCGCAGGGGGAGAGGGAGGGAGGAGGTGGGTTTGGGAGCCGGATGAGGAGGAATGGCTTTGGGAAGATGGGGAGGGAGGCAGCAGCCCCTCCTGCACGTGTAATGAGTTTTGTGCAGCCTCTGTAGAAGCTCATCCGCAGCTATCGCTGCAGAAATACCGACAGAAACACCACGCAAGCTGGGCTAAAGGATGCTCATGGAAAGAGCTGAAAGCAGAGAGCAGACAGACAAGGGAAGCCTCTTTGGGGCAGCAGCCTCTTAAACGCCGGCTGTCCCCACCGTGATGCTGTGTGCACACATGTGCAACCAACTTGCAGACGCTGTCTGCGGTGAAATGGATACGGCCAGAGCCAGCGCTCGAGTGCAAGTGCTTGAAATACCTTCTTTTCTTTCCGTTTTTTTTTTTTCTTTTCTTTTTAAACATTTGCTCAAAACTAAGCTAATACATCCCTTGCTTTTCATGATGACTTCCTCCTTATCCTCAGCTTTTTTGTTTAGCAGAAAGGATGGGGTCTATTGTTGCCGGCGAGCCTTGCCCTGGGGTCCAATTTGACTGCGCTCTCAGTTTTCCCCTATGTAACTGATGCTTATTTCTTTAAGCTCTACTGTAAACAGAAAACACACTGTGGTGCCTCACTTGGCTTTGCGGGAGGCAGGCTTGGACCTGGGACTTTTTTCCATTTGGAAACAGGAAGATTCCGGCTTTCTGCTTCCCCAACCATGGGAGGATGTTGCTGTGGTGCTGGGGTTGCTGTGGTTGCTGTGCTGCATCGATGTCTTCATCTTGCTTACAAGGCTGGAAATGTGCTGTTTTTAGAGTAGATACTAGGAAAAAATTCTTTAATGGCGGCCCAAAGAGATTGTGGATGCTGTTCCCTGGAAGCACTCAAGGCCAGGCTGGATGGAGCTGAGAGGAACCTGGGCTAGAGGGAGATGTCCCTGCCTATAGCAGGGGGTTGGAAACAGATGACCTTAAAGGTTCCTCCCAACCCAAACCATTCTATGGTTCTTTGCTTGCATTGGGAATTTCCCTTCAAACTCATCCCACCTTCCAGAGGATCCCTGCGGTCTACACAGAACTGAGCTCTGAAACAGGAGAGCCATAACTTTACCAACTCCATCCCCTAATATAAGCACTTTTCCCCATTCATTAGGGGATGGTTTTCATCCCAAACTCATCCTTTTCTCCCAGTTTGCTGTCCTCATGGCTCCTCTCTGAGCACCAATCCCTGTGCCAAGCAGCCACGAGAAGATCCACTGAAGATGGACCAACTCAGCATCAGAGCAAAGGAACCAGTGACAGCTCTGGAGGTCTCCAACAGGAGTTCAACCTGTGCTTTGCAGACAGCTTCCAAGGACACCCCACAAAGGTGCTGGAGCCCTTCTGTTCGTCACCTGCAAAACCCATCCAGCCAATGGAAGCACCTGGGTGGTTTATCAGAATTGATTTTATATGGCTGCGGGATGGATATTTCCAGAGCCTGAATACTGTTTGGAAAAGAGCAAGAGCCATCCAGAGCGTGCTCTACAGAAAGGCAGACACACGAGCAAATGGATATTTAAAACAGCTGTGCAGACTGGTAGGAAACATTTGGCTAAAAGGAAACAGATATAAAATAACTTCGCAGAAGGTTCGAAATCAGTGAGTCGGTAACACCCTGCTTAAGGGAAAAAGGTTTCTTCAGTTTGTAGAGGCTAATAAATTATAGCAAAAAAAACCACCCATCATCTTGATTAAAATCTATTATTACATCTTTTATTTCCATCCACGCTGTAAAATAATGCCTTTTTCAATGGAATGGACACCACCAACCCCTTCCCCTCCACCTCTGGATGCCTCTTCTACTCCACTCAGCATCTCCAGGACAAAGCAGGCTTGGAAACCCATGGCCATGAAATTGCTGAGCTCTATGTGCCCATAGTGCCCTATGCTTTACCCACCATTCCCTCAGGCATGCCCTCAAAAAGTGCTTCCAAGAAAGGTGTAAAGAAGAAGGCTTGGCATTCTAACCTAATCCGAAAGCATAGTCAGCTACGTCTTGCCCTTTTCTATAGAAAGTGTTCTTTACAGAAAATATTGAGCTTTTGCCCCAATCCTGCATCTGTTCGCCTCGCTCTGCAGCAGGGCAATAGGATTTATGGCCATTTGTTGCAGCTAAAAACCTCGGGAGGAATCTGAAAGCAAAGCAAAGCAAAGCAAAGCCTTTCCTCGCGCGGTGTCACACTAACCTCTGGATGGCCTCGCACTTATTGTCAGAGCCTTGGAAAGGTGTAAACAAAGCCCCATTTCGGATGCCAAGAACTGGGGCAGGCCAAGCAGGGCAGCGAGCAGACGGGCTGCGGTGAGATCACCTTGATGCACAGGGTCCAAAAAGCAGGGAAAAGATGTTTGATGAGAAAGCAATTGGTGGGGTGAAGAGGTGAGAGCTGGGCACAAAGCATGGGAGGGGGGCATAGGGGGAGCAGGGTATAGTGACAGAGCTGCCCCAGCTCAGGGCATGGAGAAAGTGTTGACCATTGAGTGCAGTCAAAAAAAAAGCCATGAAAAGAGGGTGATGTCCACTGAATCATTAAGGTTGGAAAAGACCATCGAGATCATCAAGTCCAACCGTGCACTCACCCCCACCATGCCCACGAAGGGAGAGCAATTTCCATCACTGAATGCTACAGTCCACTTTAGGTATGCTTCTTTAAGCTTGCAGGCCTCCAGTAAGGTTGGATGGAAACGGAGGGCTTGGTGTTTGTAGGACGTCCATACGGCTGAGACAAGGCGTCCTATTGCTCTACAGGTGTTGGTCACCCATGGCCATAGATGGCTCTGCTCAATGGTGTTAAGGGCGCTGGGCATAGCCAGAAGTCCAGGAGCTCCCCTTGGACTTCCCCTGCTGTGCTGGGAGGGTGCTGGAGCACTGGCACGGAGACCAGAGAGGTGTGGGGTCTCCATCTTGGGGACCCCCAAATACTGCCAGGGGGTCACAGCTCTGGGTGTCCTTGCTGGGGCAGTGTTGGACTGGAAGGACCCGAGGGGTTCCATCCTCAAGCAGGATGGGATCTTGTGATTCTGTCCAATTTAAGGACAAGTCCTTACTTCTCCCCCAGATCTTCTCCTCCCTGTCACCCTACAGCAGCTAGTCCTGGCACTCAACTGATTCTTCAACAGAGCAAAATAAGAGTTGGACTCAATGGTCCTCATGGGTCCCTTCCAAGTCAGTTTACTGTATGACTCCATGATTCTATGACTCCATGATTCTAGGGTTTTTCTGCAAAAACCTTTGGGAGAATTTCTACCAGAGAAGAGCAATGATCCTGCACTGACCCCACTTCTGCTTGGGGAAGAGCCACTCGTATTTCAGCAGCAGCCCTTTGCTCTGCAGACCGAAGGATCCATTCACTCTTGACTACTCCACAGTAATCATGGCCACAGAATGAAAGAATCACAGAATGGTTGGGTTGGAAGAGACCCCAAAGCCCACCCAGCCCCAACCCCTGCCATGGGCTGGGTGTCCGTATCACAACAAGCTGCCCAGGGCCCCATCCATGGCCTCGAACACCTCTGTGGATGGAGCATCCAAACACCCTCCAGAATTTGACCATCCCACACAACTTGGGTGGCATCAAACATCACACCCAACACAGCAAGGCTCCGAACCCAGCATCCCTCCTCTGAGCAAACACAAGAGGCTCAGCATTGTGCACCACCACTACGCTGCCTGATTTCCTTCTATTCAAAGCTTTTCTTTTTCTCAAGGCTTCTCAGACGTCAGGATGTACACATAGGTGCATGCACTTCCGTCCCCATTTCACTGCCTCATTCACTTATTTCCTGAGCTATGAGAGGAAGGCAGAATGACAAGGATTCGTCTTTATTTACACCGAGCTGTTTACTTTCCCCTTTCTGGTCGTTTTATTATTGTTTGATAGGAACATAAAGCAGAACCCCAGCAGATCAGCGCCAGACCCTCGGAACCAAAGGGCTTCTCGTGAATTTCCTTTTCATCGTCGTAAAGCTCACACGGGGTTATGAACTCCTTAAACAAACAGCTGAGGTCATTGTTAGATACAAAAATATATATATTTAAATAAATAAGAAAGCAAGACTGCTACAGGCACGGTGGAGGCTGAAAGGCAGAAAAGGGACTGAGGTGGTGCAGTGCAAAACCCATAGCAAAAGTACTGCTACTGCAAAAGACAAGGGATTGTGCAAACAGGGACACACGTGCATGTGCCTTCCATAAGGCAAATTTGTCTTTTTTTTTGGACCAGAAACATGGTATTGCAATGGCAATGTCTGAACTGATGCAAAGAAGGGATGTGATGGCATCACACTGCCTTTGCTTCTGGCACATCATTTTCCACCTCTGCCTGGCAAGGACACTCTGCATTGCCCTGTGACAGTATTTTTAAACAAGTCCCCACCCCTTCTCCCATCCTGCTCCCCAACAGAGCTGCCCTGGAGCCCAGAAGCTCTGCTCTGCTGCCTGAGGCTGCCCGTGACCCCATTAAGCACTCTGTAATTAGCAGTACATAGCACCAGCTACCACAAGAGCTCCTTGCAGGCAGAGATGTGGCAGAGCTGCAGCCCTCCTGGACCAGCCGAAGCCAGGGCTGTTTCCCAACACCAGCCTTGCCATCACTCTCCCTTGCACCCAACCCCAGAGCTGCTGATTGCTTGACAAAGGTGAAAAGTCTTATTTTTAGTGAGTTGTCGTGGTGGAGATGACCAGGAAATCTTAAACAGAAACAAGAAACTTTGATACACACCTACCAGGGTAATGAAAGCTGTTCCATGCAGAGAAAAAGGAGAGAGTAAGTGTTGTCTATATAGAATCACAGAATCATATAATGCTTAAAGATGGAAGGGACCTCTGAGGGTCATCTTGCCCAGCTCCCCTGCATTGAAGAGGAACATCACATATAGACCTGTGTCTAGTCCAGTCTGGCCTTGATGGTCTCTAGGGATGGGGCACCCACCACATCTCTGGGCATCTTGTTCCAATATACATCCTCAAAGAACCACAGAATCAAAGGCTCATGGAATGGCTTGGGCTGGAAGGGGACCTTAAAGATCATTCCATTCCAATCCCTGTCACGGGCTGACTGCTCCTTGTGAGATCCTGAAGAAGAGGAACCTGGTGACAGTAAGGCTGCCCTTCTCACCTTCAGACATGGCATCGCCTACTGATGCAGGAGGTGGCTGTGATGTGTTCATTTCATGGAATCATAGAATGGCCTGGGTTGAAAAGGAGCACAATGAGCATCCAGTTCCAACCCCCTGCTGTGTGCAGGGTCACCAACCAGCAGACCAGGCTGCCCAGAGCCACATCCAGCCTGGCCTTGAATGTCTGCAGGGATGGGGCATCCACAGCCTCCTTGGGCAACCTGTAACAGTGCTTCACCACCCTCTGAGTGAAAAACTTCCTCCTCATATCCAACCTAAACCTCCCCTGTCTCAGTTTAAAACCATTCCCCTTGTTCTATCACCATCCACCCTTGTAAACAGCTGTTCCCCCTCCTGTTTATACACTCCCTTCAAGTACTGGAAAGCCACAATGAGGTCTCCCCAGAGCCTTCTCTTCTCTAAGCTAAACAAGCTTCATTCCCTCAACCTCTTCTCATAGAAGAGGTGCTCCAGCCCTCTGATCATCTCAGTGGTCCTAAGCAATGCTGCCACCTGTGACCCATCAGCTGCAGATGGCAGCATGCAGTGTTAATACGAAAATGGGTTTGGGAAAGGAAACAGAGGGAATGCAGGCATCATTCTCATGGCAGGAAACAAATCACCTGCAGGGCATTCATCAAAAGCAGAGGATGGCTGAGTGAGAACACTGCAGGCAATATGCGGGTATCAATGCATTCAGACAAAAGGAAAAAAGGGGATATCAGCTTGTTGCAGCAGAAAACACAGAGAGGCCCCTAATTCAACCAGAAAATGTTGGAAAGAAGAGTCAGCCTGGCTGCTTCTACACCCAACCTACTCCCATCTCTCGCTCCATATGGGATAGAATTACTCGCACATCCCCGGAGGCGACTGCACGCAGGGTTTCATTTCCAATTGCCAGCGATGCTACAATTTCCACTCAGCAGGATTGCTCTCACCCTTGGGTGAACTTCATCTTTTTGGAGAAGCAGCCCGGAGTCTGCAGTTGCTGTCTCTCAGGTGGGATGCTGCTGTAAATCATAGATGAAGAGCAGGATCCACCGCAAGCAGTTCCCCCTCACCTCCAGGGTGTGCAGCCCCAAACACGCCGCTCGCTGCTCTTCTAATATCAGAGCTCCACGTGGAAATCCCTCTTGGTATTCCTACTGCTTGTCTCTTTGCTGCTAACAAGCCTCTCTCCCCTCCTCATTTCTCATTCCTGCCTTCATGCCTTCTCTTACCCTTCTTCAACCTGCTCTGAGCTTTTCCCCTCCGAACCTTTTTATGAAGGGCTCGTTTGCCGAAAGCCCCTTGGGATGGAAGCATGAATAAGTCAGACCAAACTCAAAACAGAAGAAAAATTAAAAATAAATACAAGCTGAGCAAGCTTGTGGCATGCACTGAGCTCACCTTGTGCTCAAAATACAAATTTTTCATGATATCTCATCACTTATTTACCTATTCAGGGGGCCTGTGACTTCCATACAGTCTTTGCACCCCGACCCCAAAGGCAAAGAGAGCTTCTGGAAGACCATACAGCAGCTCAGAACTGAAAACAATCCTTGTAGGTTGGGAAGGGAGAAAGATTTGGAGTGATACTGCAGCTAGGATGGAAATCATATGGGTTGTTAATCATCTTTGTGCCTGCAGGCTTAACCTAATGCCGACAGCAGGAGTGCAAAGATGCTCCAATGTGCAAGAGGGGAAACAACACTGCCTCCAAGCAGCCTGCAGAACGTCAGGCATTTGATATTCTCCTCCCCTTGTGCTGCAGATGTGTGCAGTGTTAAATACAGTGCTGCTTATTGCTGTGTTTTTAACATCCCCAAGAGTGAATGCACAGAAGCTCTCAGAGATTTCCCTTCCTGTGCTCCCAGCCCAGGGAACCCCAGGCAGTGTCTGCCTGCAGGGGGGTTGAAACTAGATGATCATTGTGGTCCTTTTCAACCCAGGCCATTCTAGGATTCTATGATTCTGTGACACACCATAGAACCATCAAAACACAGAATGGTTTCAGTTGGGACCTTTAAAGGCCATCTGGTCCAACTCCCCTGCAGTGAACGGGGACACCCACAGCTCCAGCAGGTGCTCACAGCCCCGTCCAACCTGACCTCGGGTGTCTCCATGGATGGAGCATCCACAGCCCCTCTGGGCAGCTTGAAATTCACTTGAAAGCAGCCACAAAGCCAAGAGCTGAGCTACTGCCACAAAGCACTTTGGAGCTGCTGATCTTCAGACCCGTCCTCCAGCAGCTCATGGACCACACAAGGGACTGATGTCCTTGGGAAACATGTTTGTGTGTCAATTATAATGCCACACTGCCTCTGTGCCCCAGTCATCCATCCTCACATGGATGCTAGTTCTGCATCCTGCCTCTTTTCTACATTAAGCTCTTGAATGTTGGATGGAGCACCATGCAAACCATCACAATAGGTCAGCTCGTAGCCACGCACACTGATGCTGGGTTCCATCCCCAGGTTCCTCTCCAGCCCCAAGTGCCACATGTCCAAGGTTCTGCATTACCTCCATGGACAGTGCCACCAGCACTTCCCTGGGTTCCTGATCATCCTTTGAAGAAATGTCTCCTAATACCCAGCCTGACCCTCCTCTGGCACAATGTCTCATCCTATCACTGTTATCTGGGAGCAGAGGATGACTCCCACTCCTCTTCCACCTCCTTTCAGGGAGCTGTAGAGAGCCAGAAGGTCCCCCCCACTACAGATGAGCAAACAAAGCCCAGAAATAAACAGCCCGCAGTTGCCGAGATGCTGAAAATCAGCAATTCCTTGTTTATAAAAATAATTAGGCCACGTGGGACCACAGGGTCAGGTCATGCAGAGGCAGCCAGTGGCTCATCCCAAGCTCTGGACAAGTGTTTCAGTCAATAGCAAATTAAGCAAGCGTGGCTTCCTATAGATTTGAGTCTCATGACCCACTGACTTGGATACGAGGCTGGGCCAGTGTTGCTTGGATGTTATCCCAGCCCTGTAGGTTCTGCAAGGGTAACAAGGCATGAGCTGCAGGCACGATGCTCACTGGGCTTCCCTTGTCATCTGGATGCTGATTTCCATGAAGCTCATTGTAATTTAATAACCTTGCACCCTCATGAAATTCCAGTGCAAATACTGGGAGGAGCGGAGGGGAGGGGGGAAGGCACAGAGATTGCAGGCAGTGCAATTGCCTGGGTCTTGTTTTCCTTTGGAAAGGATGATATTATATATAGGATTATATTATATATTGGATTATATTATATACTGGATTATATCATACATTACATACAATAAATATTCCAGGCTAACTTGATGAGTAATTCAGCATCCCTCTTGAAAAGGGGCACCACAGAAGATGAAAATGAAAGGTTTAAGATGGGAACAATGAAAGAAGGGATGTGGTTTATTGCACCAGGATGGATGCTGCTGTGCCCTTAGGCTGCCCAGAGAGGTTGTAGATGCCCTGGAGGTGTTCAAGGCCAGGTTGGATGGGCCATGGGCAGCCTGGTCTATATTAGATATTGAGGTTGGTGGCCCTGCCTGCAGCATGGAGGCTGGAGCTTGATGATCCCTGAGGTCCCTTCCAACCCAAGCCATTCTATGGTATGATAAGACCTGCAGCCATAGCTATGGAGTGCAGCCATGGGAGGGCTTCAGGGGAGTCAGATTGATTGCGGTAATTCACATTAATTACCTAGGATCAGAAATGGGACGAATGTGATTTTAAAAGAAAAAAAAGGAAAAAAAAAACTTGGAACTAGAAGCAGGAAAAAAAAAGAAAAAAAGAAGAAAAAATCCTTCATTCATTTCAAATCTATGCACAAAAGTCATTTAACACTGGGAAAATGAGCAAGCCTGCTGTTATGAGTACAATTTCAGGCTGATAAGGATCTGACCCATCCTTTGTGGCTGAGGGGCCGGGAGGAGGCAGTGATGCAGGCGGGGGGGGGGTTGGAGGCTCTCCTTACTCCCCCCAAGGCCCTGCAGCAGAGTTTACCATTTAATTTTCTGCATTTGTAATCTGTAGCCCTTGTGTATATAACGGGTAATGAAAAGGGCCTTTTTTAAATTAACATGGTATTTGGGGAAAGAAAAAAAATAGACACCACCGGCACCAGCACCGCCATGTGTTTCCATTTCAATATTGAACTTCATTTTTAAAAAGAAAGAAAGAAAAAAAATTTAAAAAAAAAATTAAAAAATAAAAATCAAGGAAAGGATTTAAGTGGTGGGGAGGGGGGACACGAGCAGACGTAGATGTGCTCCTGGTAAGTGCCTGTGTAGCATCCCAATGCCAGGGCTCTAGGCGCAGCTCGGTGCATCCTCCTGCTGACGGTGCAGGAATCCTTGTAGGAACCACTGCTGCTCTTGGCTGCCAACTCCATCCCCTAAGGATGGCTGCCTCCAGAAAACGAGGCTTATGTGGTTGCTCTGAATGCAATTTAATCTTTGTTTTTGAGCAGAAGGGTCAGTGACAAATAGAAGCTGGCAGGTAGTGACCTCGGAGATGTAAACATGCGGAACCACAGAACTTCTGGAGTTGGAAGGGCTCTCTGGTGCCCCCACATCCCCAAATCCTGCTAAAGGTGGGGTGGTTGCAGCTCGAGACATCACCCAGCGGGGTTCTGGGTGACTCTGAAGCTATTTGGGGTGATTCTGCCCAGTGCCTGCTTAGAGCAGGTGGCTGAGAATGGAGACAAGACCCTACAAGAACTCAGCTCCATTGGGCACCAAAGAACCCGAGCAAGGGCAAGGTGAAGGTGCTCCAAAAGGCAACTGCTGACAGGAGCTGGGTGTTCCTCTGCTTTAGGAGCTATCAGAGGTGGAA
Organism: Lagopus muta; assembly: GCF_023343835.1. Classification (NCBI taxonomy): domain Eukaryota; kingdom Metazoa; phylum Chordata; class Aves; order Galliformes; family Phasianidae; genus Lagopus; species Lagopus muta. The sequence goes on along the minus strand of NC_064436.1, from coordinate 70,056,180 downwards.
AAGATGCTCGGTGCATCAGCCATGCACCTTCCACAGGCCATCATCAACACAACCACTGCTCCCAGAAAGTTCCCACCACTTCTCCAAACCCACTGCCCCCTATTTCATAGAACCATGGAATGACAGTAACTGGTTGAGTTGGAAGGGACTTTTGAAGGTCCATCTGGTCCCACTCCCCTGCTGTGAACAGAGACACCCACAGCTCCATCAGCTGCTCACAGCCCCATCTTGCCTGACCTTGGCTTTCTGTAGGGATGGGGCATCTACCACATCTCTGGGCAACCTGTGCCACTGCTTCACCACCCTTACTGTAAAGAATTTAAACCCAGTCTAAATCTCCCCTCTTTTAGTTTGAAACCATTTCCCCATGTGCTAACACAACAGATCCTACTAAAGAGTGACCCCTTCTCTCTTACAGCCCCCTTTCAGATATTTATTTTTTGCATATGCATATTTTATTCTTTTTTACAGATATCTCCTTTTTTCTGCTTCCACTACATCCTCTGGCCTGGGTCCTTCTTGTAGTTCCCTTCCCTTCCCTTCCCTTCCCTTCCCTTCCCTTCCCTTCCCTTCCCTTCCCTTCCCTTCCCTTCCCTTCCCTTCCCTTCCCTTCCCTTCCCTTCCCTTCCCTTCCCTTCCCTTCCCTTCCCTTCCCTTCCCTTCCCTTCCCTTCCCTTCCCTTCCCTTCCCTTCCCTTCCCTTCCCTTCCCTTCCCTTCCCTTCCCTTCCCTTCCCTTCGCCCCCATACACCCTATAGAAGCAGCACATGATTTCCACAGGGATCTCAATGAGAGGGAAACCCTGAGGGCTCTTCCTTGTTCCTATTGCTTCATTTTTCAGCCCAGCACCTCAGAGAGAGGAAGCTGTCCTGTTTTCCTTATTAATCAGAAATCTCTGGCATTGACCACAAGAAAAGCTTCCAAGAACATTGAACTTTTTGGTTCAAAGCACTTCATCATAATAGAGCTACCAGCATGCAGAGTTGATTTAGTTTTGCAATTTTCTGTGGAAATACCTTCCAAGAGCTCTCCTCGGCCTCCAGAAACGCTTTGCTGCACTCAGAGCAGCAGCAGGAATGCCCCCAGCAACGCAGCTGCATTTCTGATAGCGAACAAATTCCTCAAAAGCATCGGTTGAGCCACAGCCCTGACCTGCACTGAGCCTGGAACATGCAAAGCTAAGGGAGAGGGGGGTGAAAAAAATGGCATTTCCATCCCAATTTGAACCACTGTCGCTGAAAGAAGCATTCTGGAACAAAACCGCTTAGCAAATTGTGTGTTCTTCATTGGACATCTCTGAGCTCCTTGCTCACCAAGACCTGGAAGCAGTGGTGAGGATGCTCACAGATGAGAGCTTATGAATGGAGGGCTTCAGTTCATCTCACCCATTATTTTTTTTTCCAGAAAAGAGCCTCTATGCATATTAAATAACAGGGCTTCCACTTCCTTGGGAGGAATTACTTGGCCTGTTATTAAACCTGAGAACCTAGCTTGCACCACCACCCCATCTCCATTGGGACTGTAACTAAATTCCAGCTCTTCCACTGGTGATTCTTTACCTCTCTAGCACTGCAGAAGAGCAAACTGGTGCAAAAGGGCTCTCCAGCACCACTCAACACCAATGCAAAAGCAAACTCCTCATGGGTAAGGATAGAAATGAGAGCTGAGCTGGAGCAGGATATGCATGCAGCTACCGAGTCTCCACCACAATGGAGCCATATTACAGAATCATGGTTGAGTTGGAAGCATCCTTAAAGATCACAGAACCATGGAATCACCGCATGGTTGGGTTGGAAGGGACCTCAGAGCCTCCCAGCCCAAACTCCCTGCCCCCATCAGCTCAGGCTGCTCAGGGCCCCATCCATGGCCTTGATCACCATCAGGGACAGGGCACCCAGAGCAATATGGGTCACCTGTGCCTCATCACTCTCTGAGTGAAGGAAAACATCAGCTGCACTCTCAGAGCCCACAGACATCATGTGAGGATGCAGCACTTCGAGGTTACAGCCACCCTAAACCCATCCAACACTTCAGAGCTTAATGAGAAGAGGTCGGATGCACAATTAGCATCCATGTGACAATGGACAAAGGAGGCACAGAGACAACGCTCTGGATGACACTTGGACACATTTCCCGAGGCACAGAGTCTGAAGCCAACCTTAATCTTCCTAAAATTAAGGAAGATATATGTATCACTTCATCACTCTCAAAGCGAACACCTTGGGAAAGGAGGTCCCCCCACAGCAGGTTGTGCTGGAAGGGCTGTGTGAGCTCCGAGCTCCCTTGATTTCATCAGGGTTCACTCAGGCAAACATTATTTCTAGATTGCCTTTGGTACTTAATACTATTTCAACACTGGATCTGACCTGGTCGTGGTGTGAGCTGTAAGCTGAGTGTTCCTCCAAGGTTACGGCTGTGAGATGGAGCGGGACGATCAGTCAGACATTTTTCTGTTGCAGGGTGTAATTCTATGCAATGCAATTTATTAATTGTTCTCCCAGTAGCTTTGAAACACAGTGTATTGCCTTGAATAGCAGTGACACAGTGGACATGGGGAACAGCATCCCAATGGGGTGGAAACTTCATACTGCATTGCTGCAGCCCATGCTGAGAGTGGGGACAATCAAAGGTATTTTACCCCAGTGCACAGCAGACATTGAGCAAACAGAGATGAATGCAGTGCTCAGAGTCAGTGCTCTGAAAGCACAGCTTCTAAATTCACACCAACCTGTCATGAGTTTGCAAAGAGCAGGAGCCTGAGCATCCCCGGATACGTTGCAATCTCTACTTCTAAATCCACATTCCCAAAATGGGAATTCTGGGGTTCCTGCAAACTCTGGATTCCTTAAATAAACAGAAAGCCACAACACCATGGAAGGAAGCACATTTTGCATTAGCATCGCAGCCTCGTTTTTCCTGCTACACTCCTCTGAATTTGTCTTTGGAAGAGCCTGGCAGTTGATGTTTTAAATTCAGCCACATCAGCTTTGATTTACTGCAGTGGTGAATTGCTATGTATTAAAAAAAAAAGGGAACTCTGTCGTGATTCACGTTGCCATCCCTTTTCAGTTTAAGAGCCTTTAATTTCATTACCTCGTTCTCACTGGCTGGGACAGAAGGAAAAGCAGAAAACCGAGCAGCATTTTCTTTCCTTCTGTTTTTCTACTGCTTTTCAGCCCATTCATCCTCACAGCACCAGCAAAGGGCCACGATTATTCCTGCTTCTGCAGGGCCTCAGCTACTAATATCATCCAACAGCGCTCTCCCCTTCTGTTCTGCATTACAATTCAAAGCTCAGCCTCTGCACTGACAACTTGTTTGCGGCAATTCCACATGATGTTAAGTAAACTGAGTAGATAACTCGGTTAGAGAGGAGGTTCAGGCAAGGTTTGTGCTGGCAAAGAAAAATCCTTCAGGTCCAGGAAGGCTGGAGAGAAACCTAGGGATGGAACCCAGCATCAGTGTGCGTGGCTACGAGCTGACCTATTGTGATGGTTTGCATGGTGCTCCATCCAACATTCAAGAGCTTAATGTAGAAAAGAGGCAGGATGCAGAACTAGCATCCATGTGAGGATGGATGACTGGGGCACAGAGGCAATGTGGCATTCTAAATGACACACAAACACGTTTCCCAAGGACATCAGTCCCCTGTGTGGTCCATGAGCTGCTGGAGGATGGGTCTGAAGATCAGCAGCTCCAAGGTGCTTTGTGGCAGTAGCTCAGCTCTTGGCTTTGTGGCTGCTTTCAAGTGAATTTCGAGTTGCCCAGAGGGGCTGTGGATGCTCCATCCATGGAGACACCCGAGGTCAGGTTGGATGGGGCTGTGAGCACCTGCTGGAGCTGTGGGTGTCCCCGTTCACTGCAGGGGAGTTGGACCAGATGGCCTTTAAAGGTCCCTTCCAACTGAAACCATTCTGTGTTTTGATGGTTCTATGGTGTGTCACAGAATCATAGAATCCTAGAATGGCCTGGGTTGAAAAGGACCACAATGATCATCTAGTTTCAACCCCCCTGCTATGTGCAGGGTCGCCAAGCACCAGACCAGGCTGCCCAGAGCCACATCCAGCCTGGCCTTGAATGCCTCCAGGGATGGGGCATCCACAGCCTCCCTGGGCTTCAGCCCCATCTAACTCAGGCCCTTTCCACCTGCAGAGTCTAACAAAGCATTTCAAAACACTTGAAATGAACTTGTTTACAAAAACTAATCTTGTTATAATGGCCTCTTCTGCCAAGCCCACGTTGCTATGATTTCATACCCAACATCTTTTGTCCATACAGATGTCTTAAATTTTCTTCCGAGTTTATTTATTGATCACAAAACACTGATAGGATGTCCTGGAAATAACTCCACACTAAAAGCAATTAACCCAGTGTTGAACTTCAGCTCCAAAAAGAATGGGCACATAACCATGCGTCTGCCTGGATGTGACACTTTCTCAGCCATTCACGATATTGCTTCAAGTATCGACCTTCCAAAACTTGAAGGAATCATAGAAACAGGAGGGGGAATGGCTGTTTGTGAGGGTGGATGGTGATAGGACAAGGGGGAATGGTTCTAAACTGAGACAGGGGAGGTTTAGGTTGGATATGATGAGGAAGTTTTTCACCCAGAGGGTGGTGAGGCACTGGAACAGGTTGCCCAAGGAGGCTGTGGATGCCCCATCCCTGCAGGCATTCAAGGCCAGGCTGGATGTGGCTCTGGGCAGCCTGGTCTGCTGATTGGTGACCCTGCACACAGCAGGGGGTTGGAACTGGATGAGCATTGTGCTCTTTTGCAACCCAGCCCATTCTATGATACCCCATGGTTAATAATGAATGGCTTGCTCCTCAGCCATCCTTTGCTTTGATAAGCCATCAAAGTGGAATTGCCATCGTCTGACCCAACTGAAGACGTCGGGGCTGACCCTGCACATCACCTGCTTTGAGGTCCCAGATCTTCCACGTAACAACTCCCAGTCGTCACCTTCACCTCTCCCCCTCCAAAGCCTCTGAAGTATAAATTGCTTTCATGGCAGAAATGGAAACTCAATCATTAAAATGAGATAACAGAGCAAACTCACAGCTGGGGATGGGGACCACTCAACCCAAAGCCGAGAGCAATGCTGTTAGGAGGGAAAACTGTCATATAATCGATGGCACGTGCAACCTATTAGACTGCTGTTGGCTGTAAGCTCCCAGGCTTAGCAAGCAGCCCTTACACAGGCACAGGTTGGGCTGTTGCTGGGAATACTGATACAATATAATCTGCTAAGCCCTTAAAGCTGGGGTGACATTTCAGGTGACCAGCGAAGGGTGGAAGCGTTTAATTTAGGACACTTTCCGGTACAATCGCAGCAATGGGTGATCTAATAGATAAGTTACACTCACCAGCATACTTGTGGAGCTATTTTTTTTTCTTCCTCTTCTGCTATCTGTTAGGACAAAGGGGCCTTTATGGTGTTTTTAGTAAGCCTGTTTATTTTGTACATATTATGGCTGATTTGCTGTTGAAATATCATCCATTTCCCTCCCCAGAGAGGTACCCAAAGGAGCAGCAAGTAATCAACCTTAAACAAAAAGACCATCTAAATATACAAAAAGAGGAGAACAATAGCAGCATTAATTATAAAACAGGCAGGCTGCCTTCCAAGGGGAATTCATATGCACTGCATTTGTTTATGCACAATTTATTTCTCTTTCTGGGGTTGAGCAGAGCTCCGTGAGCGGCGCGTTATTGCATGGGGAGGATCAGGAAGAGAGAGAGGTGCCCAACAAACTGCACCCAACAGCGGCCAAGAGCAGCAGGAGGACCAAAGCCACAGAAGGAGGTGGGTTTTTCTTCCTGTTGGATTGTTTCAAGCACCAAATAACAAAGGCATGCCTGGGTCCCACAAGAAAAGGGGAACTTGCTAAAATCTTATTTATCACTCTCATAGGACCAGCCTGACTCCTCTCCTGTTGCTGGCCCGGCAGCCTTGGAAAAATCCCTGGATTATGCTGCAGCTGATGCTGCAATGGGAGCTGAGGGCTGAGCAATTTGCACACCCATCCCAGTGCTTTAATCATTCCCAAACAAACCAGCAAAGGGGGATTTTTCATTTAATTCATCCAAAGAGGAGACAGTTAAAGGCAGCATCTGTGCTGTAACAAGGTGTTACAGCACTCTGCAGTTGCTGTCATTCCTGCCCATGAGGCTGGTCCCCATGGAGAGCACAGGGTGCAAATGCAGACAGCAAGGAGATGGCACTTTGTTCCTCTTTAGCAAAACAAGGTAGGGAGAAAAGCAGATTCCTGGAGACACGTGGAGTCATCCTGCATCGTCCTCAGCTGAGGTAATGCATCCAGTTTTGGAGCCCACGATGCACGAGGGATGGGGATCAACTGGAGAGCATTCAGGGGGACAGCAGAGGGAATGATCAGATGTAGCAAACACAGCACGTGAGGATTTGGCACTGATCAGCCTCATGGAGGAGAGGAAGGGAGACAGCAGCTGTTACAAATGCAAAGATCAGCTGCACAGACACAGAGGATAAGTAGCCCCACTTCACTGAGGACCAGGGAACAACACAGATAAATTAAAACAGAGGACACTGGTGCACAATGGAAGAATTGTAGAACGGTCAGGTTGGAAGGGACCGTAAAGATCATCCAGATCCAACCCCTGCTATGGGCTGGCTGTCCCCCACCATTACAGGCTGCTGACAGTCCCCCCCGTGCCCACTGCCACCCCTCTGTTGTTGTAGCCCCTTTGTACCAGTTGGCCTTCTGGGCTGTAAGAGCACACTGCTGGCTCATGTCCAGCTTCTCATCCATCAGGACCCCAGGGCTGCACCCAGTGAATTCCTTCAGCCTGTACACACATCTGGGATCACTTTGACCCAAGTGCTGCACCTTACCCTTGGCCTCGTTGAACCTCGTGAGGTTCACATGGCCCCACTTCTTAAGCCTGTCCAGGTCCCTCTGGATGGTGTCCTTTCCTTCTGTTGTATCAACTGCACCCCTCAGCTTGGTGCCATCAGCAAATTGCTGAGGGTGCACTTGACCTTATAATCTATGTCACTGATAAAGATGCTACTGAGCACCGGCCCCAAGATGGATGCCTGAGGGACACCACTTGTCACCAACCTCCCCCCGGACGTGGAGCCATTGACAACAACCCTCTGGCTACGACCATCCAATCGACTCTTTATCCAACGAATAGTCCACCCTTCAAATCCATATCTCTCCAACATAAAGATAAGGATGTGGTGTGGGATTATGTCACAGGCCTTGCACAAGTCCAGATAGATGACATCAGTTTCCCTTCCTGCTGTCCACTGAAGCCATCGCTCCATCATAGAAGGCCACCAGATTGGTCAAGCACGATCTGCCCTTGGTGAAGCCATGCTGAATCTCATGGTGCTCCCATGGGCCCATTCTTTGAGCCTGCCCAGGTCCCTCTGGATGGCCCTTCCTTCTATTGTATCAACCGTGATGAGGCAATAAACCTTCTTTTCTTTAAGCAAAGTGGATGCATGTGTCACTCAGGGCTTACAGAGCAAAGTTTTGGTGTGGAGACCTATGGGTGACCCCTATGAAAAGAACCCAGAGCTGCCCCATGTTGGACAAGGCCATCAGCAGCCTTGGCACCGCTCCCCTCCTGAACGTGCAATGCTTCAGGCTTGTTTCAACTCCAAATGACCTCACCTGCTTCTTTCTTTCTTTCTTTCTTTCTTTTTTTTTCTTTTCTTTTCCCTTTTGTCTATCTGGAGTAAATTTCTGTCAACAAAGCTGAAAGGCCAAGTAGAGTTCATGGTAACAATTCACATTTCTTAGCAGGTTGCCCAGAACTAAACCTTAACCTTAAACAAGAAGCGTTCCTGGGATTACACAGTAGCTTCAAGAAACGAAGAAAAATAAATCCACCACCTTCCTAGCATTGAAACTAATAGTACATCACTGCCTGCTGGACTGATTTCTGCAAGCCACAGCCATAACTCAGTGAGCCTGGAGCACCTCATCTGTCAGATATTTATGCGGTGCTTAATTGCACGAACAAAAGACGTAGAGCATCTTCTGCTGGTTGCCGGCCAGTGTAAAATGAGTGCAAAGTCACGCTCCTTGAATTGCAGCCTCCACTGCTAATCTTACACAACCTGCAAAGGGATTAGCCCCTTTCCATGGCCAGTCGGAGTCGCAGCAAGTTGTTTGCCGTCCCGCTGTCCGCATTCATGCCTTACATGGAAGATTTCTGTCTTTAGTGATGCCAGTAAGGGGAGGTTAAATTGATTTTAGAAAAGCATGGTAAAGCCAAATGTTATCCTCTGCAAACAGCGAGGCAGTCCTGATCCTGTTACCTGTAACCGTAAGTCACAAAACCCCATTGAGATAGGAAATTATTAATCTGCGGTTGCACAATGGCTGGCATTAAGGTAGGCTCAAAGCTCCTTTCAAAACCAGTAATAAATGGCCAACAGAAACGCACTCGCTTCCTGGTGGCCGCACACTGGCAGCTCCGCTCCGCGCCCGCCCCGTCGCCTTTGACAGGCTGACATGACAGGCCCTACAATATCTGTTTGCCTCCTTTCAAGGGCTTTCTTTTGACAGGCGACGGTGAATAGTGAGCAAAACGGCCGTTGGAAGGCTCGCGGCAGGCTCGAGCCTGTGGCTATTGTCGTGCACTGCCACATTGTGCTGTGTTTCTTCTCCTTTTTCCCAGCGAAGGGAGATGGAACAGCACGAGGCCACTCCTATGGCAGAGGGTTTTAACACAGGCACAGGGCAAATCCAGCAAAGGATGGGTGTAGGGTGCCAGGCAAGCTGCTGCAGCTCACTGACCTCTGCTAAGCAATCACCTACTGGTGGCGATGGGTTGGACTGGATGCTCTTAGTGGTCTTTTCCAACCTTAATGATTCTATGCTGAATGCTAATTGATCTCAGCCATCCAGGCTGCTCAGGCAGCTCTGCCCCCTCATCTTCTGGGGCACAACTTGGCTGAATGTGGCTCTGGGCAGCCTGGTCTGGTGGTTGGCAACACTACCCACGGCATGGGGGTAGAAACCAGATGATCTTTGAGGTCCTCTTCAACCCAGGCCATTCCATGATTCTATCAACTTCAGCTGCAGTGATAGGATAAGGCTCTCAGACACCTGACAACCTTCCTGCACTGCTTGCTGTCTGGATAGCACTGGTTTTGGGGGAAAAATGAATTACACATAGTAACGCAGAGGGTTATTAATATCATAACATATGGGAGGCGAGCACATGTGAAGCCAAACTTTTATATAGTCTAAACAGCTGTAATGCTCCGAAGTTATAAATCATCCAAAAATGGAAGAAAAATGTTCAATATATATTTCCAAAAAAAGAAAAAAAAAAAAAAAATCACCTGTGCTCAATTACACAACCGACTCCGTCAAGGAATGCCACTGAGAGCACAACCTCCAGGCTGGATGGGGCTCTGGGCAGCCTGGTCTGGTGGCTGGAGACCCTGCACATAGCAGGGGGTTGGAACTAGAATGACCCAGGTCATTCTATCATTCTATGATCTGCCAAGTTCTAAAAATCCATCAGAGAGAGAAGCAGACTCCTGAATAATTAACTGAAGCTTATTGGCAATAGATTTGTCTTTCTTGGGTACCTTCAACAGACCCTTAGAAGTTGTTCAAAGACAAAAACCCACAGGTTTAGGATACAAAATCTCCAGGACAAGCTCTATTGCCTCTGTGCAAGCTCAGCTTGGTGACCCAGTACTCACTCACTTCCCAATGGGAAATTCAGCTCTGCAACAACCAAGAGCTTATCAGGAGCATCGCCTGCTATTAAGACAGTGCCGTTCATCCAAAGATTGAAAAGCATTTTGAAACATGGCGATTTTTCGGCTCGCAATGTGTTCTTTCTTTCTTTCTTTCACGTGGAAACTGAGACGGGGATTTGGCTGAAGATCGCTATGCGAGTTGTTGTTCAAAACACGCCATTCACGAGCACAATTGCACAGAGAAAAGAGTGGCTGAGCTTACTTTCTGAAGAGGAGGCTAAGAAACTTCCATTATTATCTCCTCACCAACCCAGGACTCACCAGAAATGACATAACCGGCCGCTGTCTCAGATTTCTGCCCATGTTATTCATTACCATTACCTCTCCCATCCCATTAGTATCAAAACGCTTTGCAAACACTGAGCCAGTGGGGCCTGAACGTCCACGAGAGCTGCTCCCATTCCTAAGAGCATTTCTGCCCCCAGAAAACTGCACCCAGGAGTTCCTGGCCCTCTGTCCTCCCTGGGCATCTCTCACCTCCCACAGCTGCTGGTGCCGAGGGCAGCGTGGCTACAATTGACATCATGTGCTCATTGGGTTTGCTGAGTTCGAGTGCACACATGGCAGAAAACCTATCTGGAAAAACAAAATCATTAAAAACAAAACAATAAGAAATAAAAAAATCACATTTTCCTTCCCTGCTCAGGAGCAGCAGTACAACCCAGTGTACGTACATTGTTAGACACAGTTTAAATATAGCATCTAACTATGAAAACATGAATAATTGCGGTGCTTAAAACGTCTGGCTAATCTTCAGCAGAACTGCAATCAATCAACTGGTGTCAGACTGGGAAGCATTTCTCAGTTTCATACACAAAACCTTCCTTCACATTCAAACTATATCCACTTTCAACGCTTGGGCTGCCTTCCCCATGTGATATTAATGGAAGCACTCCTGGCATGAAGAGCCACTGGTCGGAATTGATTTTCTAATCTAAAAAAGAAAACCAAAAAAACTTTTGTCCCCATTCATTGCAGGCGAGTTGGACTGATGGCCCTCAGATGTCCCTTCTGACTCTAAGGATCCTGTGGTTCTATGAGCTGAGCCCGAAAAGGCTGTGAGCAGTTGGTGCCAGCTCCTCCTTGGCTGAAGCTCAGCATGGAAATCACCTCTGCTCCCACCCAGCTCCTTCAGCAAGCTAACTGCTATTTCCTACCTAGTGCTCATTGGATGGTGAATTACCAACCTGTGCCACTGCCTCACCACTCCTATTGTAAGGAACTTTTTCCTCATAGGCAGTGTAAGGAACTCCATTTAATTCATCTGAGCTCCCACTGATCAGGGTTCTGTGTAACTACATTCTGAGCACAGTCATTCACATGAGATTGACCAAAGCTGTATGAACAAGACCAGGAGAACCATGTCCAGTCCCCTCTGTACAGGTTGCCCAGCGAGGTAATGGATGCCCCATCCCTGGAGACATTCAGGTCAGGCTGGAAAGGGCTCTGAGCGCCTAGTGGAGCTGTGGGTGTCCCTATTCAATGTGGGGCAGCTGGACCTTCCAAGGTCCCTTCCAACTCAGACCATTCTATCTTACTTCCTTCCCAGGAGCTCACTGGAGATCAGGTCTACCTCCTGGAACAGGCTCCACGCCTGGGTGAAGTTCACCAGTTCTTACAGCTTTACAGCTAGGATTATTTTTCCCACTTCAGCACGCTGAAGACAGAAGGGTCCTGTCACCATTTACCATATTAAACAAGAAAACCTCAGAGCTGGCAGCAGTAGAAGCACTAATTATTCTGGTTGCTGGCATCAAACTGCTACGGAGCCCAGACTTCATCTCAGAATCTCTGCCTGATAAAGCCGAGTGTTCCTGAGCTGTCAAAACCTCTCGGTTGGTTTGAACCTGATCTGATCAGATCCCACAGCAATTCAGAGCAGACACGAGCAAGCACAACCCGCTCTGTCATGCATTTCTTTCTGCTTCTTTCTTTCCATCTCTCACGGAGAGGCAGACTCCAAGCAGCAAACTACTGACAAGCGAGGTGATGGATGCAACACGAGCCCTCTGAGCTGACATCTCAAAACAAGAACACAGCATTCATCAAAACTAAATAGTGCTAATATTAATAGTTGGAGGTGCACGATGCGAGGTGGTGGTATCTGAAACCATGCAAAACCCCTCAGGACCATAAAATCATACAATGGCCTGGGTTGAAAAGGACCACAATGATCATTTAGTTTCAACCCCCTGCTATGTGAAGGGTTGCCAACCATCAGACCAGGCTGCACAGAGCCACATCCAGCCTTGATCTGGATCTGGACATAGACATGGATTTGGGTATGGATATGGAAAGTCTCGATACAATCTGGTGAGGAATAGTTGCATTTTGAATCAGTTGCAGTCTGAGCACAAAGGTGGAGTTAATAGATATATCGTTAAATACTGAAACACTTGCTTAGAAGCATAAAAACTGCCTCCCCTTGGAAGCACAGCCCCCCCCCCCCATCAGGTCAACCTCTTTGGTTCCCTCTGCCCCAGCTCCTGCCACCCCCTCCTGTCTTTCCCAGCTCAGCTCTCTGGCTTGGATCATTTCAGCATCAGTGAGCATCTTCCCCACTGCCAGCACTGAGGTAAGAAATTCCCATCTCAAGATGCTCGCTGTCACTTCCATCCCACAGCTCACTACGTGCTGCCTGCGCTGCCTGCGCACGTGAGCTGCAGCCCAGATGAATTGTCACTTGGGTCATCTCAGGAAATAAAGTGAAATAAGAGATGCCCCCCAAAGCTTCGTGTTTATTGTTATTGTGCTGAGCTGGTTGGAGAGCTATTTGCCAATCCAGCTTGCATATATTCTAGCGTTCTGTCCTTGCTTTTATGACCACCAAAAGAAAATAATTACCTGGCCCCAAACGATGCCTCACTACTTCTTTCTTAACTTTGCACATTTTCAAGCTGTATTAACAGATGGGGGAAGTGTGGTAGCAGTGAGACTGGAACGAAATGCACTGTGCAGAGCCCACTGCTCAGTTTGCACATCACCACGTGCGAGCTTGGGATATCAGCTTCTCTTCTGGTCTGCAACACTTTGGCCACCAAATGCTGGCAGTGGGAAGGAGCCCACCATGCAGAAATAACCCCAGTGGGACCTGCCATGTTCTATGAATGGCCACCATGTGCTGCTACAAAGGTGTTGCTGCTCTAACAGCTGATATTCTCAAATAGAAAACCACAAGGCAAGCTTGCAAATTAGGATGGGTTACCACCCCAGTGCACAGCAGGATCATTTCCCCATGGGTGCAACTGCTTGGCTTCTTCACCTCTGAGCTAAGTCCCCAAAGAGCCCCTGTGGGATGTTTGGCAATGGGAGCTCTGAAGATGAGCTCCCTAAAAGCTGGAAGACCTTTGAGGTGGGGTTTTTGGGGGGTTTCAAAGATCTCTGGCTTCCTCACCTCCTTCACCTGAACGTCCATTGGCTCTCCAGACCTGCGAAACTCCTATTTCAAGAGGACAGCACTGAGGATGTTGTACACTGCTTAAATTTCTCATCATCCTTCAAGGTGGATGAAGTAAGGAGGCTCTATGGAAGTAAGGAGAAATGCAAATACCTCTGGAACACAGTCCTGAATTTGCATGTCACTCCAGGCTGACATCACCAATTCCCTTGGGTTGTATACCATCAGCTTGATGTGCCCCCAGGCCTTAATTGCCACCAATTCTTTGCCAATATTCAAATCAAGAGCAGATTCTCCAGGAGGAGGAATATCCTCTCACCTTATCATTATACAACTTAATATGTGGGAGCTCCAGATAGGTGGGTTAAGGGACATCTGCTCTGCTGGGGCACTTTCTCCAGCAACTACCACATAACAGCTCTCCCTGTAGAGGCTTTGCTGCATACACAACACACAGACACATTCTGGAACCTCACAAAGAGCTGCTGAATAGGGTCTAAGGGTTCCAATTCCCATTTAGCACCTCATGTGAGTGTTGGTTCCCTAGACTCAGGGAGCCAATGCTCCCCACTCCAAACTGCCTCCCAGGGAACTTGAGGTTAGTCTTGGAAAGATATTCAAGCACGACAAATGTGAGGAAACGAAGGCAGAATGGCAGCAAACAAGCTGCAAATGCCAGGCCTGGTTTGTCCCACCACTGACAATGGGATGCTGAATGCCATTTGCCCAATTGTCAGGGTCAGTAGGCATCTGCAACCAGGGATGGCAGAAGGACAGCACTGAAGGGACGTGGTGACATGCTGCAAGAAATGTCACACACACACAGCCTGCTCATTGGGCACTAACTAGCAGTAGCACCAAGACTATTGCTCCCTGAGAACGCTGCAGGAGAGTTGAACCTTCAGCTGACAGGTCTGTGGATACAGGGCACGAATGGGGGTAAGCATGCTCAGGAAAGCTGGTGCAGAGCTGCTCACACCGAATTAGTAAGAAGCCAGCAGCAAAAAGGCTTTGACAGTAAGAGGCATTTGGAAAACTGCGTTTCTGGGTAAATTTCCACCCCGTAAACACTGCGGGAGTTCGATCACAGCTCGGAATTCTTCTGCTTTCTGTTATAACTTATTTCTTGTTCTGCTGCCAGCTTGCATAAGCAAGGCAGCACGGTTCCATTGGCAGAGCAAGGAAGGAGGGATGTGTAGGTACAGTTCCTCCAGGAGCCGCTTTGCTGCACCGCAGACAGCAGCAGCTCTGCTCCCAGGAGGGCAGAGATGGGCTTCTGCTCTATGGACCACCAGCCAGCCATCCTCTGAGCACCCCAAAATCTTCCCATAAAGGTGTCAGAAATATCCTTTGAGCCCAATGCATAAAGAGCACACAGTAAATTGAAGACGTGAGTATTCAGAATGGTGCCGAAAAAGCATCCAAAAACCCCAAAATGCGGAGCTCAGCAGCCAGCCCATGTTTACTGATGGGTGCCCTTCCTATCCCACTGAGCTCCAGTGTGAGCAGCACAGCCCTCCCCTTCCCCAGCTGCTCCTGCAGGGCACCCTATGCCAAAACAGAACGTTCCCCAAATTTGCTGGATGAGAGCACATTAACCGGCCCATCTTTCAAAACTCTCCCATTCTCCTCCTAATTTATTGATGAAAGGATTCCTCACTGGTTAGGCAATATCCCTCTGGATGAAAGCCTGGCTTCGTTTCTCTTCTTTCTCCCACCCTCTGTAATGTACACTCCTCTCTAATGGCCCCCCGATGAAAAATTCACCGCTCGCCGCCAGTTGTGCTGCTGATGGATCGTGTTGCTTTTTACCTGCTCAGATTCATCAGGTTACAGCTCCTGCCAGCAAAGCACGGCCTCACACCTCAATTTAGGACCCAAATCCACATCCAATATCCAAGTTTGACAAATGTATGGTGATGCTTGAAACCAACCCCGCGAGTCCTGTTGAGTTCAGCCCCACTGAGTTGGGTTAGAATCATAGAATCCTAGAATGGCCTGGGTTGAAAAGGACCACAATGATCATTTAGTTTCAACCCCCTGCTATGTGCAGGGTTGCAAACCAGCAGACCAGGCTGCCCAGAGCCACATCCAGCCTGGCCTTGAATGCCTGCAGGGATGGGGCATCCACAGCCTCCTTGGGCAACCTGTTCCAATGGGTTAGCTGTTCTTCCAGAAACCTTTTTTGCACACATAAATGGCAGTGGGAATTGGGGTGCAACTGCCCCATTAAAACCAGCACAGTGCTTTGCCCTTTGATGGGTAAGGCTTTCTGGAGGTTTAATTTGTGCTTATAATGGCTGGGATGGAAATGCTTCTAATTATACTGCAAATTCCATACACAATTAGGCTAAGTTTATCACTAGAAGTAACTCACCATAGGTTTATCTTTTGCAGCTCAAACCCAGCTTAGCAGTCCATAGGATTTTACCGCGTGGGAGCAAATCCTGACTGAGCCATCTGAAGGCTTCCACGGCCAACTCAAATCTTCCACCAACAGAGCTTGGGCCAAGGGTAAATCCACCCAAGAAAGACGTTTTACAAGATGGAGAACACCTTTATATATGCATAGAGGTACATGTCAAGAACCATGGAGCTGTGGCACCGAGGACTGCACTCAGTGAGCATGGCTTGGGGTTGGGTTTGGGGATCTTGGAGCTCCTTCCCAACCTTTATGATTCTGCATCACTAGGATTTTGGCTGCTCTAAAAGATGGCTCTGCAGCACTGGCTATGATTGCAGATCACGCGACCGATGCTGTCGGGTGCTGTGTGTTCTGAATCACTAATTCAAAACAGGGATGTCCTGGTGCTGGGCTGGACGGCGCGAAGGAAATGACCGATCTGCCACAAATTCCATCTTTTATTTCAGCGACCAGCTTTGCTAAAACCAGAGCTGTTGCTCAACTTTTTATTTCTGGCTCAATCTTCACCCAGCTACCAAATTCTAGTGAAGTGAGGTAAGGTTTCAGCTGTGGGAAACGCAGGTAACTTCTGCAGCCAAATTCCATAGAGGTGCAGTCCCACCAGTTTAATTGTATTGTCACTCATCGTGAATGTCATGGAGATAATTAAAACAATTAAAACAAACTTCTGCGAATTGCAGCGCTGAGGCAAACTGAAGGCATCTGAAAATGCAGCTATTTTAACTCATTACATTTCCAAGAAAATTCAAAGGCCAATGGAAGCATCATGGGCAATTAGTTTCTGTTTTCAGAAATGGTCCAAACTGCAACAAAACCAGCAAGACAAGAGATGGTAGGAGCTAAGGAACACAATTCAAGCTTTGGATCTTCATTTTAGCTTCCATGAAAGAGAACCTAATGCTTCTTCAAGGTTGGTGACCCTGCATATAGAAGGGAGGTTGAAACTGGATGATCATGACGGTCCTTTTCAACCCAGGCCATTCTATGATTCCATGATTGAGCAACTATCGGAGCAATGCAAAACTTGCAGTTCTTTGCTCACAAGAGAAAGAAAAAAACAACACATTTCTCAACTTTGGTACACTTATCATGAAATTAAAGCCTGGTTGGTCAAAGACTCACCATGCCATTTTGCCATCATTGCACGTAGCAGTGTTTCCTTTTTTCTAAGGGTTACAAACCAGCTTACAAACTCATTAGGTAGAAAATGCTCACTTGATGGCTGTGGAAAAACCAAGGGCAGGAGTTGCCTGATATCACCAGGCAAAGCACCGCCTCGAGCCTCCCACCTCCAAACTTTTATCCATGGAAATCCCCCTCCGTCCTTCTTCCATTGATCCCGGGTGAAACTCTTACAACACAGCCAAAGATGGTTCCTCCAAGGCTTTTGTTGGTTGGACATCGGCATGTCCTGGGGCTGCTGTGGGTCACACCTTGGGAATTAAGCCAAAATGCTGTTTGTTTTCTGTAAATTGCATCTTCCCTCAATTTGCCCTGAGCTGCCCAGAAGTCGTTCGTTCCCGACGACCAGGATTCCCTGCAGAAGGCGATATTCTCAGCAAAGCAAAGCTCTCCAGCAATGAAAGGAATGCGTGCGGACCAACTGGCGAAGAACTACTGACTTCAAATAAAGGCCCTAACATCTGGCTTAGCTTAGCCTTGAGCTATAACCAAACCACAGTCTCCTCAACTCCACTGGCACCGTGCTTGTGAAAAATCACACAGCTATGAGATGACAGTTCGGAGTCGCAGCGGCAGCAAGTAAATATCATTTGATTAGGTGTGAAGTAAAACCGTCTTCGCTGAAACACAATTGATGATACATAGCTCCGAGCCCCTGGGAACACTGTCCTGTCGGATAACCAGATGGCTTAAGCAAAGGTGTAGGTATTTAACCCTCCAAGAGCAACAGGCAAGCTGAGAGGTGTTGGAAGAACACAGGGAATTAGCAGGGAGGACCAAGAGTTCTCTGCTGTCGGCCACAAAAACAGCAACTTGTTCTCTGCTTTTGTTACCATTCTTTTTGCAGTCCTTTTTTAGCAATTCCATAGGAAAAAAAAAGTGTGTGAAGCAGCACCTGCAGGTCACCCTAGCATCCATGCTTTTGGAAGCATGTTTGTGATTCGGGTTGTAGCTCCCTGGGCATCAGAGGATAACAAGGGCACCAAGGCCACCAGAAACATAAGAATGAAGGAGAGGTTCAGGTTGGATATTAGGAAACATTTCTTCCCAGACGGAGTGGTCAGGCAGTGGCACAGCTGCCCGGGGAGTGGTGGGGGCACCATTCCTGGAGCTGTTCCAGAACCATGGAGATGTGGGCACTGATGGATGTGGTCAGTGGGCATGGTGGGATGTCATGCAGAGAAGCACTTCGAGGGGTGGGCTGGGGGTCTGTGCTCAGCAATTGCTCTCCTATGGGCTCTTGGCTGTAGGAAGAAGGGATGAAACCCTCTGGGTACGGCAGAGCTTGCCCTTGGTGTCACAGTGCCTAAGGGCAGGCTGCTCAGAGCAGGGCTGCAGCTTGGCAATAGTGAAAGGTGACAGCTCAACAGCACAGGGAGCTGAAATCCTCTGCAAAACCACCAGGAAGGAGAGTTCAAAGCAGCAAGAGGCCAACCTGTCTGACATGGCAATCACAGAACCATTAAGATTGCAAAAGACCTCCACAATCCCCAACCACCCCACCAGGCCCACAGACCACGTCCCTCAGTGCCAGATCTCCATGCTCCTTGAACACCTCCAGGGACAGTGAGCCCACCACGACCTGGGCAGCTGTGCCAATGTCTGACCCCTCTTTCTGAAAAGAAATGTTTCCTAATTTCCAACCTGAACCATACTCATGGTGAGTTCCAGCATCACCGATGGAAGACAGATTCGAGCCACCTCCCAGCCCTCAAACACTTGATTTCATCAGAAGACCCCACTGCAGCCCTATCACTTACACACACACACATAAAAAAAAATCATTTTAGCACAACCTACTTCAGAAAGCAAATCAAGCACATGACTGCAGTCTGTACTGTGGGGCCATTTTGAGGAGCAGAAGCAGTAGCTGGGTGCACTCGAGTGTTCTGACAAATTCATGCCATGCAGGATGCAGCCATCTCAATGGTTACAGGGACAGCCACAGACACATCCAATAACTTGCAAAACACAGCTGAGACAGACAGCGGAAAATATATGAACAGAAATCCAAATAGAAGGGATGGAATTAACAAGATCTGTGCTGAATTTCAGGGCTCCATCGCTGAGCTCATTGCCACAGCCAGCCTCCAGCCACCATCTGCATGTTTTCCATTTAGGCTGAGCTGACAGGAGCAGGAATGGTGTCTTTTCTACTCTTTGCAAACCACCTATCACACTTCTGGCGAAAGAAAGACTGTTAGTTATTGACCACAAACAGCTGAATCCACCCTCCTCCACCCTAAACTTAACAGTGTGTTTTTAAAGAGGAGCTTCAGACCCGGTACATTTGCACAAAGGACAGCTTCCTCGCCAGAAAGGGAATAAAAACTAATTGGTTTTTGTTTTTTGGTTGTCTTTTTTTTTTTTCCCCTATTAAAATTTGCTTTTTTTCTCAATATTCACCTAATTCAAAGGTTTCCATGGGGGAGATCAGAAAACCGAGGCATGGAGATGTATGGCCATGACCACGTCCCAGCGCTCGTGGGGAGCAGAGTGCACCCCTATGCCGGTCCCCACCAGCTCCCATCCCCGACCCCAGCAGCCTGGATCCCATTAGTGGTTTTGGCAGTGACTTTGGGCCAGCACTTTGCTCATGTGTGCAGCTCCAACAGTGGGGACTTTCCTTGCGCCGTGATTCAGCCTCCAACCCCGCTGAGCGGGAAGAGTGCCTATAAGGGGCTGATGGGGAACCGGTCACGTTGGGGAAGAGTTTCGGGAACCTTTGAGGAACAGGTGCCAGGAGATGGGAAGCCCCTGTTTTGGAAATGTCATCATTTGTAATAACGGCAGCAAAACTCTTTTAGATCTGTGAAACTTGCAGGAGTTCAACCCGAAACACAGCGATGCTCAGCCTGAAATGTTTTTATCAAATCTTTACACAAACCCTCAAAACAACTTAAAAACCAAAGGGCAGATGAATGCCATACCCCAACAAATGAGGTGTGAGCAAGACAGAGTAGTAGGGAAAGGAGATCTGAGCAGGGAGGAAAGATAAACAGGCAAACCAGCTAATGTATGTATCCACTGGTATATGGACACATGAAGAAAAGCATTGGAGATGCTGCCAAGAATAGGGATAAAAACCAGTGCTTCTCACAGGCCCAACCTTCTCAGGAAGCACAGTTAAATGTAGTTATGAGAGCATGCCAAGAACGTAGTTACTCCATAGGGAGCAGATCCTGCCCAAACCTTCAGCAAACTCCCAGCTGATTTCATTTGAAGAACACCCAACTGGGTTGCCCATTCAAGCTCTCTGTTCTTGAGGAAAGACTTGATGTCTACCGTCAATCTTATTCCCCACCACCAAACCCAATCCAGGCTTCCTCGGGATGCTAAGAAATGAGAAAATATTCATTGAAAACTTCTTCCTGTCCAACAGCTAAAAAGGTCTGGGGTTGCCACATCCATGCTGGGGTCTCACGTGCGTTCCACTGCAGGAGGGGAGGTTTCCATTTTGATTCAATGAGTACAGAAGGACTTACTTAAAAGAAAACCAAACTGCATTACGTAAGCTCTGCCAACACCACACAAAAAATAAAAATGAGCTTTCCAACTTTGGAATCTAATCAGCTGTTGATTTGTAGGTCAAGTTGTGGAAACACTTTGTACATGTCAGAGAAAGTAGTCTTTAAGGACTTAAGGTCCAACTGGGGATGGACTGGATGTTCTCCAGAGGTTCTCTCTGACCCCAGTGATTCTGTGTAGTGGGACATCAGGAGTTTCAAAGCTTTAAATTCCAAACTCACCTTCTGCACTAACTCAATGCATTGCTTTACTCAGACCTGGAACTCGAATGCTGGAATCATAGAACTGCTTGGGTTGGAAGGGACCTCAAAGATCATCTGGCCCCAGCCCCACCGGATCAGGTTGCCCAGGGCCCCATTCAATGTGGCCTTGAGCAGCCCCAGGGATGGGGCATCTACAACCTCTCTGGGCAGCCTATGCCAGGGCTTCATTGCCCTTGCAGTGATAAACGTCCCCCTGGCATCTAAACCGAACAGTGAGTTTAATCCCATGCTCAGAATGCTTGTACTGTGAATCACAAGACACTGCATTCATGTGAGGCAAGCCCCAAATACTGAAAAACAAGAAACATGAATCTGGCATTATCCAGAGCTGCATATATGTAAAAAAGGTTGGATAAGAATGCATGAAGATCAAGACAGAGCTTCAGCTCGCACGAAAACTGGTGCTGCATGGACCCACAGAGCACCAAAGCAATGCCATTATGTTCCACAGGGACTGAAATGCAGAAAGGGCAGATTCTGAGCAGTAGCCAGGCTGAGGATGTTGGAAAAAGCAAAGCAGGGAAGACTTACTGTAAGTGGCCCCAACCTGCTGCTCCCTGCAGACTGCAGAAACCAGAGCAGGCTTTATTCCTTTAAGTCATCCCGCTGGTGAGTAAATTCATTACAATAATGCATTTAAAATTCAAAGCCAGCTCTGAGAACAACAAACGTGGTTATCTGGAGCCATCACTTGATCTGAAACACAGCTGAGGTGTGCTCACCAGGATGGTGGACATGGTCAGTGAGCATGGTGGTGATGGCTTGAAGGTTGGACTCGATCGCCTTAGATGTCTTTCCCAACCTTAACGATTCTATGATTCTAATTAAAAGAATATTGTTTCCACGGCCCATTAAGTCACTCTTTTTTCTTGGGAAACCTCTTCAGATATATTTATCTACACATTTGCACACATTCCATGCCATCTCTTCGCTAGAGCAGAACTTCCTCACCACAGGAAAATTTTATGTGAAATGATCATCTTTAGGGAAAAATACACTGCTGTATTGTGCTGGAGGGTTCCTCTGCTTTCTGCTTGGAGCATCCCTTAGCAGGCTGTGAGGTGCTGGAAACATCATCACCGTGTGGATGTAACATTAGGAACAGCCCATGGGAATGACAGGGCAGCCACGCGTTTTGCATCCTTCCTGCAGCCTGTCAGAGAAAGCTGAATGGCAGAGGGATCATTAAGTACCCTAATTGATAGAATCTGCAATTAAGCCTGTGAGCAGCGCTCCTCTTGAAGGCAATGCACTGCCTTGCCAGGTGATGCTCACAGAGAACCTCCCCTGTTTGAGGGGATAAATCAGAAGCAGCAGCTTCCCTAAACTGGGAACTGATGTGTGTATTTGTATTTTCTCAACCTGCTCCCCAGACCATATAGAATAATGTACCCCAGAGGCTACGCGACGAGTTCAGACCCAAACCCAAAGTCCATCAGGGCAAAGCAGAAAGCAGTGTGAACTCAGTCTGACCTTAAAGAAATCCCTTCACCTAAAAATATAAAAGACAAACTGTTTCCACTGCGAGCTGCTATATAAAACCAGCCTCAAGAAAAGTGCCGGACTCCTTTCAAACTAACCTCAAACACGAAGCAAATTCCAGCCTGCTATTTTCCTCTGGCATCCCGGAATGTAAATCTCAAGGACAGAACTGGCTGTTCAAATTAGCTCCTACTCCTGCAGAAGCGATTGTTTCCAAACAGTTTCACAAAGCAGTTCTGCATAGGGTTGCATTCCAGGGAGGATTCCCACCCCCCTCCAGATTTTAGACATTAAGAGGGACAGTGCAAGAGCAGGCTGTGTATGGTTGGTTCCAAGTTGCCCCCAAAGAAAAAAAAAAAGGATAATAAAAGCAAATCTTGGCTATGTAATCACAACAACTTAATGCCGGGATGCTGCTATCTTCTGGGAATGGATTTTCCTCAGGCCAGCAACAGGTTTAAATGAGAGCAAGTCACTCCATCTGCAGAAAGGCACAGCCTCGGAGGGTTCCTGCTCTGAGTCAGCTGCAGGGACAGGTTCTGCTTAGGGCACACCCCACATGGCTCCATTCGGGTTCGCTTCATCTTTGAAACAAAAGATTCCTATCTCCCATCGCTGTCATTCCTGATTAGCACATCATTTCCTCATCAGCCGTAATGTCAGCAACCAAATTAAGGTATTACACTCTGGAACATTTAAGGCGATTAGATCGGAGCAGTATTTACTCTTCCACTTGGGCAGATGTGACTGCTGTGCACAGGAGGATGGGAGATGCCACCCTCCAAGTCCAGAAGTTCTTCCTCATGTTCAGACAAAACTCTCTGGGCTTCACTTTGTGCCCAGTGCCCCTTGTCCTGGTGATGGGCATCACTGAAAAGAGCCTGACCCCATTCCCCTGACCCCCACCCTTCAGACATGGAGGGGAGAACCTCCCTCGCCCTGCTGGACACATCCTGTGCAATGCATTCCAGGATCCCATTGGCCCTCTTGGTCACTGGGGCACACTGCTGGCTCATGGTCATCCTGTGGTCATCTGTTGGTCAACCAATGGTCAATCACTGGTCAACTGTTGGCCAACCACTGGTCAACCATTGGTCAACTGTTGGCCAACCACCAGTCAACCACTGGTCAAATGTTGGTCAACCATTGGTCAACTGTTGGTCAACCACTGGCCAACCTCTGCCCACCAGGAACCCCAATTCCTTCTCTGCAGCTACTTCCAGCATTTCAGTCACCAACCTGTACTGATATATGCACTTATTCCTCCCCAGATGTAGGACCCTACGCTTACCCTTGTTGAACCTCATGAAGTTCCTTTTCATGCGACTCTCAACCTGACCAGGTCTCACTAAAGACCCCGTGCACTTTATCTCTTCCTCCAAGTCACTGATGAAGGTGTTGAACAAGATCAGACCCAGTGCCAATCCCTGGGGAACACCACCAGCGACACAAAACTCCCAACCAGCATCAGAATCGAAAGCTCTGTAACCTCCGTGTCTGATCAGACCAAGTTACAGCCCAGACTTTGTCTAGCCAATGATCACAGCAGTTAGCCAAAAAGCAAGAATCAAGTCACAGAGCCACATTACTCTGCTGAATGATCTCAGGATTTACTCCAGCAAGAGGAATGAAGGTTCCTGGTGATGCACGGCCCAGCAGCCAGCACAGCAATCCCAACAGATCAGCCATTAAGATGGGTCACAAAGCCAGGCCAGCTAACATCTAGAATTACAGTGTAATTTTCTTTTTGTGCCTCAAAGCTGGTCCACAGCTCTTCGAATTGTGAATATAATCTTACAGCTGAATTTCCAAGCTCAGGTCAGAACAACTCAAACACCTCCTGACAACCCCTTCTCCCCATGGCAGTGCTGTTTCTCATCCAATGTGAGTGGACATCAGGGAACAAGTATCTGAACCTCCCCACCACTTCTCTGCGAGACCTTTTCACATTTAAAGTCACATGTGGCACGGATGGAGATGGATGCTTTTCCTTATCTGATGGGATCAGTGAGGGACTTGAGCCCAGGAACAGGAGATAAAACCCCACCAATGACAGCTCCATAACCCCATGCACCCAGCTCTCCTGCAACACAGAGCAAGAAAGCAGCACCCTGATCCACAAACCACCCAACATCCCATAGCAGCACAAGCTCAGCAGGGAGCTAAGAACAGATTAGGAGGCTTAGCTATCCTACAGTAATATCCACCAGCTATAGCTATTTGATTTTTTTCCTCCTTTCTTTGCAGCAGCGTAACAGGATGATGCAGCTCCCTGAAGCTGACTTTAATAGATCCATTCAAGGAACAGCCTCGCTCTGCAATTATCATGCTTATCCGGTCCAACTAATGTGCTTGTTTACACTATCTGGCAAACTCCAGATCGAGTGTCATTTCATCACCGGGATTCTTTTGCCTAAGCCAAGACCAACAGACCATGGTGGTAATTTAAACACTGAAAGCATGCACAGTATCGATCCACGAGACTTGACGCCAGCTTGCTGTTACACTCAAATCCACCCCCAAGGGAACTCCCTTCGGCGGGGCCTGATGGAGAGGGAGAATTTCAATGAATGGAGGAGGAGAAGCCTGCTAGAGGGATGAATATGCATGAGCACACGACCCGAGTGAGGGCTGCGCTTGGCGTGGTTTGAAGATATGCGGTCTCAAAAGCCAGCAGTAATGCAAAGGGAAGGAGGGGATAAGACTTCAGGGCTCCTCTGTTGCTTGACCCCAACAGAGCCAGGTGAGATCACTGTTTTCTGCTTTGTCCCAAGAGAAGCTACAGCCACAGCAGAGGAAAGTAAATCCCAGTTGGAACCTCAACAGCCCTTTGGGTTGCATTCACCCTGCAAGGCACATCCTAACGTAAGGGTCCCTGTAGAGGGCCAAACCTGCAAAGTGGAGCTCAGCCACTTGGCTTCACTCTTTGGTGAGCTACTTCCACTGAAACACACAGGTTGCCCAGAGAGGTGGTGGGTGCCCCACAGAGATTCTCAAGGTCAGGCTGGATGGGGCTCTGAGCACCTGATGGAGCTGTGGTGTCCCTGTTCATTGCAGGGGAGTGGGACCAGATGGCCTCTAAAAGTCTCTTCCAACTCAAACAACTCTGTGATTCTATGATGTACTGCTCTTTTCTCACCTTGTTTTCTCTCATTGCCCAGTCAGGAGGTCTTCCTACTCCAAAAGGAACTCAATCTTTATCAATTAAAGACCATTAGCCTAATTACTCTCTTCCTCCCTATGCAATGCAGTACATCAGAGCTCTGCTAGCACTCAGTTGGTCTTAAACACCACCTGTAAATTCACACATCGTTTCAGATATGTATTAAACCCAGGAAATAATAAAAGTACTTACTCTAATATTTCATCAGAATTGCACACTGGTGTTCTGATGCTTGTTAAGTCCCTGATGCTTTGGTGAAGTCTGTTGTTGCCAGGATCGAGTTCTCATTTTACTCATTTTAGGCAGGAATGCAAAGCTAGAAAGTCAGATTTGGGTACTTCTGCTTCACTCCTGTGTCTTTTTAATGCTGGAACAACACTACCCATGGGCTAGAACAAAACCCATTTCCCCTTCCATTCCTTCTCCAAGCATCAAAGACATCACATCCAACCTTGATTTCGACACTACAACAGATGTTGACATAGGTGCAACAAACCAACCTCCAGTCACACAACACAGCAGCTCACTTCCTAAACAGAGGCATCCAATGTCATTTCAGGCACCCGAAGGCAACCACAAGCTCTATCCAAGCAAGGCACAAGCATCTTCTGTGCCCATGTCCTGTCTACTTGCATCCTGTGGATGTCTGGGACACCTTTTGGCTTCTAAGCCAACGTTAGGCATTCACACTTGGATGCCTGCACCACTCCCTACCTATTCTAAAGGGAAACTGCACTCAAGCATTGAGGTATCGACTCAGAGCAAGAGCACAAAACTTCCCACTACCAGCAAATCAACTCTCCTAGTAAGAGTTAATCTGGTAAATAACTCACCTAACAGCCACAACTCTTGTGTTCTATTTAAAAAATGATGTGACCTGGAATCAATACAGACGATAGGAATGCAAACTATTATTTTTATCACGGGGTGGGGGAATTTATTAATAGAGAAGTAAATCACACTGTAATGTTCCTTGCTATATAGTGCCACCTTGCTGTCAATTCATCATTAAAATGACAACTGTCCAGGGCTGATGCTTTTGTACAAGATGTGCGGTGTGTCAGCCTCAAGTAAGCAAGCTTTGGGAGTGAATCCTTGGCTGAAGAATAATGGCAAAGCCAGCTTCAAACAGAGCCCTGAGACCCCAGCTGTGAATGTATCTGGTGGACTCCTCTACTCTTGCTGATTGCTCCAGGGCTGTTGTCATACCCACCAATGTGTTGCCTTGAAGCACACACAGGACAAGATCTCTCAGCCAACTGGGCCCTTACACACCAGCCACCTGCCTTTCCCCACAGACCTTATCTCATTTATTAGCCTCCTAATCAATGTGTGCAGCATGACATAAGTGCTAGCCAACACACGCACTCCTTAAATCAAATGGGAAAATCGATGGGAGAGTCTTGACAGCAGCCTGCTCTGAGACTGCTTGTTCAAGGCAATTAATACCTCATTCCTGGATGGGACGGGGTACTGAAGGCTTCTCTACAACTGCCTTGATGGACAAGAGCACCACAGGTCTTGCCCTGTAAACCTCCCCTAGATGTTCACCACACCATTGGTGGCTTTTGGATCTGCACGACAGCCGATTGCTCGAGTCATGCAATACCACAGAATCATAGAATGATTAAGGTTGGAAAAGACCTCTGGGATCCCCAAGTCCAACCCCAATGCACCCCACCATGCCCACTGACCCTCAGTGCCACATCTCCATGGTTCTTGGACGCCTCCAGGGATGGTGACTCCCCCGCCTCGCTGGGCAGCCTGTTCTAATGAGAAGAACCCTTTCTTAATATCCAACCTGTCCCCCCACCGACAGGCTCCCATTTCCTGGCTCTGAAACCATCACCCAGTGACCCAGCTGCACCTGGGACACCCCAGGGAGACGAGTTACAGGGATGCAGTGGGATATTGTTTCCCTATGGCTTCAGAGTGCTTTATCACCCAGCCAGGCTCAGGCCAAGCGACGCGCTCTTTGCTTTCACAGCAGCAATGGGACAGCTTGTAAATGAAAGACAAAACCCAAAGCCCCGCACCACACAAGGTGAAGCTAGGATGTCAGGAAAGGCGGCTCATAAAGGCTTCTTTATGGATGGCATTTCCAATTAGGCAGCGAAGCTCTTCCTTCCCAGCCTCAGAGCGACACTTGGGATCGCCCAAGTGGCTTCGGTTTCACTGCTGGGGATCTCAGGGTTAAGGGCAGCCACCTCTGGCCCTCTCTGTTCCCCATCACCCCTACCTCAGCCTGCAGGTTAAAGGTGAAAGCAGGCCCTATAACGCATCGGTATCCTTTTCCCTGCTCGCATGTCTCAGCCTCCTGCAAATGAAAGGGCACAGCAGGGAGCAGATCTTCCTGCCACAGCTCCTGCTGCTTATGGCTCGGAGCAGATGCTTGAAGCAACAGCAACCTGCTGCAGTGCAGGGCCCAGAGAGGGCTGGAGGTGCCCAGGAGCAGGCAGGACCTACGGTGGAGTCTTACAAGAATAAAACCCAACTGCAATGAGTTCCCAATCTGCTGCAAAGTCCCCTTTGGCTGAGGTTCTTTGTGGACTCCCATCTGAGGGGCTGCACTGTTTGCTACCGTATATTTCCATCGCTATGCCTAAATGAAAGAAATCCAGGCAGTGTTCTCTGCGTACGAGAAGTGCTAACAAAATGTGTTTGCACTCCTGATTTTATGTTTGAAGGCTCTGGGGAGCACCCAGGCTCTCTCACTCCTCAGCACACCAATGCATCCTTCCTAGATCAAGAATGATGGCTTCTGAAGGAGCTGGAGCAGCTGAATGGACTGGGATCCGGGTGATTTTAATGTAATTGAACTACAAAAGGGTATGTTTAAAGTACCACTAAGACTAGCTGAAACTCACCAAAGCAAGAAAAATCAGAGTTAAGGCTCTAAATCCACCCTGAGCTCATGCCTTTGTGTGTCCTTCCCTTTCCCCATTCCCTTTCTGCAGCGCACAGCGAGCAGCAGCCTGGATTTTCAGCACAAACTCTGAACCATCCTTCTTTTGTGAGTCAGGCATTTAACACTGATTCAAAAATAAATAAATTACTTAATGTGCCCTTTTCAAATACTGTTGGTTTATAGGCATTAAAGAAAACCATAGCCTGAGCTTAACAAGCCAGAAAAACGGTGGTTTGGCCAAGTCCCTGGAATGCCCTTCCTGGTCCTCTTGCAATGGGTTAGCTGCTGTCTGGGGGATTTCAGCATGGCTCCCTGGGCAATGCCTGCCCAACAATCCATGTCTGAGCACATCTCTGTGGTCATTCACACAAAGATGCACCAGAGTGCAGAAAAAAATGCCTCGGTGTTCCTAGAATCATAGAATTATAGAATGGCTTGGCTTGGAAGGAACCTTGAAGATCATCCTAGTTCTAACCCCAGTGCTACAGGCTGGCTGCCATCCACTAAATAATGCACCAAGTCAGGTTGCCCAGAGCCCCATCCTGCCCCGAGATGTCTGCAAAGGTCTCCAACACAGAGCACCATTCTGATGCACTGAGGATGAGCAGGGCTGCAAAAACCTGAAGTTTGAGCTTTAGGAGGTAGCAATACATTCTAGCACACCATTCTTTTTCCTTCTTAGATGTGCCACAATGGTTCCAAAAGAGATTTTAACCAAGGTTCAGGTGGTCACCAGATAAGAGACAGCATCTTGCATCCCAGTGACACTGCCAACTGGGGATGGCAACGAATTGGGTTTCCTTGACTTGTGGAAATGGAACAGAATTTGATTTAGAGTGGTGACACAGGAGGTGAACGTACTGTGGTGAACTCAGGGGCTGAAGCTCAGGCTCAGGTCACACCATGCTTGCAGGTGAAACACGAACTATCACAGAATGACAGAATGGTTTGGGTTGGAAGGGACCTCAAGGATCACCAAGCTCCAAGCCCCCTGTGCGTATTACTTCACCCAGACAGCTTTTGAGAGGAGATTCAGCATGATGCTGGAGCAGCACTGAGGTCCACCATGAATTAACACCAGACTACAGCTTTGAAATTGGTCTCCCCAGGCAATTGGGCATTTAGAAAAACCAGCCTAATTTGGGTCTGTGTGAGTGGAGAGGTGTGACGGGGGGTGAAGGAGATGATATCTTCACTTCTGAGAAATCGGTGCAGCCACGGCTTCTGGATGCCTGGAAAAGCATTTATCCCATTCGTGGGTTTTATTCAACGAAATACCACTTCATTGGCAATAATTTGCTCGGCTCCACGTCAGATGCATCCAGCTTGCCCCTTCTGGGCTCCACCATTTGTTTAGACTCTTCATTTCTTCGTGTTTGCACAAGACCCAGCAAAACGGGCAGATCTTAGTTGGCCTGTAGGCACTGCCATAATGAACATGATTAATAATGGCTGATGCGTTATCCAAAAGATACCAATCAGTGGAGGGAATTCGGAGAGGAGCAGCAAAAGTAATTAACAGCCCAGAGATATAATCTTAACAGCAAAAACCTATATTTAAGGGTAACGATAAAACCAGCTCAAACCCATCACTGCCAAGTAATTAAGAATGAAGGCTGCAACTGGAACATGTGTCTTCACACCCCGTTTCCTTACTGCACAAGAACAAGATGACATTTGCAATGAAAGATTTATAGAATCCAATGTTTTGCTTGACATCACTCAAAAGGGCACGCATGGGACGGCCCTCAACAGACCTCTTCTTCTACCTAAGGGCTGGTAAAAGTTGCAAAGGATGCTGAAGACAACCAGAAATTGGAATGTAGAAGAGTGCTTCTCAAAAACCAGTGTACACTGATGGAGATACACTGATGGAGAGCTGTGCAGTGCGTGTTGGTGAAGCAGCTGACATTCGGGCGAGGCGGTGGGCACGGCTGCCTGCAGAACAACTTGGAGGTGGAAAAAAGCAATTGTCAAGGAAGTAGATGAGATGAAACCAGTGAGTCACCTTTTCATCTCTGCCTTACTGCATCCAATGATTAAAGCACAGCTCTTCTGTCTGCAACTCCTCCTATGACAGAAACCTGTGCTTCAAAGACACAAGCAAGTACATGCGGAGCAGAGACATCTCGCTGAGATATTTAACTTAATTGATCCTCCCTATAATACGATTTTCAACTTCTCTTGCATCTCCTGGCAAAACAAGTGGAGAAAAATAAACCAAACCAGTTTGACACCTAACGAACCCCTCCACGCCGCTGCACACTCATAGGACTGGCAGTCCCTATCTCAGCAGGCACAGGAACCCTGGCTCCAGGGTTCATCCAACGTCTTGTTTTCGCACTGCTCTTCACTTATCTTAACAGGGCAGGGAAGCCTTTAATTGCAAAGTATAAAAACAAGTTAAAAAAAAAAAAACAAAAGCAACAACCCACAGCTTCCTGCCTGGTGGGAACAAACCTGCACGCTGGGCTGGGTGCTGCCTCGAAACTCTTGGAGGGGTTGGCTCCATCTTCCTGCCATTGAGTTGTCTTAGAGCAGAGAGGTGGCCACAGCCTCATTGGGTCATTTCACAGCATACATACCTATTAGGTCTTGGCCCTTTAGACCAGATTTACAAGGGTTTCCCCTCAGCCACCATGCTTGGAAATGGATACTGAAGTCCCAGGTTACCATGCCTTTAAAGCAGCCAACAACCACATCAAATGGAGTCTCAAGAACTTCATTTACCATCTGATGGCTGAAGCTAAGCTGGGTATCTCCAGTATCAGCATCACTGCATCTCTCAGCAACCTTCACCACTGCATCCTTGCAACAGAGTGGGCAATTCTTTAGAAACACTTTGAATCAAGAAGTCCAGATTTCCCCTTGGTCTCCCTCAAACCTGACCTATGAATCTCTGAAGTCTACAGGATGAGCTCACATTCCAACTTTTCTCCAATATCTTGGCTCATATCTTCCCAGAAATCCGTAAGGTCGTTGTACCTTTGAAGCCCACTAACCAAATACGGCCGAAATGGGCAAGATGATTCCTAAGTCAATGGGAGAAATTTAGACAGGAACAAGGAAAGAACAAGCATACATTCTGAAAAGCTGAACACTCCTGCCTAAACTTTTATACTGCATCTCCTAAATAGAAAAAAAACCTCCAAGAAATATGTGAACAATGCAGAAGAGACAGAAAATTTGTATGAGAGGAAGATGAATGGAGCATGTAGCAGGGACAGAAGGGAGCTATGTTCTTGAGGGGAACGCTCTTCTATCAAGCATCCCTATCAGAGGTAACAGGGAAAAATTAATGCATCGGAGGGAGACCTCTCATTACGCAGCTGGCCGACATCCAACACAAACCCACAGTAACCACAACCGGCTTTCAAACACAGTAAAAAGAGCACATAAAATGTTTGCTATTTGACAAGCGGTGAGCGGAACAGCTGTTACACACCCAAACCAGTGTTTGCCTATCTTACCTCACTGCTGGGCTTTGTAAAGCTGATGCTCAAATTCACAAGCGCCATCCCGCCGCAACCAAGAAGAGGAACAAAAATGATGGAGCAGAAGAGCGGAACCTCCCAGCCCTCATCCCTCACGCGTGTGTCTCTGGGATAAGGGCTCCAAATCGCCTCCATGCAGAAAGTTTGCACTTCCAGTGGGCATTCAACACACAGATTTACAATCTGCTGGACAGAAGGAGAGGCCTCGAGAAAGGAGCTCTAATCCAGCTAGGATGTTCCCTTGCCAGAGCCCAGAGTGAAATTCTTCGAGCGCTGGAGACAGATTTTCCTTGGCGGGCGGCCACAAGTGTCGATCTGGCTTCTAGGAGAGATCAGCATGGCCGGGGATTGCAGCGACTTCACAGACAAATATAAAACCTTCCTCTTCAACCAACTTGCTTGTAATAAACCCATGGAAATGAAAAGCTAAAACACTTCCAGCTGGCCAGAAGGCTGCGGTGAGAACAGGGAACTCATTGCACGTGCAGACTTGGGCTGATGTGGAGTACCCTGGAGCTCATCAGTGGCACTTGGGCATGCTGTGGTATTGGGACCCAAGTGCCTAAGTCACTTAGGAAAGATTTAATAGCTCTACTTTCCATTACAGGGATCTTGTATTTGAGAATCAAATCTGATCACTGCATTCTTCTTCCATTTCACATTTTATTGTGCTAGTAAATAATTTTCATTTTAAAGCAACTTAATCTCAAGATACTTTGAATTTTTTCTTGTATCTAGAAGTGCTTTTGTGTAGCTCAAGGTTAATAGTACTGAAATACAGTGGGAAGGAAGGAAGGAATCTCTTTAATTGTCTTACAGTGAGTGTTTTCTGTCTGGTTACTTTAATTATCTACACAGCAAAGCTACCCTGCTCATGTGGAACCATGCTAATTGGCAGGATTGCTCCAAGGTGGCTATAGATTTACCTAGAACACAAACCTGAAATTATTTTTAACCTTTTCAAAAGCTTGTATGGATTTCAGGCTGGAAACACTCCTTCAGCAGCTATGCAGGAGCTCCTCCAACTTCAGGTGGGAACATCTTCCTAGGATGACAATCATAGAATGGTTTGGGTTGCATGGGACCTTAAAGACCATCTGGTTCCAACCCCCTGCCATGGCAAGGCTGTCATTTTTCTACGCCAACTCTGTGCTAACATTCAGTGGCATCAAAGGAAAAGAACCTAAAGAGAACAAGTTAAAAGCAAAGCAAATAAAAACGTAAAGACCTCTCTTTGCTGCACCTCCATCCACCTGTTCACCCTCCAGCTCCCAGCTCCCAGCTGGAGACGCAGCCCAATTAGATGTTCCATGGTGGTGGAAGTGTGAGATCTCTGACAGTCCTGGAGCAGTGGATGAAGCTTCACGCAGATACCCAAAGCTTGGTGACACGTTCTGTGCCACAGGGTCAGGGCAGCAGTATGGCAGAGGCAGCTGGGAACCATCTCCAACCCTCCTGTGGTCACTAATCTCAGTAAAGCAGTGATAAGCAGACTGAGCTCTGCTTGCAGAAATGAGGTTGTCCATTATTGCTACAATCCTTGGCACCAACGAGCATTGCTGTTATCCAGCAGAACATCTAGGACTTCCTGTTCTCACCTGGCACTCAGCAGGCCTGAGCTCCTCCCCTGCTCCTTGCAACATTCAGAAAGGCCGTAATTTTCAAATGCGAGAAAAGGGTGGGACTGCCTTCCTAAACAAAGAAGAAAATGTTCTGTACAAAGGAGAGCATTTGACAGAGGAGGAAGAATGGTAGAGGGCTACTGTTCAGCCTCTCCCTTGCTTGAGCTGAATTCATTTGGCTGCGTTCTGCACTTATGAGCCGTACAAACATTTTGCACATCCCAGCCTGCTGCTAATGCACTGGCTCAGAGCAGCTCAACCTCACAGAGCACTTTTACGGCGTCTCATTCTTCAGAAAGCCACAGCTTTCCTCTTCAAAATCCCCACATTCATGTCTTCGTGCTTGGAAAAGAACCAAAGCCTCCACATTTCCTTATATCCAGGAGTTTGCAAGCGCATTGCGTACTGCAGTCAATAAAGTGCCAAGAAGCTAATGAAGATAAAAATGTCAACACACGGCCGTGATAACACGCACCTTTTCTGCAGACCTATCTTGAACGTTCTGCAAACAAATTTGGTACTTACTCACAGGCTGGAGTACGAAGGGCACCCACACAGTATCCCAATGCTATTAAAGTTATCGCTGCCTTGCAAAAGTGTCATTGGGTGATGGATTGCTCTGCACCTCAATTGGATTCAGAGAAGCTCTCAAACCTTTACGGGTTAAAAGCGGCTCCAGTGTGGCTCAGAGTCACAGTGGTGAGGAGATCATCGATACAAGAGATTATGCAGATTTAAGAAATACCCTCGGCACCCGAAAGTTTTCAGAATGCAAACTACGTCAACTCTGAAAACAAGAGGCACTGCATCATGATGGCAGGAGGGACAAAGCCAGGGGGGTTTAACAGACAAAAAAAGATTGTTTTAATAGGAGAGAAGCATCAGTCATTGAGTCTTACTTCATTCAGACTTTCTATCCAACCCATCCATCTTCAGTGCCAAGAGATGACAGGACCACCTCACTTTTTCCCCCCCGGCCTAGTGGATCCATAATGCCCATTTCCAGCCCTAACAAATGACTCACTGCAATGGCCCCTTTCCCCAAACCGGCTTGCCAAGCCCTACGAATGTCTCGGTACCTGCTATGGTCAAGTTGGCTCTTTGGGCCCCTGGAGAGGTGGGCACAGATGGTGGAGCCCAACCATCTTCTCCAGCAGCCCACTTGATCACTCGTGGCCAAGTGACACTCACTTATGACATCAGTGGCACAGAGGACCAGGGAGGGGGAGCAGGACCGAGGGCAGACGCACCACACACACCCTTCCCACACCAACCGGAATGCAAATTGCTCGCCAAACGTTTCTCCAGGCATTATCTGCAAACAAAAATGCTCAGAGCAGGCGGTCTCTGCATCAGTGCCTTCTCTGTTCGCAGCACCTGCTCCGTGCCAGCCGCGCCGATATCATTCTGCCATGGCCACAGAAGCCAATGGGATCACAATGGCCCCGCCGGACAGGGTCAGGGTTCACTCTCCCTCTCCCCATCCCACCAGTCCCCTTCACCTCCGCCATCTCCAGGAGCAAGGAGTGAGGAGGTGGTTTGGGGCACAGGGAGGCGGGGGAATGCCCGGGGGGGGGGAATATAGGTCTCTGGCGTAAATCACCAACGCCGTTTCCCCTCCTCTCCCTTTCCTTAAGACCTGATGGTCTTCAGTCACACATCTTAAAAGAAAAACAAAAAACAAAAACACAAAGACTTACTTGTCTCAAGTCGATGAAGGCCAACTGCAGCGTGTCCCCTTGGAACCCAGGCACTGGGCCGGATCTGGCAAACTCTGTGGGAAAGAAAAGAGGATAAAAAGCGCCTTTAACTAACCATGGACAGGGAGATTGGCAGACGGATGACAGGGAAGACAAGAGAGGCTGGGGGAGAGGAGGACCGCGCTTCTAAGGAGTCATGTCTCCCTCCCTTCAGCCTCTTTGTTCGCCCTTCAAAATTCGTGTCATCAAAACACCATTAATTCCACCGTCCTGACAGCAAGGAAACTGTACTAATTCGACCTGAAATTTATTCCCATGAGCCGTACTGGGCTTCAGAGTATTTGTTTTGTGAATGGACAAACAACTCGCGGAGAAGAAAGGGGGGGATGGGGGTGGAAAAGTTTTTCCTCTCGACACAATAAAATCTTCAGCTCTGAAACTCTTTTCAGTTCCGAAAGCTATTTATATTTTAGGGCACTGAAGGAATTTTCTAATTTCACGCCTGTCACCAGGCTCCATAAGCATTCATCAAAAAAATATGCCCGGCCGCATCATTAATTATTCGGCAGCAGATTATTTGCATTATCTGGTATGGAGCACTACTGCCAGCATACAGCCACCCCAAATGGGAAGAATCGCGGCCATTATGTGGCATATTTCTTTATTTTGGATGAAGACATCTGACAACTGAATAACGTTGGCTTCGAAAGCGAAGAGAATATTTTCAAGGCCACATTTACCTCCTTCCAATGTAATCTGGCCAAAATTTCATACTTAAGTCATTTATTTGTCTTCCAATTCATTATTTAAACCAAGTCTAAAGCCACCAAGGGGGACTTTAACAAATTCATGTTAGAGGACCTTAGTTCTTCCATGCCATTTAACAGCTTTTCCTTGGTAGCGCTCATGAAGCCAATGACTGCATACATTCAAGTGTGTCTTTTGAAGATGTGTCCAAGGTTGATTTTGCCCAACTTCCCTTAGTTTTCGCCCTCTTTAGCTACAGAAATAATGGCTTTATCTCTGCTCTCCATGCAACTTTTCATCACCAAGGGGACCTAACTTGTGAAGCCACAACTCGACGCCATGAAAGACTCAAGAGGGAGTTTCCACTATAGGCTGAGTTTTGCTGCTCCTGGAGACACGGAAGATTCGACATACTGGAATGGAGAGCTTTCAGGAAATGAAACAAAGCGTGGTGGCAGAAAAGAAGGGAGGGAAAAACACACAATAACAATACAACGTGTTTTTATGTTATACAATGCCAGTGCCTACTATTGCTCAACTATTCTCGTTTTCTCCATTCAAGAATCTGCAAACACTCCTGCAGTTGCATAAAATGAAGGAATGGGGAAGGCTCGGCAATGAGAAAGGAGGATTTTCCCTTCTGTCTCCATGACTGCACAAAGGTACCAGTGGACAAAGCCTTTCCCTAAGCCCTGCGAAGAGTCATTTTGTGCCAGGAAGTCTTCTCCTTGTATACTTCGCCTCCCTAAAGTCATCTCACTTTCAAGCAAATGCCTCAAAAGAAGGAAAACAAATCTCCACCGATTTCCTGTGGCAGCTTAGTCATATGGCTTTAATAAGGAAGATTAATGAATTAGCAGGGATTCAGACCTGCTCCTTAACTGACTTATTTCTGGAAACCAGAAAAGTGTTTCTTGCTGGCTCTCTGGCATCACCTTCCATTAAAATCTCAGCATGGAGAACATCCTTTAGTACAGACAGCAGCACCTCCAGGGCACTGAGGCCACCTCCAGACATTGACAGCTTTGCTTTTTAATACACTCGGCCAACAGAAGGGCTCTACAACTGAAATGATGGCTCACCTTTGCAGTGTTCACTGAGATGCAGAAAGTAAAAGCATGAC
The DNA here is from genome assembly GCF_023343835.1 of Lagopus muta. Classification (NCBI taxonomy): domain Eukaryota; kingdom Metazoa; phylum Chordata; class Aves; order Galliformes; family Phasianidae; genus Lagopus; species Lagopus muta. Next base: position 70,019,371 of record NC_064436.1, on the reverse strand, counting down.
CCAAAGGCAGAAGAACCCACCCACAGCTGTTCCCATGGCCTTCTGTCACTTTTGCACAGGATAGGACTGGGCAGAGGACAGTCCAAAGTGAATTCTTGCTTAACCCTCCAAAACTATTTTAATTACTTCTAACTGCTTACGTACGTTTGCTATAAAGCTTGAGCATAGCTTGCCTCAACCAGCACGCTCACACAAAGCAACAGTGAGACAAGCTTTCTGACTCTGCTCTACAAGGGATAAATCATCTTTACACATTTGCTGTACACCCCACTGTCTCATCTGGAAAAATTATCCCCAAAGCCACATCAATCCTGTAACACTTCTACTCTGAAGAAGCACGTACCTGAGAAGCTAAAAACATTTTAGATATGGGAAATAGCTTCCTCTTGAGAGGTGAATCTGTGCCAGGCTTCTCCGTACCACTAATGTCTCTAGGTTCAAATACCCAACAAGCTGGCTCAGCATTATGTCCCACATTCTACAGATGGGGTCACCTCATGTTACCCATTACATTTGAAGCAACAAAAAGAGAAACCCTGAAAGGACTGAATTGAAAAGAATTTTCTATTTTAGATGGAAGGTTTTGCAGCTGCTAGGAATCTATTTCAAAGTACACATGGAGTTTAAGGCCTTCCTACAAGCACAGATTTCAAGTAGTAACGAGAAAACACCTGCAAATTGATCTTAAATGTTTTCAAAGACTTGTGAACCTGCCACTGTTGTCATCCACTCGTGAGCAACGTGAGATAAATGGATTTTATCCCATGCCACAGCTCACCTTCAGCAGTCTCCTATTAACCAACCCTATGGGAGTTAACACTGGGAATTATGGAGTAATATCACCCTTTAACAAGACAAGTTATAACAACAGTAGCACATGGAACGTGCTCTTTATTAACCAACATTTGCTTCAACAGCAATTCTCATAAAAAGAACGGGCTGGAGTCTCTATGGCATTAACAGTGCACTTGACATCCATGGAGTGAAATGACACATGAGATCACATCGCTTGTGTTACAGAAGAAATTAGATCAAGACCACGGCTTGCATGCAAGAAGAAAGCTGCTCCAGCAATGGACTGTAAGGAGCCAGAAGAGGAATGAATGCAATGCTTCACCCCATGGCTGCTACAAAAATAGCGGTACCTCCTGTAATCAGAGGTCACACTTTACATACCAATGCCACAAACTTATTTTGGATGGAGAAATAAACAATGTCTTAAAGAAAAAAAGAAACAAAGAAGAGAACAGAGCTTTAGAGGAGAGACACAGCCAGTTCTTCTTGGTTTTAATCTCTTCAACCAGATTTCAGGATAATTTTCTCGGAACGACCAAGCACAGTGCTGGCCTCGGTACTGTCGGATTCATTTATTGTACTTTCTCCACTACCAAGGCAAGTGGCAAACATAGCAAGCCACCTACAGTACAGCCCCTTGAGCAGAAAATCACAAGAGAATAGAGCAGATCAGTATGCGCCTGTTTGTACAAAGCATTTAGCCAGGCTAAAGGTTTGAGAGACTTGTGTTCAGGCCAAAAAAGTAATGTCTTTGCAAGGTCTACAGGCTTGGGCCACCCAGGGCAGGTCACAGAGGGACTCTAACCTCTCTTCCAAAACATTTCACCAATGAAAGAATCAAGGAACAGGAACCGTTAAGCCCTTTACAATGAACAAAGAATAAAGAGTTCAAACACACACAAGAAAAGAGACATCCACTGGAAATTAATTATACAGAATTGGAGGAATCTCTTTTTGTATACTGTACGCATAGGGATAGAACCTTACACATATTGTGTGGTTAAAGGCTACTTTATTCCTCAAAAAGATCATCTTGAGGGTGAGATTTTCCCTGAATTACTTTACACTGCCAGAATTTACGACGGCAGACCTGCAGGATCGAGGTTACAGCAACTCCTGTTGAGGGGAACCACGAATATCCACTTGTGCTTGTACCTCTTTTGAAAGAGTTTTTGTTTTAGGGGAAATAATTATGTCCACATCCCCCAGTGAACAATCTAGGTCTTAAAACCATCGTCTGTAGATAAACTCTTTGAAGATCATCTTAGAAAAGTCAAGCAACAGGACTCCTTGCTTCTTACCCTGAGGTACAAAATGACCCGAGGATTCTCAAGATGAAGAACAAGTGTTTGCATGGACTGGAGATTCCCAAAGGCAAAAAAGGACAGCAGGGACAGCTATGAGTTTAGGCAATGGGAAGATGGAATGTCCTGTTGGCAGAGGACGTATTATTCTTTTCTCAACTTTTGTTGAGCTTATGTGAGCTTATACCTCCATCCAAATCACAGGATCATAGCATTATAGGATATCCCAAGTTGGAAGGGACCCATGAGGATCATCTAGTCCAACTTCTGGCTCCACACAAGCCCATCCAAAAATCAGAGCACGCATCTGAGTGTTGTCCAGATGCTCAGGCAAATGATCAAAGCTCAGTGCCACCTCTGGAATCTCAGAGGGCAGCAGGAAGAGGAAGAGCCATCCAAAATCCACCCAGCAGCATCAGACGACATCACAAGACTCCACCACCATCATTTGCTCTCTGAAGGAGCAACGACGAGCATGGAGCTCCAACATTGCATAGAGATGTGGTCCAGGGGCTGCTCACTGTGCATTGGAACACTGGGATCTGTTATCCTGTAGGACAGGTACACAGAGTCTATAAAGGTTCCCAAACCCAAAACTCAAGACTTCCAATGGATGTCTCTTATCAGTGGGAAGTTCTCTACTCCACTAAAACACGAATACTAGGAGAAGTGGAATCAAGTATCAGTGTTGTGTGTGCCATGCTGGGTGGGGAGAGAAAGCAGGTGCAGAGCTGGGGGATGGTGGTCCCAGTGAGTTCCCAACATTGTTCGAACTCAAGCAATTACAATGGATTGCTCTTGAAACCGAAGAGCTATTCTTGCTAAAAGCCAAGAAGAAGGTAGGAGACCAGGTAGTGAAACCCTCCTCTCTCTTTGTTATAGTGGAACAAAACTGATTTAGCTCAGGCCACAAGGAGATAAAACCCAGCTGCACTGTGTAAAAAGGTTTCTGAAATCTTTGTTAGCTTCCTTCCATATATTTTAAACAATTCATTAAAACACAGCATAAAGGTAACTCCACTGAGAGGCCCATTACTTTTCATTTGCTAGGAAAAGGAATGAAAGCAAATGCTGAGGATTTGGAGGGACCCGAGCCATACTTTCAAAGTCTAATTTAAATAGGTGTGGACAGGAGCATTTTCTCTTCCTCAAGCTGCAAAGGATGGCAAAGATGGGAAAACATCAGCAAACATCCTGGTAACAAAGGAGAAGAGGGGAAGGTGTTGGAGATGGAGGATATCTGTAATGTTGGAGCAGACAGCGTAGGAAACAAGAGGACAGAAGAGATTTGGAGGACACCATGGAATCAGCAACAAGTTTACAAGGGAGATGGAAAACCCTTCCAGTAGATACTGGAAGAGAAGCTCAGTGATGGGCAGCTGTGTGCTTCCCACCCGCACACACTTACAGCACTGACCACCAGGCACTGCTTCCCTTGCAATGCAAGTGCAGAATCCTAAAAGGAAGGCATTTCTTCCCAGAAACGCAGCGCTCATCCCCAGCAAACCAATGCACGATGCACTTAAGGCTACCAGAGGAGCAGGCAGCTGTGCTTTGGGTTAGTAGGGGGAGGGAAGGCTGCCCACAGCACCGAGCGGACGATGGGATTTCCGCGTGAGAAAGTTCTTGGGGCCAGATAAGGCAGCCAAGAATGAGGTGGTAAACAGCTGCCCAGGGACCCATATAGGCACACGTTGGCGTGCTCTCGTGTTGGGTTCAGTGCTCCTCAAGCTGGCTGCCACGTCTGCGTTCCTTTATTGACTGCACCCATGAGTGGGCTGAAGGAGAACGCGGAGTTGAGTGAAATTTTAAATATAATTTTACGGTGCTTTTAATTTCTTGTAAAGCAGCAGTTAAAAGGCTTTGGAGATCGTGGAACTGCTTATTTTATGACCTAAATATTGTAAAAACAATCTGCCTCAATCGCCGCTGGAATCAGTTAGAGATGTGAAACGCTTTTGTACGAGCGAGAGCAGCCGCCTTCCCCTTCTCTTCTTCTATTCCAACCTCCAAATTGGGGTTGTTACATCAGATTCCCACTGCCCTGGAGGTGAAGAAGATGGAGAAAGACCAACACCAGCACCAGGAGGTCCCAAAAAGAGCGGAGCATGGAACCAGGCAAAAGGGAACGAAGCAATCACAAAAAAGTACCAAGAAATCTTGGGTTGTGGACCTGTGCTGTAAGACCACAAGGCCATTTTAAAGAGCAAACATCTGTTCTGAAAAAAGAATCCCCTCTTCTATTTCCAGGTTTGCAGAAGTATTTGTGTTGCTTTTCTATTTTTTTTTTCATTCCCTCCAGAGTTGTTTTTTTTCTCCCTCTTTTCATGTTGGCTCCCTGGGCTGGTGCCAGAACACACTCCTAAATTGAGACATAATTAGACGTGTCCTACTGTGTCTTTCTGGACAACTCATTTAACCTCTACATCTTACTTCACTCTAGGTTTAAATAAGAGGTGAGAGAATCTCTCTCGGCTGCCTAAGAAGAGCAATAAAAGCCAAACGATAACAAAGAGTTACAAGTAATAGCAAAACTTCACATCTTGGTTTGCTCCTCTCTGCTTCAGCCCAAGGTTTTCTTGTGCAGCCATTCCCATTACACTGAAAAGAGATCATTTCTAAATTAGAAGCTGCATCATGGACCTACGAGTCTGGGGAATTAATTTACCTGTGTCTTGGCTCAAGCTTAAGCCATTATCCTTCCCACCTCTACAGCTACTACGCGTTGTGTACATAACCATATTTTCTTGTAATGTGTGTTATATCTACTCCTATATAGAGTAAGTTAGCTGCATCCCCTTCAAACCATGCTTAATTCACTATGTTTCCATTGATTTGTCTCATCACTCTTCTCACTAGATTACATTTTGTCATCTGTTTTACTCAGCGCTGAAGGCATCCAGGGAGGAGATCCTGCTTAGTGACCCAAGTTACCGACGGGGTGGAAAACTGCAGGGTCACGAGTCTGTTTGCAGCCAAAAGAAAAAGAAGGAAACGATTTCTAATGACAAATGCTTCCTATTATTCTCAGCACCACAGACTGTCCCTGTGCGGACACAGATTGAGAACACAGCTGCTACCGGTGTAGCTGATGGGACACAAATTAGACAGCCAGAATTGAGGGCTGAAGGCACTTCTGAAAGAAAAATAAGGTGTTGCTTGCATTGTGACATATGATATAGCTGCAAACTATGGATACGATTCATTAAACGCTGATCCTTCTCCCAGGTTCTTCTGCATGCAGTACTGTGAAAAAGCAAAATGATGACCAGCCGTTAAAGAACAGCCCCTATCGAACCCACACGATCTTACAGGTGACCTTTCAACAGAATTTAATCTCTCAGCACTTACAGTCAAACTGGAGCATGATTAGCAACACTTCTGCAAAGGGCAGGAGAATATAGTCTGACAGCATTAAGTGCCAAAATGAGGACGTCCTCAGTGCATTTCACTGAATGAATGGAGTTACCAAAGATAGGAATGGCAGCTCCCAGCTATTTAGGTTCCAACACCATTCCCAGTGAGGACAGAGACTATCTTGCTGTGGGGCTTAACAGGAATCACATCAGGGCAAAGAGCGTTTCAGAAGACTCCGCAATGAAGAGGTTTGTGATGATCTAAAGAGCAAACACTCCAACCTCCTTATCAACCCAGAAAGCCAAAACGATGAGTATCTGGAATACACTTCCTCCCAAAATGTTCATCCACTTGAAGTATTTCTTGAACCCTATCAAGCTGAGTGTTTTCCGTAGCCATTGCTTTTGTGATACGTTCACAATCACAGAACAAAACCACAGACTCACAGAATGGTTTCAGTTGGAAGAAACCCTTAAAGGCCATTTGCTCTCACTCCCTACAATGAATGGGGACACCCACAGCTCCATCAGTGCTCAGAATCCCTCCAGTCTGATCTTGGGTGTCTTTCTGGGGCACCACCACCTCTCTGGGCAACTTGTGCCAGTGCCTCACTTTACTGTAAATAACTCCATCCTTATATCCAGTCTAAATCACCCCTCTTCTAACCTGAAACCATTTCCCCTTGTCCTATCACAACAAGGACAAGCCTCCTGTCAGGTCTCTCCAGACCCTTCTCTCCAGACTTTAGATACCAAGCACCTAAAAGCTGTCAGACAGCCATGTATCTGAGCTAGCTTTGGCCAGTGTTCTCCAAGAAAGGGCACTGCCCTGCTGCAGCCCCAGACTGACCACCTCTGGAGAGATGCCCATCCAGCACCAAATGTGCTTCAGTGCAAGGCAGCAGCACCAAGAGATGAACATGCCCAACTCTGTCTGTCCCAAGACACCGTGACCATCTCTCACCTCTCTGGTTCATGGTTACCTGAATCAGATAATGTATGTGGTTATTTGTTCAGCATGGAGAAGAGAAGGTTGTAGGGTGACCTCATTGCAGCCTTTCAGCACCTAAAGCGAATCTACAAACAGGAGGGGAGTCAATTCTTTACAAGGATAAATAATGGCAGGACAAGGAGAAATGGTTTGGAGTTGAGGGAGGGGAGATTTAGACTGGATATCAGGGGAAGTTCTTGACAGAGAGAGTGGTGAGGTGCTGGAACAGCTGCCCAGAGAGGCTGTGGATGCCCCGTCCATCCCTGGAGGTGTTCAAGGCCAGGTTGGATGGGGCCCTGAGCAGCCTGGGCTGCTATGAAAGGTGGAGGTTGGTGGCCCTGCATGTGGTGGGGGGTTGGAGCTTCATGATCCTTGAGGTCCCTTCCAACCTGGCCATTCTATGATTCTATGATACCAACACAGAAACTTTTCAAACCCTGTTTGTGCTTTTGCCTTCCACCAACACCCTTGCAAGAGCAAGTGCCACCAGTGGACTGCACAATGCTCAAGCCTCCCAAATGCAAAGGTGCTGGGTGACATTGCAGGGGGTAGATTGGAAGCTGGGGCTGAAAGAACTGCATGGCAGCTCTGTTGCTGCCTACAAATGAAGTTGTCTGTGGGTATGGACTCATCCCCTTTCCCCTTTCTGAGCTTCAATTAGCATCTAAAAACAGACTCACAAGGGAGGGAGGATCCTGTGCACAAGTGTACTGGCCCTGCCTCGGATTAAATGATAAAAATAGGACGAAGCAAGGTGTTCTGTCAGTTCTGTTCTATATTTTGTTAACAGCTACAGACAGCAGGATAATAAGCAATCTGAGAGACATCTTAGGATTTCAGAGCTTATTCAGATGTTAGCTAGATGAAATAAATGAGCAGGGTTGACTGCAAGCCACATCGGTGGCCCTTACCATGCTCACATGCACACCTCTAAATAGATGTAACAGTTGCTTACAATGACTCTTTCCCATTGCAGTAACGTTGCAAAAAGGGGATGCTTTGAGAAAGAATTCCCTGCAGCAGATAGAGAAGACAACTGGCTGCAGTCAGCAAATGACCAGAACTTCTTAAGAACAGTTACTGTTTTCTGAAACGGTTACAACTGAACTGATTTTTGTGAGCCTTCCCCGATGTTTTACCCACTCTAAATCCTCACAGTTTTAAAACACTCCGTTTCAAAAAGCAGGGATGATCTGGAAAGCATCAGCGAAGCATTTTAGGAAGAAAAGGAACAGCAAAGCTTTGATCTCTTCGAATTTGCTGAGCTGCTTCTGTGCTGAAGATATTGCCAGATGTCCTCCCAGACAGCAGCAGCGAGCTCTGCCAGTCCCAACCACTTGGCACCACTCACAGCACTGCCCTGGCTCGGGTCCTGGCATACAAATGGGCAAAGGAAAGCAATGGAAAACGGGATGGTAATGCATCTTACGTTCACATTCCTCCACGTCCAGGTTGAACTGCTGCAAGGCGCCCAGCGTCAGCTGCCGCACTTCGGCTTCCAGCAGCAGCTGCATCAGCGAGGTGGACAGGTGTTTGCATGCTGACATGCAGGCGGTCTGTGCCACCTTCCCCTGCAAAACAAAAGGGAGATGTATGAAGGCCCAGGAGCACGTGTTTACAGCACTAAGCAGCCCCCGCCATCACATCCTGCTGTGGACAAGACAACAGGCCCTGTTTCATTTGATGGCCTGCACGGATTGCATGAGGTAAGCTGGTTGATAGGTTAAAACGGTGGGAGCGGCGACAACTCAGAACTGCAGCCTACAGCTCAAATTGCATTTATTTACACTGCACAGTATGAGTTTCAAAATCCCATTCCAACAGCGGAGGCACTCAGCTCAACGAGAGCTCTTTCCTGCACGGCATAGGGAATGCTTTGCTCCTTCATCAGGTTGGGTCATCCGTGGTGCCAGCAGAAATGACTTGGGTCTGTGGAGCAAGGGACATGAGCAGGCTCCTTGGCGTGCACCCTGCAGAGCTGGAGGGACACTGTGATGACCACAAACCCACGCTGATGCTCTTCTGCCTACTTCCAGCGCTGTGTGGCACCATCCAGACACAGGTGAGGAACAAGGTGAAGGAAATGTCACAGTGAGGAAGTGCTGAAGCTGTGTTGGCTTGGATAGGATTGGGGTGAGGTGGTTTCGCCCCGATGGGCAGCTCAGCTGTACCACAGTGCTCCCTCACTGCCCCCCCTTCAAGGAAGAGGGGGAGAAAATAGGATGGAAAAGGGTGCAAAGGTTGAGATAAGAACAAGGAGATATCTGACCAGCTATTGTTACAGGCAAAACAACAGAGCCAGCATAGGGAGATTAAGGTAATTTATTGCTTGTTAGTACAGATTAGAGCAGTGAGAACTAAAAGTCACCTACAGGCACCTTCCCTCATCCACCCTTTCCCTGAGTTAGGGAATGGCAGTGGTCAGCCCGTAACATTACATCTCTGCTACTCCTTCATGGTCACTCTCTGCCCCTTCTCCATGTGGGATCCCTCCCCAAACAGATCCCACAAAGGCTGCCCACAGCTCTTCAAGCACTGCTCCAACACAGCTCCATTCCACAGGGCCCATCCTTCATGAACTGCTCCAGCACAAGTCCACATGGATGGCCCCAGCCTGGGCTCTGCTCCTGCAGGAACCCTCCAAGGGCTGCAGCCTCCTCCAGGCCACATCCACTGCTGCACCACGGCTACACATGGAGATCTGCTCAGAGCGGTGCCCATGGGCTGCAGGGGGACAGCCTGCTCCTCCATGGGCCCCTCCTGGGCTGCAAGGAGTTCCTGCTCTGTGCCTGCAGCACCTCCTGCCTTCCTTCTGCACCTGTCTGTTCCATAGAGAAGGTGACCATCAACACTTGGCTCCTCCAGTACACCCCTACTTCATGGGGAGACCTACAGGGCCAACAGGCTGGGTCAGTCTGGAGGAGGATCAGGAGAGACCTCATCACTCTGTACAACTCCCTGCAAGGAGGTGGTAGTGAGGTGGGGGTCGGCCTCTGCTCCCACGTAATGGGGATAGGATGAGAGATGATGGCCTCAAGTTGAGTTCTTCCATGGCAACCTACAGGTTCCTGAACTCCCTGAGACACCAGGAGAAGACAGAAGTGGAAAAAGTCCTTTCTGTGAGCAACACGTATTTCCCCACCCACCAAATTGCAACCAAACCTTTGTGACAAGCTTCCAAACCGGGCAGCAGACTTTTGTTCAACCTACTTGAATTTCTCCCCTCATTTACAGTTCCTCAAAAGAATTCCCTCATTGCTTGGGTCCAAAAGTTGCAGCAGGATCTACATAACAGGCTTCTGTATGCAGTGCAGGTGTGGAACATGCATTAAACCCATAAAAATGTGCAGTTCTAGCACGGGAACACAGACTTACAGAAACTCTTTGGCCAATGCTGCGTGGAACCAACCACAGCTCAATGCCTGCAACCTCCACGACAGCACTTCTGGTGGTTGGGCTGCCATGCAAACAGCCGTGCTTCAGCTGGAGATTATGTTTTCAAACGCACACAAAAGGATTTAACACGCTCTCTTGGAAACGAGGAGTGGCTTAGGAGACATGTACAAATTGTACTCGAACTGGGATTAAAGTGGGGGTGGATCACAAGTTTCATTACCGCAGCACGGACAGATGAGCAGGTTTTTGATACATGAACTGGGAAGTGCTCTTGCCAGCTTCACCAAGTAGGTTTGGATGCATGGGCAACATCCATCTTCAGCAGCAGGAAAACTTCCTTTGTCATTAATAAGAAAGCAGAGGCACGCTCGGAGGGCAGGGCACTCCATCTCCATTGTTTACTGCCGTTCCCAGGCTCCGGCAGCGTCCATTACTCACCTCAGAACAAACACCTTTGCTAAAATTAAGATGAAACATGGCAACCATAAAGTTTAGCGCAGCCACGAGTTTTTGCTTTTCATCATTTCCTCGCACCGTTCTGACACACTGGGTTATTTACAGTGCTGCTCGGGCTCATTCCTCAGCCCTGTATGCAGTGGAAGCACGCTGCTATCCGACCACCATTTTTCTTCATTACTTCCAACAGACACTTGAATCGTTGCTATGCTCCGGGTGTTTTGATGTGTTGTTGAGCAGAAGGCTCAGTCTTGGTCCATCCTCTATGATCCTCACACATCATCCTCTCCACCTGCAATCCCACAGCTGTTCCCCAGCCAACTTGAGACTCCTTGTGATATGCAACTCAAACCCAAAGCGGACTTTTCCTTCTCATCACCCACTCTGCTCGGAAGAGAACCCAAAAGTCCATGAGCCTGGACACAGGCTGCAACCCCAGAGCAGCTGAGACACAAACCTCCATGGACGAAGTCAAAAGGAAAACCCACAAGAAGGTTTTCAGCCTCAGTGAGAAAAAACATAGTGTAAGACTCTCCTTGTACACCAAGTAAAGGCTGGATCAGCAGCACGGAGGTACCTAAAGGGTTACCTGTGCCTGCAAACACACCTGCTCTGCTGCATGCATTCCTCCGGCCAGCCAAGCTTGCCCAAAGAGAGAGTGAATGACAAGCAACACTGGGAGGGTGAGAAGAACAGCAAATAGTTGAAATGAAATGTCAAGTTAATAAGCCAGACGCAAGGGAGACGGGAGGGAAAAGGCAATTTAATCGTCATGCCCTGACAGCACAACAGCTCTGCAGAGCCTTCGTGGCAGAAGCAGAGCATACAAACCATACAAGCATACAAACTCAAAATTACTGGATGAAAGATAAAAGCATACGCAGGTACTTTTAATCCATTCTTCCTCCTATTTATGAGCTGAGGGCCTGGAGATGCTTTAAATCACTGTGATAAAGGCCCAGTTGGGGACAGGAGGTCCTCCACCATGGGGCACAGCTGCCTGGCACACCAAGGTCTAACACCTTTCCAGAATTTATGCTCTTTCAGTCTTATAAATACAGATACAGACAGTGACAAAGACGCCACTTACAGCAGCTCTCTGCAAGATCAGCCACTGCACACAAACATCAATTTTACAATATTTTCCCAGAAACCAACTGCAATACCTGCTTGATAAGCAGTTGTTGCTGGTAGGAGAAAAATCAAATGAGGACATTGATCGATTGCTCCTAACAAGGGGTTCTATTTCTCTTTCCTCTTCCAGTTCCTACTGTAGTTCCCAGGATGGCGGCAGTGATCCAAGCCTGTGATTGACATGTTTTCCTCTAAACCTCCAAAATCATTTCCAGCCCCACCTTGAGCAGTGCCAGGACATGTGCCTTGGCTTGGAGGTGTCAGGGGTGCCCATCACAGATGCTGCTCCTACAGAACCCTGCTATCCTGCTATGGTTTGGAGGAACCAGAGACGCATGCAGATATGGCACTGAGGGACATGGGAAGTGGGGATGGGTTGACTTGATGATCTTAGAGGAATCTATGCTGTCTCCTCCTTGGGGACCTACAAAAGCCATTGGATATGGGCCCAGGTACAACTGGGAGTCCCTGCTGGAGCTGGGCTGGACCAGAAGGACCCAGATGGATATCCAGCCTCAGCCAGAATGGGCTCCTATGAACTGCCTGCAGAGATGAGAGTAAAACTAACACTCTGAAGTCACCAATAGCTCATTTACCAACATGACAGAAAACGGAGGAGCTTGAAGTCAACAAGAAAACCTCTATCGCATCAGTTGTTTACTTTGCAAACCTCACAAAAGCTGAACAGGATTTGCATGGGGCAGAACTGGGTGGTGCATGAGTACATGCGGAGCTCAGCTGCTGAGACACCCAAGCACATGCCCAACCACCCTTTGCCCATCTCAAACATGGCCAGCAAAATAGCAATTCTCTTCCTGAGCACACCATCAACAGCCGTGGGTTTGTTTGTAGACTTTAATGGGTCTGTAACTGCTTTTTTTTTGCCCACGTAGGAATCCCCCTGTCCAACTGCCCTCAGTGCAACCCCCTTGCAGCTGGGGTCTGCAGCTGGTGTTTCCATCACAGGCAGATTGAACATTAGGAAGAATTTCTCCTCCAAAAGAGCGGACAGGCACTGGCACAGCTGCCCAAGGAGTGGTGGGGTCACCATCCCTGGAGCTGCCCCAGAACCGTGGCGATGTGGCACTGAGGTGAGTGCGCATGGTGGGATGGGTTGGGGTTGGACCTGGGGATCTCAGAGGTCCTTTCCAACCTTAATGACTCGATGATTATGTGACACCTCTCAAGGTGATGCTGCCCATTTGGTGCTCCCAGAGATGCACAGAGGCGTGATACCCAATGAATACCAATGAATAGCCAATGAATGAAGCAGCAGAGCCAAACCTCCCGATGCTGTCCCCAAGATGCAAGCCATAGGTGCCACACATCAGCACAAGCAGTACTCCTTGAACCAAGCCCCACTGAGTCAAACACGCTGCAGGAAACCAGCCATGAAATCATCTCATTTCAGCTGCATTTCATCCTTGGGCAGCAGATTAAGCCTTTTGGGTTCCCAGGAGGCAGGAGAAGGTCAGTGCAGAGCCGGCGTTGCTCACGGTAGCGTATTTGTTTGAAAATAGCAAATATGTTAACAATTAGGGAAGGGAAAAGCTGAAAGGCTGCCTTGTTAATTAAGGAACTTGCTATCAAAGGACTCATTAAAAGCTACTGAAACGGAATGGTTGTTAAAATAAATACCCATTAATCTTAGTGTGCAATCAGGAATCGGTTGCCGCTACCCACCTCATTGCGGGGCTGGGGGCTCCCGGCTTGCACCAACTGCTGCAGGCTCCAGGGAGACCCATGGGGACCCATCCTGCATCACCTCCACCTCCAAAGGGCCGCCGCTGCCTCCCACTGCCCCTTATCCCCATCGCAGAGCGGGCAAAGCGCAAACAAAAGTCCCATTGTGGCACTGCTAACGCTTCCGTCAGCTCACCGAAGGACTAATGGGATATTGCCACGAGAAACAAAGCCTGACAGGTTTCAAGCAGTCCCAGGGTTTGCAACTGTTGTGTTTTTATAACAGCAGGATTTGTTTTCATCTGCCACAAGCACCGGGACTGCTTTGGTGCAGTACGCTCAGACATGCAAATCCACGCGCTTGCGGACAATAGAAAAATGGGCAAAATAAATATGGAACTCTTGGCATGACAAGTCCACTCCGTTATAAACAACACGACTCATAGAACCATACAATCCTTAGAGTTGGAAGGGACCTCTGAAGGCCATCTAGTCCAACTCCCCTGCAATGAACAGGGACAGCACAGCTAGAACAGGTTACCCAAGGCCTGACCCAGCCTTGCCTTGAAAGTCTCCAGGGTTGGGGATATAAATTTTACTCCATCATAGTTATGAGTCAAGAATACTGGTTCGGACAAGCAAATAAGGCACTGTGGAAATCCCAGAGCCTGCAGTGTAAAACTGCTTCACAGCATCTTGTTCCCTTCCTTAGTCCATGAGCATCTACCAGCAGACCATAAGCTGGACTCATCCCAATCATCTTAATGGTTTGGCAACATAAAACCTCTATGAAATGATGGCAGAAAGGTCAGCTCCCTTTTCTTGCTATTCAGACTATGTGTTCTTGTATCCTGCCCACAAATAGGTGCAAATGAAACTCCCACCATCATACAGCTCCTCACCGCAGCGAATGCATTGAGAGCAGGAGGATGTAATCAGGGCTATTTAATTTTTCCTCTGCAGAAGTAAACTGAGTTATCTTGCAAATCATTGCCACTTTTGTGGGCAAGGTGGGAAAAATCAGGACATTTTTGATGGGAATATTAGGAAATCAGCTTTGCTGTCTTGGAGCCTCTCAGTGTGCCCATGCCTGCCTGGTTTGCCACGGTCTCAACACCACCCTCATTAATTCCTCTGCATTTTAAACTAGGGCAGGTGAGGTTTAGGTTGGATATTAGGAGGAGGTTTTTCACACAGAGGGTGGTGAGGCACTGGAACAGGTTGCCCAAGGAGGCTGTGGATGCCCTGCAGGCATTCAAGGCCAGGCTGGATGTGGCTCTGGGCAGCCTGGTCTGCTGGTTGGTGACCCTGCACACAGCAGGGGGTTGAAATTGGATGATCATTGTGGTTCTTTTCAGCCCAGGCCATTGTATGATGATGATTCTATGTCCAACATGTTCATCCCTAAGGGATCGGTTTCAAACCAGGGATCCAGAGAGCCACTCCTTGTCTACAACAGCTCAGCACCTACAGTGAATAGCAGAGCTCAAACCTGCAACATCCCAAATCCCACCAACAGGAATGGTGCCCCCAGCTGCAAATTACACAGCTGGAGGTTATGTGGCCTTGGAATCTGCCAAGGAAAAGAAGCAGAAAGCTTCCAACCTGCAAGAGAAAGTCGGTGATGAGCAACACTCATGCAGTGCTGTCAGGAAAGGGACACTCCCAGACTTGTAGCCAACCTGGTCCTTCACATTGTTTGGGGGAGCTAAAATTACAGGTTTTTTGGTGCTCAAATTAATGAAAGGAGAAGCATTCATCCTTCTTTGAAGAAGGCATTTTGGATCCAAAACACAACTGGGACCTCTGTGTCTCCAGCCTACCCCACAAAACCCCATCCCATCCAACTTGCCCCTATGGGAGAAGCTGTATTGCCATCAGCAAACCACCACATTTAAGCAGACTGACACCACTGAGGCACTGCCATGCACTACTCTGATGAAAAAATGGGGATTCCTGTCTTAGGACTCCAACCATCCCTGTCATCTAACAGCCACGATCAAGAGACAGCTCTCCACCATGGAATCTCAGATGCCACCTATGAGCAGCACCAGCCTGCAGGCACAGACCATAGTGAAACTGCCACCACACAAAAAGAAACCAGACAGCCAGTTATGCTGACCACTGCAGTCTGATACAAAACCCCTGAAATTCCAATAAAAGAGAAAGAAAAATAGTTTGGTTCTGCTATGGATCACCAAGGCCAACAGCTGGAGGCTGTTCTGGGTGAAGCTGGAGGGAGCATCAACACCAAATGGTGTTTAATTTGGGCAGGGCAAGGTTGCTCCTGCATGGCCATGGAGAGGAGCAACCCGTCACATACTGCATGCATTTGCTCACAGGAAGGAGTGAATATCTTCAACAGCAGAAGCACAACTCAAGGGTTTTCTATGAGAAATCATGGGAAATGCAAATATGGGAAACAGCAAATCACAGAATCATAGAATGGCTTGGGTTGGAAAGGACCTCAAGGATCATCAAGCTGCAATTCCCCACTACAGGCAGGGCCACCAACCTCCACATTTCACAGCAGCCCAGGCTGCCCAGGGCCCCATCCAACCCGGCCTTGAACACCTCCAGGGATGGACGGGGCATCCACAGCCTCTCTGGGCAGCTGTTCCAGCACCTCACCACTCTCCGTAAAGAATTCTCCCCTTATATCCAACCTCAATCTTCCCTCCCTCAACTTCAAACCATTTCCCCTTGTCCTGCTGTTATCTATGCTTTCCAAGAGTTGACTCCCCTCCTGTCTGTAGGCTCCCTTCAGGTACTGCAGGCTGCAATGAGGTCACCCCACAGCCTTCTCTTCTCCAGGCTGAACAAGCCCAGCTCCCTCAGCCTGTCTTCATAGCGGAGGTGCTCCAGCCCTCTAACCATCAAAAGCAAGGCTTCAACACAACCCAAAACGTATGGGCAGAGCGCACCACAACAGCTAAATCCAGTTCTCCTTTCCCAGAAGGGAACCCTTTGGCTTTGCCACATGGTGGGGATTGGTGATGCACTGGAACGGGTTGCCCAAGGAGGCTTTGGATGCCCCAGCCCTGCAGGCATTCAAGGCTGGATGTGGCTCTGGGCAGCCTGGGCTGCTGGTTGGTGACACTGCACACAGCAGGGGATTGAAACCAGGTGATCATTGTGGTCCTTTTCGATCCAGGTTGATGGTTGGATGTGATCATCTTAACAGTTCTTTCCCCTGAATGAATGCACACTCCTCAGCTCTCCACCATGGAAAAACACAATGTCCAAACACCACAGGTACCTCTAAGAAGGAACGAAGCCCACAGACAGCCTGCATTTAATGAGACTCTGTTCACCCAGGAGCAGCCGTCATCCCTCCTGGAGCTCTTAGAGCCGTGCAGCCCTCGCCGTGCTCCTCCCCAGACCCCGTGTCCATGGGGTGAGGCTTCCCAAAATGCCTGACACAAACCAGAGCCCTGGCCCGACAATTATCAGAGAGCAAAAACTGGAACGAACGAGAAAAAAAAATAAATGACATATTTCATCCTCCCTCTTTTGTGGCTTTTATTTTCTTTTGTATTCGCTTTGGGAATAACATTCTTTCCATTGGGAAGAGTCTGATTTTCCATTAAATACAAAGCAGCTGCCATTTTGGAAACAAAACGTTGATTAAATGCAGATTTTTTATTTTTTTTTTTTAATTTTGTCCCTCATGTATGAAGAGTTTGAACCACGCTCATCTCTTGATTTATCGGGGCAAAGCATCTGCCAATTACAGCAGCAGGAAGGCTTAAAAAGAGAGAGTGCACAGAACCGATTCGTCTGTACTGTACACTGCTAGCAGTTGGGTTATAATTAAAAGGGGAAGGATCTCAAGGCTGGAAGACCAGCAGGCTGTGCTCAGCCTCATGCAGAGCCCATGCCTTGCTCCAACAGAACCTAGAGCCCAACAGATGCCCACTTACTGCGGTGCCCATTGAGGGCTCAGTGTGTTCTCCATGATGTTTGAATGCCTGCTGGAAATGGAACTTGGACGTGACTTCAGCCCCAGATGTTGAGTAGATTGAAAAAAAAAGAGCTCAAAAGATAAAAAAACCACTCTGTTTCCAATGCAATTCAGTAGGTTTCTGCTTCTGAACCGGGCAATCAGAGCTGATTACTGAGAAGTAGTGATCTGCACAAGCAGCATGCGGAACTGCCGCTGTTCTTACTATTTTCCAAGGGCTAAATGTTAATGAAATTTTTATTTCATGTAAGAACACAACTTCTGGTTGAGAAACAGAGAGGAGGAAGTTGGATATAAAGAACAATTTCTACTCAGAAAGTGGCGATGCATTGGAACAGGCTGCCCAGGGAGTGGTGGGGTCACTGAGCCCGGAGGCTTGGTTTAAGACCCATGGAGATGTGGCACTGAGGGACACGGTCAGTGGGCATGGTGGGATGGTTTGGGGTTGGACCTGGGGATCTGAGAGGTCTTTTACAACCTGAACAACTCTATAGTTCTATGAAAGCTGAATGGCACCTTGTTTTTTTTTCATTAGCACATCCAGTTCTCCTTATTCATTCATGAAACACCACGAAGAAAGACCATGGCAACCACGAGAAAATCCATGAAGACCCTCATCTTTCAATGTTTTGCTTCCTTTCTCTTGCTATGTAGGCTGCACGGTGCCTGGAGAACACACAGCTCTGTGTTGGCACCCAATGACAGTCACCAAACTCCATCTGCAACCGCTTCCTTCCCACCATTCTGCTCCAGCACTTGACTGTGAATTGATGGTTGAACTTGATGATCTTAGAGGTCTTTCCCAACTTTAAGGACTCAGTGATTCTGCTGCAGATATGACATTCATCAACATTCCCCTGCGTGCTCCCAACGTCGAAGTCTTGCAAGACTTCAGGTTGCCAATGTACGAAGCCAGAGGAAAGCATATAATGGCAAAGTCTATTATTTCACTCAAATTTGAGTCCAAAGGGAAAAAAGAAACATGCTTTAACATCTGACGGTGCTGCTGGAAGCTCTGTGCTGGGCTCTGGTGCAGGAAGCAGCGGGCGTGTTTGAATTCCTTATGCTGAGGATGGTTTTTTGACTGCCAAATTCCCCGTACCACACATCTGATTCTTTGTGCATGCAAAAGTAAGCATAAAATAGCTTTATAAATCTAAGTTTGTAAAATGAAATCAAAGCCAAACATGCCAAGGTGACTACACAAAGGGAAGCAAAACCTATGCAAGCGCGCACACCCTGGTTTAAAGGATTTATGGGACTGGGCATTTTAGCTTCAATTAATTTTCAGAGTGCTGAAAGCACACAAGAAACCATGTAATTACAAGATAACTTGGCTTACCCAAATCCTACTTAACTAGCACTCGTGGGTTAAGCAGAGGTCAGGCTTCCCCAGCCAACAAAGCTAACTTCACCATATTTGAACGCGTCAGTGCAACCAGAAGTTCTCATTCCGACCCATTCCTTTTGGCCAGTATTTGGGATCCTGGGGACACCTGAAGAGTGGCACACAGCCCCAGAGCATCAGGAACAGCCCAGACCCCACAGGCACACGAGCACTGCTCCAGGCATGGTCCCATCTTTGACCATGGCAAACTGTCCAACCTTGAGCGCAAACTGGATCGAGTAACCTCAAGAGAGAGCAGGATCTTCCCTGGAGAGCAGAGGAAACACCAAGACAGGATTTTACAGAGGTTGCTCACAGCCCTGTCCATGCCTGTGACCCAGACTCACAACTTGGGGTGTTTTTCTGTATCTACAACACGGAGAAACCTCTAGGATCAGCCACAACTGCTTCCCACCGGACGCTTTAAAAGCAGCCACAATTGCTCCTTTGTGCTGCTATGTCGTGCAATCAGATTTTTATTTTTCATTCTCTCAGACAGATTAGTGATTTATTTCCACCAATTAAAACAAACAACCAAGTGAACAAAAAATTAGAGGGGTTAAAAGCAAAATTAGAATGTGTTGCAGTTAAGAACAAAACCAAGAGCAGGCTAGCAAAGTCCCACCGTATAAAGGGATTACTCCATCCCTGACCCTTTCCAGGGGACCTCCAGGTATTACTTTTCATTGATTTACCTTAATGAAACTAATGCACCCCTCTCCGTAGGAAGCTGACTCCATAGCTGTCTAGGCACTGGATTCAATTAAAGAAATAAATACATCTGGCTTCTAAATTGTGCAAAGTCTCAAAAGCCAGAGGCAATGCTCCTTTTTGCTTCCATCCCTCTTGGGGTACACCCCAGGCCCCTGCACAGGATGGGCTGAGCACAAGGGGATACTCAGATCTCCCCTGCAAATCGGTGGCTGGTGGGGGACTGCCACCAAGTGTGACACATCCCTGCCCGCAGGGCCACGATTGCTGTAGGATGGCTCCTTCTTTCCAGAAGCTGACATTGATGTCAGGCCTTGCTGTTGACTCTGAAACCCCGGAGTGCCCACACAAGGTCTCAGGGCTCAGCTACGCTCAGTTTCCAGGCAAAGGGGTGCATGCACCCAACAGCACCGCGCGATGCCGATCTGGCCAGGCAGCCCCATGGGCAGCATGAACACAGAGCAGGGCTACAGGCATAGAAGCAGAAGCTCAGAGCAGGGCAGATGCACACGACGGCGTCGAGAAGCACGAGGTGTGCTTGGTTTCGCACACGGCTTGGCTGCAGACATCAGAATAGAAGCAAGAAAGCAACTCGTGAGCAATTTGGGATCTATCTGCTGAAATGCCTTCGCTTTTCTCCCAACACACGCAACAAGCAGAAATGACAACACTTAGAGGCATGCATTGAACCAGAAGGAAGGTCCTGAAAGTCTGCTTTGCTAATTGCCCTCGTCCCAGCTGGGAGACAGCAAACACCAAGAGATCACGCTACCCTCTACTGACAGGCTTAGCACTAAGGCCAGGAGGGAGAGCCTTGTTGGGAATGCAGCCTGAGAAGGATGTATGCTGATCAGACCACAGGGAGAACACAGGGATATATGCAAAGGTCTTCTTCCTTTCAGGTTGAGGTTGAAAATCTCATCCTGTTTTCCCAAATAACAGCTGTTGCCTCTAATGTTTAGGGATACATGGGGCATAACAGGAGGCAGTTAAATGCAATGTGCTCTAAGAGCAACAATTTGGCAATGCTGCTGCAACAGCACGTGTTCCTGCAAGGAAACCCCCTCCTATTGATTCTACAGATTGATCTCAAGCTGAGAGAAAATCCATGCCTGTGCCGGCAGCAGCGGAAGGGATAGGCTTCCACCCAAAGTTAGTTAATATTTTCCTTTCCTCTCTTTCAAGAGCAATGACCTTTCCTGGTTCAAGTCACCCTCTAGCACTGGAGGTGCGAGCGGAGCACAGCACGAGGCGCAGCCATGTACTCACCGACATGGTAGAGTGGGCATCTACATCCCCCTACAGAGGACAACACAGGGAGTTTGAGTCAAGAGCAGAAGAGAGCAAAGCAACAGCAAGCAAGGCAAGAGAGGTACACATCAGTTATCACGTGTGGGTGCTACAACCCATCGCTGCTCCTCCCCAACTGAGGCACGGGCTGCGGGATGCTGTGGCTGCTCGGCGAATGAGAAGAGCAAAATATAGCACTAAGGAGGAAGAGGAACTGATGAGCCACGTCCCACCAGACGCTGTTGGCCTTGATATTGAACGTGCTGAGCCACCTGGGGCAAGACAACAGCCACGTGCCTCAGCTTTCCCACCTACAAAATGGACGGGATGGATGTGCGACCCCAGCAGGAGGTAGCAGGGATTTGCCCAGAGACATCTACAAAACTCACCCACCTCTTGCAAGGGCAAGGAGATGTTATCTATGCCCAGAGAGGATTTGTGTAAATCTAAGGTACTTGGTTTCGGGACTCATATGATGGTTTCATGCTGGTTACTGGGTAAAATAAATTGCTGTCACAGAATCCAATGGCTTGGATTGGAAGGGACCTCAAGGATCACCAAGCTCCATCCTTCCTGGAATGGACTGCCCAGGGAGGTGGTGGAGTCACCGAGCCTGGGGGTGTTCAAGGAAAGGCTGAATGTTGTGTTGAGGGACATGGTTTAGTGGGAGCTATTGGGAATAGGTGAACGGTTGGACTGGGTGATCTTTTAGGTCTTTTCCAACCTTGGTGATTCTATGATTCTATGATTCCTGCTGCAGACAGGGCCACCGACCTCCATATCTGATAGTAGACCATCCCTGCCAACCTGGTCAAGACTGTGTCTGGGACAAAGCTCAGTCCTGTGGTGCGTTTATCTCCACGCACAACACATTGCCTTCTAACATTATTATGGAGAGACTCGACTTCTGAAGGCAAAACACAGGTAACCATTCTCTTTTAAAAAGAAAATAAACACTTGGAAAGCTCTTTCTACCCAAGAGCTGCTGGGGCCAGCATTACGTATTTCCAACTGGGAAGAGATGCCAATCTGGTGAATAAGGCAAAATGTTCCATGCGGAGCGTCCGCGGCGTCTGTGCAGTTCCAGCTGAAATCTGTGCCTGCCATCTGGCAAAAATAAGCACAAAGGGGGGCAGGAGAAGGGGGGGGAGGAGGAGGAGGAGAAATCCCTCCACTGAACTGAACTGCCCAGGATGGCGGAGGTCGGAGTTTGTTCGATCGCTGAAAGATTGCTTCCCCTTCCTGGGTCACCGTCACCTCTTGACCTGCCCTGATTACCTTCCAAAGGAGGTTATCAAGATACAAGACTAACAGAGGATTAAAGGAAACTTAAAATAAAAACAAAACACACCCCTTCCCCCCCACTCTGCTCCCCTCCCCCAGGAAAACATCCTTGCTTTGTTAACCTGACAGTTCACTGTAGGTGTTGACACAACCCTCCATCTCTGAAAAGCTTAATGTCAACAAATCAGTGTGTTTGGAGTAGCCCTGTCAATGCGATTTACATTAACTTGTCTAACAAGAAATAAAAACAACAATCAGCCATCAAAGACAAAAGGCTTTTTCAGTCATTCTTTTAAAAGTATGATGCTGGAAATGTTAATTCTGGAGGCCATGGCCTTTTTCCCTGCTAAAAAACAGCAAACCTTTTTCTTTTTTTTTTCTTTTTTCTTTTTTTTTCCTTCTTTTTATTTTTTTAAAGGAAAAAAAAAAAGAAAAAAA
Organism: Lagopus muta; assembly: GCF_023343835.1. NCBI lineage: Eukaryota > Metazoa > Chordata > Aves > Galliformes > Phasianidae > Lagopus > Lagopus muta. The sequence continues at coordinate 69,997,182 of NC_064436.1, read as the reverse complement.
AGAAGAAAGAAGTATTTTCTTTTAAAGGAGGCCCGAGCATCCCATATTAATAAGCAGAGCAGCAGCAGTAACCAACCCTCACTGGTTAACACAGGAAGAGGGCAGCCTGGAAGCCAAATGTTAATTATGCTTTTATTTCCACCAGCATATTATTTGCTTTGAGACATTTTGGGCACTTAGCGGAGCATTTTCGAATTGTGGCTATAAACCACCATGAAAATTTCATGCAGCACTGGTATGCACCAAAGCCCCGTTAACTTCACCATGAACTTTTCACCCCCAAAGCATTCTGCATCCCCACGCTCACCATCCCAAAGCAGAACTGCAAAAAGCAGAGGCTCTGGGGGCTCCCAGCTCCCAAGAGAAAGCATCTTCCATCAGCTTTAGGAGTAGCAACCACCATTGGCTTGGGTAGCAGTAGGAGCTGTGACGCTCGGAAGGAAAAATTAGGAACTGCAATCTCTGCTTAAACACTTGGAATTGCAATTCTTGATTGAGCACTTGGAATTGCTCAATCTCCCCTTCAGTGCTTGGAGTTGCAATCCCCACTTGACCACCTGGAGTTGCAATTCCTGTTTCAATTTGGTATTGTAATTCTTGACTGAACGCTCAGAATTGCAATCCCTACTTCAACACTTGGGAGGTGCAATTCTTGATGAATGCTTGGAATTGCAATCCCTACTTGACCACCCAGAGCTGTAATTCTTCATTATCATTTGGAATTGCAATTCCTGCTTCAACATTTGGAACTGCAATTCTTGACTCAACATTTGGAACTGCAATCCCTTCTTCAACACTTGGGATTTACAGTTCTTGACCGAACACTTTGGAACTGCAATCCCTGCTTGACCACCTAGAGTTGCAATTCCCACTTGACCACTTGGAATTGCAATTCCTGCTTCAACACTTGGAGCTGCAATCCCTACTTCAACGCTTGGAATCGTAATCCCTGCTTCAACACTTCGAATTGCAATCCCTACTTGACCACCTGGAGCTGCAATTCTAGACTGACCACTTGGAACTGCAACCCCCATTTGACTACTTGGAATTGCAATCCCTACTTCAACACTTGGAATTGCAATCTCTACTTGAGGAGCAGAGTCTCTGTGCCATCCCACCAGCCAGGATCAACTTTATCAGCAGCATCAATTCTTCCCCATGAAATTCAGCCTTGCTCCATCCCCAAACAGGAGCGCAGAGCCAAAGCTGGGACGGAGCTGCCCTTTCACTCCTCTCCTCTCCCTGTAGCACTCCGTGACCTCCAAGGCCATCCCCTCTGCCCGCTGTGCTCCAAGCCTTGACCCCAGTGAGGTTTCCTGCCCACGAGCAGCCCTGTGCAGCACAATGGAATTACTCACACACAGCACATGAAGCAACCGCCTGCATTTTTGCAGGATCAGGGCTTTCGGTTCCGTTCTATTACAGGACAGCTCTTTTTGCTGCTGTGATTTTAGCACCATAACCGCCTGCATGCCCAGGCTGAGCTTCTTTGATCAGCAGATGAGGTTTTTTTGCTGTAATTGCTGTCGTGACAAAGGGCCGCCGAGCAGCTCGTCTCCTGCTCCTTACTCATCCCTCTGCCTGCCACTCTTCTCCTGCTAAAAACCAACTGCAAGTGCAAACAGCCACAGAGAGCTCCTCACACGTGCTCACTGTGTAAACCTGATGGGCACAAAGCTCTGCAGGAAGGGGCACTGCCAAAGCAGTGAGGACATGGGAACAGGAGGGTGGGCGCAGAGCTGGGGCTACACATAGGAACCACAGGATGCCTTACTTTCCCTTTCCTTGTGGCTATTGGTGTGAGGTCATCCAACATTTGCAAACTCGTTTACAACAGGGCAGCATCTCCTGTGTGATAACCCCGTGTATCTGGGGCTGGAGACAGACCAGCAGCATGGAAAAGGCTTCACCTTGCTGCTTGCAGCCCCACAATACTCAGTGCCAATTCATGCTTTTGGGAGATGCTTCCTTTCCCTCTCGAGGCCCTCTCACCCTTTCCTTTCACAAAGGAAGCACATCCCGTCCACACGGCGCTGTCACAAACATGGCCTTCATTTTTCTGTGCTGCTTTGGGCAGATGGGGGCTTTCCCACGCCTCACCTCCTACAAATCATTCAGAAAGTCACCGAAATTATTAAGTGTTTCTAAATCAGTGGCCGGGAAGAGGTCCTTGAGAAGCAATCAGCTGAGCCATCAAAGGAGCTGGTGCTCTTCCGACAGCCTTCAGCTCTTCCTGACTCATCCTCACTGGTGATGCCTGCAGGGAACTGACAGCAGCAGGCAAAGAATTGGTCTCCACAACACTCCTTTGAAGGAAGGAACTCCAACACATAAAAGAATCACAGAATTGCTTGGGTTGAAAGGGACCTCAAGGATCAGCTCCAATCCCAACTGTGGGCAGCGATACCTCTCTCTCCTATCCACCATTTAACTCAGGCCTCCCAATTTCACAATCTGCAGCTCTGTGTCACTTTACTGCCCTATCCAAGGGGATGGTGGGAGGCTCAGTGCTGGGCAGTGCTTTGAAGGCAGCAGCTGAGCATCTCCGACGCATTACCCAGCTCCTGCAGCATGGCAAGCATCCACCAGCTGCCTCCTGAACAGTCCTTCCAGACCAACCAGCTGCCTTCCCCATCTCCAAAACCATTCTGATTAATTCAAAAAGGAAACATTAATATTTAAGGAAGATAAATCACTCCAGGTCTGTCTCATAAATCATCGTGGACATCTCTCCCCATCCTCCTCTCTCCTGGTGGCCATGCTTCACACTCCAGTGCAGAGCAGACCCCCCTCGCTCTGTGCAGGAGGAACAAAGGGGATTTCTGCCCTTGATGGAGGGAAAGACAGAGCAAGAGACAGCAAATGTGTGGTGAGCAGCAAGGTATGCTGCAATGCTTTCTGAGAACTGCAGTGTTAAGTAATCCAGGAGCTGGACTCAATGATCCTTACGGTCCTTGGGGTATTCCCTACACAAACACACCCATCTCTTTGAGGTACAAGAATGTCAAAAACATCAATAAGAGTCCAAAGTGAAGCAGAGAAGAGGGCTGAGCATATCTTCGTTTCTGGTACCCCTTCCCTACCCACTGGAACAGCAGGCAAACCCCTGCTGCATGAGCTCAATTAGTCGTGTAAGGACTCCCAGTGTCACCAAATGGGTCGGGTTGGAAGGGGCCTTCTTTAAGCCCATCCAGTCCCAATCCTTGCCCTGTCCAGGCCACTTTGCCCCAACACCTCTGCCCAAAGCTCCTTTCACTTTCATTTGTTGATCTTGATGATCTTAGAGGTCTTTTCCAACTCTAATGATTCTATGATTTCTCTTTTGGTGGCCAAAGACATAGAATCATCATAGAATGGTTTGAGTTGGAAAGGACCACTAAAAACCATCTGGTTCCACTCCCAGCAACGGGCAGAGACACCCACAGCTCCATCAGGTGCTCAGAGCCCCATCCAGCATGAACCATGCAGAAGCTGGTAAAGTATTGCTGAACTGCTGAGGCTGTAACAGCTCCTAAAGCAGTTCTGGAGTGCTGGAACATCCTTTCCAGCAGTGCAATCCCTGGACACAAACAAGCAGAACGAAATTCAGGAAGCTGCCACTGTGCATTATTAACCTTCTCTTCCTGTTTCTATCCAAGCTAGTGAGAGGTGTCCACAGTGGGGGCCGGTATTCTACAATCCTGGACACGCAGTATCAACAAATAGGTAGCAGTCCAGTGAAGAAGAAAAAATCTTCAGTTGCTTTTGGGACAAATACAGAGTTCAGTGGATTTGCTGTTTCCAAATACCTGCTGATTGAAGAGACTCATAAGTATATATCCAGACAGCCCAGAACAAATCTTGTTTAAAAGAAAGAAAGAAAAGCTGTCTGAGCAAAAATGAAACTCCCTGATGATTACATTGTTCCTATTCAAGTGGACACTGCTCAGCCAACTGCAAAAAAACAACATGAAAGACATTTCTGATCGCAACAGCAGCATAAACACAGGCATATTTTGGACAGCAGAGAAAGGAAAGAAACACATGCTGCCTTACAACGCAGAGCCATATTTTGATGTAAGGCACCCAGTGACCTGACAAACATTTGGAAATGGATCTGCAGTTTGAATAATACACGCCCTTATACTGAGATCTCTCAAAAATCATTCTCAAATGTCTGTTAAGATGAAGGCTAACATGGTATAGGTGGCCAGTGAGTTATGATCTTGCTTCTGCTGGTGGACTGGGATATTTCCCTCTTTCCCATAGACATGCAAATTCTTGGGGGGACTCTCACTTCTGCTAACACGTGCAATAGCTTACTTTAGAAAGAGATTTACTTCACAACACTTGATCTGCTGTCAAACAGGGCCAGTGTATGGCCCCATTTCCATCACACTCTATAAAAGCTCGAGCAACCACTCGTTTCAACAGCACCATCAGCTGCCTGTGCACTTTCCAGCCTGAAAAAGAAAGAAAATGGGGAGGCCCCTTACCGGGAGGTGCGTGAACACAGCAAACGTGCTGCGCAGGAAGCCAATGAGATCCACAAGGTAATCACTGGCCCTGCTGCCAGGCTCCAGAGCCATCCAGTCGTAGTCTGCCAGCTGCAGGAACTGGTCAATCTTCTGGTTCAGGTTAGTGTAAATCTCCTCCTCAGCAGCGTGGCGGGCGTCCTGTCCAACGAGACCACGTTATATGGGATGGAGAGTCAACAGCACAAGGTGCTCCATAAGGAACAGGATGCTAGGACCAAAACTTCGGCCCTAACAGCGCAAGGCAATGTGTCTGTAGGCTACCATAGGGTTGCAGTAAGCTCAGGTTAGCTCATCCTGGCAGGTCAGCTCCAGGTATGATCAAACGAGTGTCTGACTGCTGAAAGCCAGGGAGAAGGAGGACAAATACGGCATGGGATGGGAGGAGGAGAGAGGGGAGAACGTTCCATGTGGAAAAAGGCTGAGTGTGTCACTCAGAGGTGGTGACACATTGGAACAGGTTGCCCAAGGAGGCTGTGGATGCCTCATCCCTGCAGGCATTCAAGGCCAGGCTGGATGTGGCTCTGGGCAGCCTGGTCTGCTGGTTGGTGACCCTGCACATAGCAGGGGGTTGGAACTGGATGAGCACTGTGTTCCTTTTCAACCCAGGCCATTCTATGATTCTATGAGATCCACCAAGCTTTGGGTGTAGGAGGGCTACAAACTGGCACAGGGGCTCAGAGCCTTCCTGACAGGGCAAGGATGAAAAAACTCATCCTTAGGCCAAATGGGAAGATGGTGTCTGATGGGAAAAGGAAGGGATTTCCTTGGGGTCACAGGGCCTGCTGGATTATCCCAAGGGAAACCTCATCTAGCCAATTCCCTACCATTGCTGGAGTCCCTGGCACTGCTCCCTTCCACTCTGTGGCCAAAGGGCAGAACTCAGACAACCCCCAACTGAACCAGCCCTGATCTTAAAACTTCATGGGAAGAATCTGGGGAGGATGCTCCTGGGTTACAATTTAAAGACTGGGAAGCCCAGTACTTCCTTTCAGCCCTGATTTTTAGCATTTCCACTCTCCTTTTAGCATTTAGCAACACTAAAAGGAACAGAAAGGTATAGAAATTAAAGTTCTCAAAATCTATTCTCCTCTTGAGTGAAAGAAGAGAGTTGGCATTCATGGCCAGCCACATGCAGCTCTGTATGGTGATCAAACAACAAAATGAAAGTTCATTGAAGAAAAAATTGAAGTCAGGCTTTTGTTGAAAAGCTGCTTAATTCCTTAGATAATGAGCACTGCAGTCACAGCCTGTAAATTAGGGGCTACAAAGGCTCTTGGTCTGGACAAGAGTAGTGCATACAGCTGCTCTGAAACGAATGCCAGAAGCTCATCTGATGGCTTCAGCTCCCAGGCCATGATAAAATCACCTTTCAACCCAAACATGGACAGAGCTCCCCAGAGATGCCATTTACCTTGAAAGTCGTGGTCCCATAAAGTTTTGTGGTGTGAACAGTTTCTGGAAGTACATTGGTGATGTTGGTTATGAATTCTTCGAGGAACTTGCAAGATTTCTCCAAGTGGGTCGTGTTTATAATAATCTGTACCAGCTGCAAAAGCAAAGAGCAGGTATTCAGTAAAGATATTCAGGAAAGGTATTCAGAAAAGGTATTCCTCACAAAGAGGGTGGTGAGGCACTGGAACAGGTTGCCCAAGGAGGCTGTGGATGCCCCATCCCTGCAGGCATTCAAGGCCAGGCTGGATGTGGCTCTGGGCAGCCTGGGCTGCTGGTTGGCGACCCTGCACATAGCAGGGGGTTGGAAGGAGATGATCATTGTGGTCCTTTGCCACCCAGGCCATTCTATGATTCAGAAAAGGTATTCAGAAAGTTGCTCCTGAAGCCAGGGAGGTGCTGAGTTGATGGGTGCCACTTTCTGAGAACTTCTAGCAGGAAATGCTGATGCTGTACAAACACACTGAGCTTCGCCCCACACTCAAAGGCTCTTCTCCTTTAACAGCAGCAGAGAGTTATATAAAAGGTCATTTTTTTGGAAGAAACAACAACAACAAAAAAAGAAAGCATTTCCCATGACAGCCACTAATACCACTGAAGATTTTTTTTCCTAATGACTTTCCTATGCTCAGCTGTCAGTCAGCACTCATTCCAGCAACAGGCTTACAAAGAAGCACCATGTCAGACCACGGCTATTCTGGCTGCTAATGAACCCTAACGAACCTGCACCTTGAGTGACACCTAACAGCAGCCCTCTGAGGCACCCGACAAAGGAAGCAAGGGCTCTGCTTCTCCAGGGGAGGTGTGGGTGAGCAGCTATCTCCCTGCTTTTCATACCCACCATTATCTGCTATTTTTCATCATGCTGCTTTCTCAGCTCCCTTTGCACGGCACCGGATCGGGACATTAAAGGCAATGACAAAGACTGCTGAAGTCAATCAGTGCCAATGTTTATAATCCAGAGCAAAGCAATCCCTGCTTCGCCTTCAGCATGGCTGCCTTGGAAGCCAAACACACCACTAATTCCTTAAGCAGGTACCTTTCTTCTGTGCAGACCGCCGTGAATATGTTCAAGGTGCAAGGTAAGCTGTAACAAAACCTTTCCAAACAACATTTAGCTCTGATATGGTGCCAAAATGCTTCTCCTGCAGACACAGAAGGCATTACAATGCTCCAGACTGACATCACTTAATTGCAGGAGCATGGTGTGGTAGTCTGCAGTTACCTCTTCTAAAGAAACTATTTAGAAACACAAATCATTTGCTTCTGAATGAGATGGAAACAAGCAGCGCCCTGCCAGGCACAGCATTGTTTCTTTTTCTCTTTTTGCTTCTTTGATCCTTTTATGTTTCAGCACCAACTCGAGCATTGCAGACACATAAATATTGAAGTAAAGCTGCAGAGATGGCGGCGCCCAACTCGTGTTGGTGCCAGATCACAAACGGGCAATGGCCACAGACTGGGAGGCTCAGTTTGGATGCTGGGAACAAAGAGAGATCTTACAAACTGCCCACAGAGGCTGTGGGACCTGTGCTTTGGGAACAGGGAGTCAGGTAGAGAAAGCAAAGCTGAGGAGACTCAGATTGAGCAAGGAGGTCCCTTCCAGGCAATGCTTGCTTTTAAGAAATTGAACTGTGGTCTATTTGAACGCCTCCTGCTTTGCACTCAGCCCCCAGAAAGAAAAAACACAGCAACCAGGAGGGCTTCTCATCTCTGAATTTGCTGGATTAATCCAGTTCTCAATTTCTGCCTCCTGATAAGTGCTCATTTGTTTGCCTCTCCCTCTGTCAGCTCTTCTGTCACAACTCCGATGCAGTTCCCCACAGTTTCAAGCTAATTAAATACTGGGCATTTCCAACTGCCTGAAATTCCTCCTAAACTTCTCATCACAACGCGTTGGTCCAGACCTGTAGGCCTGAATGCAAAAGCTGCATCTAACTTCAGGTAGTTCTGACTTCACAGATAGGACAGTGGTCTTAGCATCCTTGGTAGCATGGACCTCTGCACCCTGCTGGATCTGCATTGAGTCACAGAATGGCTGGGAGTTGGAAGGGACCTCCAGGATCATCAAGCTCCAAAGCTCTGCTGCATGCAGGGCCACCAACCTCCGTATCTCATACAAGACTTCCTTCCATCCCCTCCCAACTGATCAATTATGAAAATAAATTAAAGAGGACAACGGACCAAAAGGTTGGAAAATGGACTTGAATATCACCTTCTCCACTGTTTGGAAGAAGATACTTTAGATTAGAAACAGAGCATTGCTTTGAGTTAAAATTCAGCCCGAGAAGGGTTGAATTCAGCACCGAGAAGGTGATAGGACAAGGGGAATGGTTTTAAACTGAGACAGGGGAGGTTTAGGTTGGATATTAGGAGGAAGTTTTTCACTCAGAGTGTGGTGAGGCACTGGAACAGGTTGCCCAAGGAGGCTGTGGATGCCCCAGCCCTGCAGGCATTCAAGGCCAGGCTGGATGTGGCTCTGGGCAGCCTGGTCTGCTGGTTGGTGACCCTGCACATAGCAGGGGGTTGGAACTGGATGAGCATTGTGCTCCTTTGCAACCCAGGCCATGCTGTGATTCTGTGAAATCCTTCCCTCTTCAGAAATGCAAAATGTAGATGTGACTGCATGGAGCGTAGGATTGGAGGGCACCTGGAGGAGTCCCATGTCACATGAAAGCACTGTCTTGATGTCAAAAATGACTGCAAAAGATATTCAAGTATCTTGCATAACTATCATTTCAGAGAATCATAGAATCATAGAATGGCCTGGGTCGAAAAGGACCACAATGATCATCTGCTGTGTGCAGGGTCATGAAGCAGCAGACCAGGCTGCCCAGAGCCACATCCAGCCTGGCCTTGAATGCCTCCAGGGATGGGGCATCCACAACCTCCTTGGGCAACCTGTTCCAGATTTAAGAAGCTCAGAGGAAAACTGGACCAATAGGTCAATGGTTATGCAAAGGAAAGAAGCAGGGGGGCAGGAAGATGCCCAAAATGAGCAGCCAAAGGATTGCTGTTGGAGGATGGAGAGTGCAAGGGATGGTGCTGCATTCCTCAGCATGGAGGGAGCCCTGGGAGGAGCAAGACAAAAGGGGAATTTGCCCCCAAGGAGCAGAGAGATTCCAGACTGTGAGATAAAGGTCTGAGGAAGCACTGTGTGTAAATGCAGACTGCTATAAATGCACTGAACTCCCCCAAATTCATCCACATGGGGTATTTTCGAGTGTCCAGAGAACACTACACATTCCTCCAATGCAGTTAATTAAAGAACTGCAGCTGTACTAATACCTGCTCGCTTCATAACAGCACACAGAGGCCCAACTAAGGCATTCTAACTGGTTTGGGTACCACACATGTTCCCAAAGAGTCGTGACTTACAAGCCTTGAACTTTTTGGAAATCTGACTTTGTTCACAGAAAAGTGTCAATCTTGAAAAGAAAACGCCAGCACAGAGTTCAGACCATATAAATGTGCCTTTAGATGGAGAGCAGCCCTCCATTCTCACCGCTCCCACGCGTCTCTTGTCTGGCATGAAGCCACCCCAGCACTCCTTGAAACCCTCCCACCTGCCCTCTTCAACCCAGATGTGTAACTCCCCAAAAACCCAAAAGAAGGGCAGACAAAAGCATCACCTTTCCATAAGCATAAAGCCTTTCTTCCACTGGAACAGGTTGCCCAAGGAGGCTGTGGATGCCCCATCCCTGGAGGCATTCAAGGCCAGGCTGGATGTGGCTCTGGGCAGCCTGGGCTGCTGGTTGGTGACCTGCACACAGCAGGGGGGTTGAAAATGGATGATGATTGTGACCCTTTTCAACCCAGGCCATTCTGTGATTCTATGATTCTTTGACTCTTGCTTTGTACAGCAACACTGCATGCTTGCCTTGTTTTCCAACCAAAAATTTAACAGTAACACTCCAACCCAGCATCCCTTCAAGGTGCTGGAATGAGCTCCAAGTGACCATACCCCACTTTGATGCCCTGCCTTGGAAATTACTCCACATGCAATCTCACCTCTGTCAGCCCCACGTTTTTCCTCTTAATGACGTTCTGCAAGCAGTTGCTCAGCGTCCGGGTCAGCAGCAGGTTTGTAGATTTTCTGATCATATCATCAACTTCCGTGGAGCTGGAAAGCAGAATTTCAAGAGAGATTTGCAAAGTGCTTTATCTCAAGGCAAATAATAATAATAACACTGTAACAAAACTAACACACCCTTTCAACTCTTTGAAAGGGTAGATAACAGCAGGACAAGGGGAAATGGTTGGAAGTTGAGGGAGGGAAGATTTAGGTCAGATATCAGGGGGAAGTTCTGTGCTATGAGAGTGGTGAGGTGCTGGAACAGCTGCCCAGAGAGGCTGTGGATGCCCCGTCCATCCCTGGAGGTGCTCAAGGCCAGGCTGAATGGGGCCCTGGGCAGCCTGGGCTGCTATGAAATGTGGAGGTTGGTGGCCCTGCATGCAGCAGGGGGTTGGAACTCAATGATCCTTGAAGTCCCTTCCAACCCAAACCATTCTATGATTCTGTGATATGTGGAGCCATCCTCACTCTGACTCCTTCTGTGGGTTACGCCTGATCACCTGTGTGCTGCCTAGAGCTGCTAACATGGAAATATGTACTGAAATACCAACAATTTTGGCCTTTTTTGTGCATGCAAAAAAGGCAAGCGTGGGCAAACCTACGTCCTTATGCTTCTCCTCTTAGAAGGGCCAACCCAGCACAGGCCAAGGCTCACCCACTCCATTCTCACCAATGCATTCAGCACTGTGCAAGAAAGCTGCAATTCTGCACATTCAGATCAAATCATCCAAAGACTCAAAAATTGCTTGTTTGTTTTTTAACTCAGTAAATCAGATTCTAACCCATCTGTGGCTTCTGCCAGATGACTACAACCTCAACCTTGCTCAAGCCGGAGGGGTTTGGCTTTCTGCTTTTGGCTGCAGGGCTGGCTGCTGTGCCCCTCCTTCAGTGCACGCCAGCAAGGTGCAAGCTCTGTTTCTTGCAGCAAGGCCTGGAAGCCAGCCCCAGAGCCAGGGCCTTTGATCTGTTGTTGGCCCTGCATTAGCCCTGACACGACGGGGCTTTATCTCTGGCAGAGCAGTGACAGGAGGCTGATGGCAAAGAAAATTTCAAACTGCAAGGCTGAGAAACATTAATAACTTTCAGGCTCCTGGTAAATCAACCCCGTGACCTTTCGCTCCGTATCCTGTTTTACCTGACAAATGGGCCAGATTACAAAGCAGGGATGGACAGGGGAAACAAAAGCAAGCCTTGCATTGCCTGCAGCGCTGGTGCACGGTTCAGGCACTGCTATTGGGGTGCCCAAAGAGAGGGGGGGTCAGACATTGCCATCCTCTGCCCAGCACACACCTGGGAACTTCTCTGCTGTGTTAATGTCAGAACAGGCACACCAAGTCCACCCTGCGCACCTGATGCTGAACAAAGCAAGACCAAACGGTCTCCCAAACCTATCTCAGTCTTCCTGAGTATTGCACGTGCATCAGTACAGGTTGGGGGATGAGCTGCTGGGAAGGAGCTCTGCACAGAAGAAGCTCGTTGACCAACAGTAGACTAACAGTTGACCAATGGTTGACCATGAGCCAGCAGGGCGTTCTGATAGCCAAGACCTGTGGAACCCTAGGGTGTATGGCACAGAGTGTGGCCAGCAAGGCAAGGCAGGTGCTCCTCCCCTCTGCTCTGCTCTGTAGAAGGGCAGATGTGGAGCACTGCACCCAGTGCTGGGCTGCCCAGCTCCAGGCAGACTGCAAACTGCTGGGAGAGCCTCATGGAGGGTGCGAAGCTGGTGGGAGCCTGGAGCACCTCCTGATGGGGACAGGCTGAGAGCCCTGGGGCTGTGCACATGGAGGAGAGAACGCTGAGAAAGATCTGAGCAGTGCTGATCAATGTCTGAAGGGCAGGGGGCAGGAGGACAGGGCTGGGTTCCATTTGGTGGTGCCCAGTGCCAGGACAAGGGGCGCTGGGCACCAACTGGAGCCCATGGGGTTTCATCTGAACATGAGGAAGAAATGTTTTCTTGACTTGGAGACTGACACAGCCCTGGCACAGCTGCCCAGAAAGGTGGGAGAGTCTCCTCTGGAGATATTCAAACCCACCTGGATGCTTTTCTGTGCAACCTGCTGCAGGGAACTGCTTTAGGGGGATCTCCAGAGGTCCCTTTCAATTCTGCGAGCAGCCTTCAGGAACCAGAATTGCACAGAAAGCCCTGAGGTCCCCAAGAGAAGCAGGGAACATTGCTCCCTGTGCGTGTCACAGAGCTGAGCTGTTCTCCTGTCCCAGCCAGCTGAAATCCGTGTCTTGCTGCAGCTTTCCCAAGGAAGAGCCCAGCTGCACAACTCCCCATACACAGAGCTGCTCACCACACTGAGCTCACCAGCAGCTTTCTCTAATATTCCCTGCTGTTGAAAAGTCAGCTTTTCTGGGCTGTGCTCCTGCTGACCTCTACTCCCTTCCCAGCTGGATGCAAGGAGAACAGAACCAGCAGCTCAGCAGGATCCTGATGATCTAAACGCAATGCCACCAGCCAAAGTCTCAGTGCTGGTCTCTTTTGGGTCATTGCTATTGATCCCTGGGAGTTTCTTTTGCTCCTGCTGAGGGTGGATGCACCTCTCGTGCCATGTTGATCAGGGCCAGCCCATGTCATGTCTCAGATCCCTGGGTTCCTCCAGGCAGGGCTGGGATGTCAGCTCCAAGATGATACATTTGGGTTTCATAAGCATGGAATGGAACACGAAGAGAAGAAAACTGGCCACGGAGTTTTTCCTTGGCTTTACACTGTGGCAATGGCTCTGTAAGAAGGTTTTACTTAAAGAAAACCATAAAGAAAAAGCAAAATCCATGCACACACACGCAGCCCAGGCTTTCCATCATCCCCCAGAAAGGACCAGATTGTCCCCAGCCCATCCACCAGACAACAGCACAGTTAAATATAGAAAGAACAATAAAACCTAATGCTGCGATGGTCCACAGATGGCAAAAAAGTGACATGGTGACACAAGGGTACCTCGTGGCATGGGGGGAGTTGATTGCTGCTGCCAACAGAGTGTGGGAACCATGAGCTAGAGAGTCACAAGGGCTGGAGCCACGCTCAGAAAGGGCAAAAATAAAGGTGGATGGAGCAAATGGTGGATGGAGAACTGCATCCAGGCCTGGGGCTCCCAGCACAGGAAGGATGTGGAGCTCTTGGAGAGGGTCCAGAGGAGGGCACTGAGATGAGCAGAGGGCTGGAGCAGCTCTCCTGTGAGGAAAGGTTGAGGGAACTGGGATTGTTTAGCTTGGAAAAGGGAAGGCTGAGGGGAGACCTCACTGTGGCCTTCTAATATTTGAAGGGAACGTACAAACAGGAGGGGGAATGGCTATTTTTACAAGGGTGGATAATGATAGGATAAGGGGGAATGGTTTTAAACTGAGACAGGGGAGGTTGAGGTTGGATATGAGGAGGAAGTTTTTTGCACAGGGTGGTGATGCACTGGAACAGGTTGCCCAAGGAGGCTGTGGATGCCCCATCCCTGCAGGCATTCAAGGCCAGGCTGGATGTGGCTCTGGGCAGCCTGGTTGAAACTAGACAAACACCGTGGTCCTTTTCAACCCAGGCCATTCTATGATTCTATGAACATGGCACATGAAGCTGTGCCTCCACACCAGCCCTGGGTGCCCTTGGGGAGCTGTAAGGGAAGATATGAAATCATGGATTCACTAAGCCCATCCCCAAGAATCCTGGTAGCACAAGAGGCAGAGAGTGGGGCACGGTGATGACGTGGTAGATGGAAAATGAGCACTTTTGGACACTGTGTCCACTTTTCTCCTCAAAACAACCCAACAATCAACTCAGGCTGTGCTGTAAAAGCTTGCTTTATGAATTCAACCATCAAATCCATCATTAGGGTGTCAAAATCCAACAACCTCAGGGCTGGCTGTGTGCAGAGCCCACGACAGTCACACTGCCAGCCCAACGGGTGTCAATGCTTGTCAATGGGTGTCCCATCCCTGACTGCAGTGTCACCAAACACTGGGCTGGCTTCAGTGCTGGCCTCATCAGTGGGAATCACAGCCACGTTTCACCCATGAGAGCCTCCATGGCATGAACAAGTCATGCTTCATAACGACTTGTTCATTTACCTCTCAAGTGCTCTTTCCAAAGGCTGCCTGCTGTCATTTTGTTAGCTGGCCACGTAAGCTAGAAAATAAGGTTGAAATGATGGTTATGTGTTGGATAAAGCAGCCAGGTGACCCCTGTGTTTGGGTGCCAGCAGAGCACAAAGATCTGTGACGTTGGACTTGATGATCATGAAGGCCTTTTCCAACCTGAGCAATTCTACTATTCCATCTTCCACGAGGTTTGCACACCACGAACACAAAGCAGGAATGTTCCTTGGAAGAAGTCTGATTCTGAGCAGGATGTGTGACCAGGAGCAGCAGGGCCACAAAGAAGCATCACTGAAGGTTCACCACGAGGACTGCATGCTATCGTCCCTTGCTCAGCATCTTCAAGCTGACCCAATGCAGAGCAGAATCACACCCAAAAAAAGGGCTGATTCAGGTGTTCAAGGCTCTAATTTATTATTATTAATAATAAGTTCATGACCTAAATTACTCGCAGCCCTTTAAAGAATTGTATCCAAAGTGCTTCCAGGATCGCTGGGAACAAAACGATCCAAGTCCTGGTGGATCAGAGCTGCCATCTCCCACTTCTACCCACTGTTTTCCAAAGATATTCCCTATCTTTAGAATGGGAAATTCCATTGGAATGGGTGGGAGCCTTTCAGTGAATGGATGCTCTTAAAGACATCTCCTCAATGAGCTCACACACATGCTCCTTTTTTTTCCCCCCCCCCCAAAGGGAGAAATGCTGAATATATAAAGGAGGTTTTCTTTCTCCTAATCAAATTAATAGAGCCAAACCAAAAGAATTTGCAAGCCCTGGAAATGCGCAGCAAGCTCCACATTTTCTTCAAATACTTTAAAAGCAAAACAACTTTCATAAGCATATCAACATAAAGGAGTCTACTCCCATCCAACAAATACAAGGAGCCAGTTTAAAATAATAATTAGAAAAAATACAAGCTACATTTTCTGCCACGGGCTCTGTTCTTCAGGAAAAGACTGCAGAGCGTTTAAGCAAACTGTCTGGGTTAGTGACAGCTGATGTCCCATATCCCATAGCAGTAGTCATGACCTTCAGGCCCCCCGTGACTGACGGGCTGACCCCAATCACTCCAGGGTGCAAGGTAAATGACAACCAAAGAAGAACAAGAAAGAGAAGAGAAAGAAAACTTGCTGCCGGCTTTGTAGCCAAGCTTCCTAATAAAACCTAATTCAAGCTGTCAGGGTGAAATGAAGAAAGTGTCAACAGGGGTTTTCAGAGAAATATTCCAAATGTTTGGCTAGAATGTCCAAGAGCTCGGCTCCCCTCCCCCAGCCCCAAACCACTCCTCAAAAAGGGCTGGAAAATCCAATGTTGAAAGGAATTTTAATAACTTGTCCTGGGGGACCCTGAGGAGGGCCCCCAGGGAACGCTTTTCTTCCATTCCCTGACAAACCCAATCATCTCTGTAATGGTGAAGAGCACAAAACTTGTGAGGGAAGTGCCAGCCGAGGGGTTCGGTGAAACCAGCATCCGTGTGAAATAGGACCATCCTGCCTGCCTTAGAAACAGAGCCATTTAGTGGTGACCTGCAGGTTAAGAGCCTTGGGAGCCACCAAAGAGAACAACCTGCCACCAGTGAATGGCTGAGGTTGAACCCGAGGAGGGGGAGCAACATCCTGTGCTTTGCACACCACGTCCTGGGGAAGACGGAGGGAGAGCGGCTCTCCAAATTACCACCCCTCTCACAAAGGCAAAGAACTGAAAGAACCCCTGAGTGGGCACCCTAACATCTGGTGAGACCCCAAAACACTGCCTGAGGTTCACATTAACACAGGGGCCGCCCATGGCCATGACATGGAATTGCCCAGGGAGGTGAAACCCTGTGGACAGACCCAGATTTTACTGGTATGGCACTGACAACACAAGAAATGTGTAATGAGGGCCAGGTTGGATGGGGCCCTGGGCAGCCTGGTCTAGTATTAAATGTGGAGGTTGGCAGTCCTGTCTGCAGCAGGGGGTTGGAGCTTCATGATCCTTGAGGTCCCTCCCAACCCAAGCCATTCTATGATTCTATGAGGTCCTTCTGCCCTCCTGATGCTTCTAGCAAGGTAAAAGCTTTCACTGGGTGCAAAAAGAAAGCAATTTCTGGCTAACAGTTGTCTTCCACTTCAGCACACACACAAGGCCAGTATCCAGGAGCAGTGGGATGGAGGAAGGATGGTAAACACAAAACAGAGAATATTTGCACATGCTCTCCAATGAGAAATACATATATATATAAATATACATATATAAATCCCTAAACCAGAAGCCAGAACTAACCACCACACAGGGCAAAATCAAACCTTGGGCTTTCTGGCCAACACACTCCTTGAAGGACAATGTAGGGAAGCTGCTTGGCATCACTGAGCAGGCACTGACCCATCTTTTTTGGAAAGATTGGCTCCAACCATCTACCATGACTCAGAAATGTCTCAGAAGGACTGGCTCTCTTCCCTTTTACACAGCTAGCATGGCACTGGGCTCTTTTTCCCTACATAAGGGAGATTTATAGAAGACTTGGCCAACCAATGCTCTAAAGGGCCCACCAGCCACCTGCATCCTGGGCAGAGTGTACCCAGGCAGCTGAGTGGCATGGAAGGCTGAGAACTCATCTTTTAATTACACTGAGATATTTCAATGCCAACAAAACTTCTTTTTTTGACTCGATGATCTCTCGAGGTCCCTTCCAACCCCCCATGACCAGGAACACAATCATCCCCTACCTCAAATGAAGGTCTTCTGAAAACTTCAGACAGGCGTAGATGAATTCCTTAATCTGATTGTAAACTTTAGGCACAAACTCAGAAAAGGGAAACTTCTTTGGAAAAGGTTGCTGTAAAGAACAGGAGAGAACTGAAGTCAAAGAGCAGATCTTTTAGAGAGAGAACTGCTCTCACAGCCAGCCCAGAGTGACGACTGCTTTCCAGTAACATGTTCCAAGCAGCCAAATTAATACTAATATTAGCTGAGTCCAGCAATGAAACAACAAGCCAGCATTTATTGTATATTATATAAACATTTCAGCCAAGTGAAAGACCAGATAATCACTTACAAACGGCACATGGGTGCATAAGGGATTTGGAGTCTGAAATGGGCTGGAAGGAGACTTGTAGCTAGAAGGGAACAGGCAGCACAAAGCAATTCTTATTCCCTCTTTCCCAACTCCCTTATTCGTAACAAAAAAGCCTATCAGAAGATTCTTTGCCATTACTTCCCACCACACACAGGCATTTTGCTTGCTCACCTCCCCAGTTACCACACAAGGTGAGCACTTGCTTACAACACAAAAGCCAAGAGGAAACAGATGTCCTCTCCCTCACAACCCAAATTTTCACTACCTCGCTCTCACTCGTAGCACAGATGTGGCTGAGAGGTGCAGAGCAGAGCAGTAAAAGCTGGACCCCATGATACAGTCTCAGGGAAGGCCACAGACTTTCTGAAATCTAAACACTTGACTTGGACTGAAAACCCTCCCAGCCATAATTAAGTTCACCAGGCTTGGAGCTCGCTGGCTGCCAGATGTGGAGCACAAGGCCAAGCATGCTTTTAAGGGACACTGCCTAGGTCAAATCTGGCTACGCTGTTAGGCTCTGCATGCACGCACTTCTACAAAAGCCAAGATAGACCACTTCTTGTTTTTGGTTGGTTTTATGTCTTTTTTGTTAGATAGCATTAGATTAAAACAAGTTAAAGTCAGTAATGGTTCATACAATGGGAATAAAACACTGATGGAAGGAAGTATTTTCATCTCTCTTCCATCTACTGCAAGTGATGCTGAACTGCAACAGCACACTGTGCTCTGAAAGCAAAATGGATGAGGTATTCCTCACCCATGCCAGGAGAAGTGCAACACATGGAAAATCTATTTGTCCTTTTCTCTTTTTGTTCTGAGTTGTTGGGACCTTCTCAGTTCTACTTCTCAATGCCAGTAACAGAGGTGTGGGCTTGCAGCGCACTGGGAGTCACGCCGTGCCAATTGCCTCATTTCACATTACCTTTTCAAGTTCTGCATCCTGGAATGGGAACTGTCCAACTATTTTCTTATAAATCTCTTCATTTGTCACTGGGATGGGACTGTAGTTATCTGAATCGAGTATATTTCTAGAAGAGAAGAAAGCAAGAAAGCTACAGCTGGGGGGGAGGCTGCAAGGTCCCTTCCATGCTATGATTCTATGCTTCTATGATTTCAGGGGGAAGTTTTTTACCAAGACAGTGGTGAGGTGCTGGAACAGGCTGCCCAGAGAGGTTGTGGATGCCCTGGAGGTGTTCAAGGCCAGGCTGGATGGGGCCTTGGGCAGCCTGGTCTAGTAATAGGTACAGAGTTTGGTGGCCCTGCACGCAGCAGGGGATTGAAGCTTGATAATCCCTTGAGTCTTTTCCAACCCCAGCCATGCTATGATCCTATGATTCGAGTGAGACTTTTATTTCTTGGCTAAAAGGACTTTGTAAGGCATGTCTCCTGGGTTTACTTAAAGAGCTTCTTACCTGAAAACTCCTGACCATTTCTTCAGCAGCGTTTCGCTGTATTGGTCTTGGATCTCCAACAGCATGTCGAAGAGCTGGTTCACTGGGAAGCCATATCCCTGCCACGAGTGGAGGAACAGAGCAACCACATCAGCTAACAAGACATTGCTGAGCAGCATTTGTTGTGTTTGGGGAGCTTGCATGCAAACCCTCCCTGCAAACATGCCTGCTGGCAACAGACAACAGTCACCTACCTGGAGTGTATCTGCAAAGAGGACGATGAGGTTCTTCAAGTCCAACACCAGGCTTGGGTCTGAGCAATACGACTGCAAAGAAAGGAGCATTAAAACACGTTTCAAACCACGGCATGCAGGAAAATACTGCTCTCAGCCCTCCTGCCTTATCACTCCAGTGATAATACATAGGCACACTGTGCAGCCCCAGGATCAGCGGTGTTTATTGCACAGTCCATGCCTGAAAGGCTTGCAGGGCACGGGAAGGCACGCTGATAAGGGTATCTCTCCTGGTAGTGCACAGCTCATGGGGCTCTCCATGATGAACAAGGATTTCAGTTGCTCTGCAGATACCTGGAGTGTTTCTAAGATTACCCAGGAGCTGCTGGGGAAGTGAGGGGAGATGAAGCAAATCAGTGTGCTGCCATGGCAAGGAGACAGCAGAGCCTCTCATGTAATATTTAGTGTGTTGTGTCTAATGGTAATGAAGCATTGCGGCGAG
The DNA here is from genome assembly GCF_023343835.1 of Lagopus muta. NCBI lineage: Eukaryota > Metazoa > Chordata > Aves > Galliformes > Phasianidae > Lagopus > Lagopus muta. The sequence goes on along the minus strand of NC_064436.1, from coordinate 69,977,876 downwards.
GCATCCCCGAGCCCTACGCCAAGGCTGCATTGCTAAGTGGAAGGTTCAGGCTGAGGAAAAACACACTGTGTGCCTTTCAGCAACCTGATGGTCAGAGCTACAGCAGATGTGTGTATTTACCGTGGGTCAGGATGCTGCTTGAGGCTCTGAAGACACTCCTGTACCCCACAGCAGCCCTGAGCATCGCCCCAGGGACACCCAGCATCACCCACACCAGTCCCACCCTATCTGCACACCAGCAGCAAACCTCAGCCCTGCTGAAATATGCAACGTTTCAGACAGGCTCTTACCAAATATAGAATCATAGGCTGGAAAAAAGAGACTGAGATTTAAAGCTCACTGGAAACTCAAGGGGGAATGGCTCCATTAATCAATGAGAAAGACTGGAAGAGACACGTTTTCCATTTCACTCTCCAAAAAAGAAAGTCAGAAAGAAAGATAATGCCCTGAAGCTATCAGGAATGATAAAAGATGTCCCAGTCTACAGCAAGGGAAGAAAATCCAGGCGTTACATTTGGCCAAATGGGAAGAACTGGAACAGCCTCAACCTGTGCAGAAGCCTTCCAGCAAGTCTCACCAGCAACACAGGATGGACAGCACTGCTCTGTAGAGATGACACAGTTGACCACAATAATAGCATTAAGAAATTGTGGCAAATTTTGTGATATCTGAAAAATAAACTCCTGACAGCCATTTCCTGCACTAGGTTAGAACCTACAACTGATGGCCATGGTGCTAAAGGTGAAAGCAGAGTGTGTGTACATGTCTGTCCATCACAGCCAGCACACCAGCAGGAAACTCCACTCATAAAGAAAAGAATCAAGGAATCATAGAATGGCTTGGGTTGGAAGGGACCCCAGGGATCATCAAGCTCTAATCCCCCACCAATCTCCATATCTACTACTAGACCACGCTGCCCAGGGCCCCATCCAACCTGGCCTTGAACACCTCCAAGGACAAGAAGTGCAGCTTTATAACACAAGGAGATGTACAACTCTCTGCCTCGTCCCTTTTTGGGGCATGGAAGGAGCACTGTACTGCTCAGGTACCACACACAGTGTTAGATGCATGCCCACAATAAGCATCCCATAGCATCCTCCTGCTGCTGGATGATGCTCCCTCCAGGAGCAGCAGTGGGATTCCAGTGATTCAGGCCCAACAATTTGAAAATGGACTTGGGGAAAGTCATTCAAGATTCTTCTTTTATTGTCAAATGTAGTTTATTTCATCCCATAAACCAACAGGGTGGCTCTTCAGCAAGCTATGAAACATCAAGACAACTCAAGTGCTCCCAGCTGAAACAGTGCATTATTATATCAGGTCATGCATTCCTTCCCCAGTTTTCCAGGACAACCCGACTCCCTCTGCTGGTGCTTTTCAAAAGTGATGAACCAAGCAAAGGAAAACATTGCAGTGCTATATTCTCCTTTCTCCCCAGGTATTGCAAGTTTGGAGCAGGGAAATACAGTGCAATGTGAACCAAACAAGCCATAGAGTTCTCCTGGAGGAACAGCAGTGTGTTCCCTCTGTTGCTTCAAAAAGAGTGAAGTCAAAACAGAGTAGTACTGTGAAAGCCAACATTTCCAGCACGTCAAACCCAACTCAAGCAACAGCTGAGCAATCTGGGGCTTTTACTTACTGAGTGTGTCCTCAGTGCTGCAATGGTCTTTGATAACGCCATCTCCCACAGCTCATCAATATAGGCTCTATTTACCAAGCCCTGCGTTGTATGCAAGATGTGATCTTCGACTACAAAAAACCTGATGGGGAGGAGAAAATGGCACTGTTATCAGAAGTCACAGGCATCAAAAGAGATCTGCAAACACTGCGTGCAAGGGACATGCACTGCATGTGCACAGATCTCCACAGCAAGCCCAGATCTGCAGCATCCATCCCAACTACTGCTAAGAACAGATCTTTTCTTCACTTATTTTTTAATGTTGTAGTATTTTCTACGATGCCACACTGCATTATAGCAGTGAGCCAAAAGCCAGCTGATCCAACTAACACCTCTGTGCACACACAAAAGCAGAGCTTTCCCACCCTGTTATTTGAACAAGAACTGCTGACTGAACTCTGCTTCAGCCAGCAGCAATCGCCTTACAATGGGTTAACTGCAGGGAGAACACTTTAACTGCAGGGAGAACACTCTGGTGCTCTCTGCCCCATGCTCTCAGCACCATTTGGAGGCAATCAGTTCACTCCAGTCCTCATTTATCAAACGCGTTGGTCCAAAAGCAGCAGCACGATTCAGGGAGCAAGTGTCCCAAAACACAGTTTTAAACAGGAACGAGCAAAACCTCTGTTATATTTTGTTGGGAAAATCCAGCCTGGAAGCCTGAAGCTGTGTTAGGTCAGCAGCACACACTGCACTCACCTCCTTCAGCAAGAAAACAACCAAATAATTGTCAAATATTAAAGAATCATTAAGGCAGAGGGCCTATTTGCCTCATTAGCAGGGCAGGCAGGTGGTGCTCCCAGAGGTGGCAGGTTCTTATGGCTGAGCACAGCAAAGTTCACCAAGTTCTGTCTCCTTTTGAAGGACAGACACAAAATAAGAACAATATTCCCTCCTCTCTCTTCCCTTCTGGGCTCCTCACAAATGCAGCACGCACACATTTAGCACCCATATAAAAAGAACACCTACCCTACAATTTGATTGAAGTACCTCCTGTAGCCGTCCAAAGTTTCATGCTGTGACAAAGGAGAAGTGAGCAGAGGTTGAAATAAAGGAGAGCAAAACGGGAAAAAGAAAAGAGCATCCACAGGGCTGGGCTGCTCCATCAGGAGGAACCCCAAGCACTGACCAGGGCATGGCCATACCATGTTGGAAGGAGGCTGCAGCACCAGCCGGGCTTGTTTTCTTCTCTGTTTCCTGTAGTAGTTCTCAAAGGTTTCTCGGGCACCCTGGAAAGCAGAGAGGATGAAGTCAAGTAAGCAGGCTTTGAGTTAATCATTTAATTGCATGTACAACACACTGCATCAATGACACAAAGCACGCTCGCCTCCAGCATTCAAGGCCAGGCTGGATGTGGTTCTGGGCAGCCTGGGCTGCTGGTTGGTGACCCTGCACATAGCAAAGGGGTTAAAAGCGGATGATCATTGTGGTCCTTCCCAACCCAGGCTGCTCTGTGATTCTATGACTCCATGATACCTGCACAACTCAATCCAAGTGCCTAACGAAGACTGATTTTACTCCAAACACTAAGAGGAACAAACCCAAATACACGTCCAAGTGTACTTGAGTTGGACTAGATGACCTTTCAGAGTTTCCAACTGAAACAATTCTAACAGCAGGATAAGGGGAAATGGTTGGAAGTTGAGGGAGGGAAGATTGAGGTTGGATATCAGGGGGAAGTTCTGTGCTATGAGAGTGGTGAGGTGCTGGAACAGCTGCCCAGAGAGGCTGTGGATGCCCCGTCCATCCCTGAGGTGTTCAAGGCCAGGTTGGATGGGGCCCTGGGCAGCCTGGGCTGCTATGAAATGTGGAGGTTGAAGCCCTGTCTGCAGAAGGGGGATTGGAGCTTCATGATCCTTGAGGTCCCTTCCAACCCTGGCCATTCTGTGACTCCGTGATTCTGTGATCTTCTGACCCCTCTGTGCCCATTTCCCAATATCCTTGGGCAGATGTGGCACACGGTGCCGTGCAACCCTCCCCTTTACCAAACCCTAAGATGGACAAACATCCGATCTACCTAAGGATGGGGACAATGGAACAACCAGAATTTTAGTGCTGGTGAACATCAAGAGGGGACCAGCAACGCCAGAAGGAGCAGCAGAAATTCTTGCACTGATTCTCAGTGATGCAAAGCCACAAACATCAGAGAGTTTAAGAAAAAGATGCTTGGGTGGTTAATACCTGTCAGCAGGAGAAAATAAATGAGCTTTTGAGCTCATTCTCTCTCATGGTGGCCATGCCTCACCCACCACCGGGGTCTGAGCCTCCAGATGAGAGCCAAATCCCAATATGCTCCCGTAACACAAGCACGTGGGTTTCCCCTCCACGAGCATCACCCACTCGTGCCAGGCACGGCACAGGGGTCAATGCTCTGGTGGTTGAGGCCGTGCATTTGCAGGGGTTTGGTTTTACCAAAAGCTACATCTGAGCATCCCACCCAGGCAGGGCAACGCAGCCACGTGGATCCTCAGATGCCACCTACCTGCTGAGCCCTCCTGGTCCCCCAGGCTATGGAACACCTCGCTGGTTTTTCTCCCTGCCCGTTTCTCCCTCCCCCGCGCACGTCCTGTTTTATGTCTGAAATTGGATTATAAACACTTCAGAGAAGGGACAAGGCCTTGCTTTGAACTGGTAGGAGACAAAATCTCATTTGGAATTCGCAAAACAAACAAGAGGCAACAACAAATATCACCTGCCTGAGGAAGGCACCAGACCCCAACCTCTTCTACCAAGACAACAAAGAAATACAAAAGAAAACCCCATGCTAATTTAATGATGCTGCAGCTACTCCATCGTTACACAGCCAGGCTGCCTCAAAATGCCTCAGCTAAAGGGGACCTGGGCAATTTCTGTTTCCTTCTGCTGTATGTCTCGCCATCTGCATTTCTTCTACAGGAGTTGGACTCCATGATCCTTATGGGTCCCTTCCAAGTCTATTCTATGAATCTGTATCACAGCTCGAGCCCCTAAGCTATGCTGCTGCTCCCAGTTTGGCAGTGCAATAGGAGAACCAGACTGTTCCATATTCCCACTCGATCACCGCTGGGATCAGATTTTAGGCATCCATTAAACTTTGCTTTGCCTCATTCCTCAAAACCTACACAAGTGGAAGAAGAACTCAATTATCTCCCAGCAGCACCGCCGGGATTTGGAGCGAAGCCGCTCACTAACTCAGCACAGCCTGCTACCAATGAGTGATGCAAACCTCCTAATTCAAGGCTTTCCCTCCCCTGCCTCATCCCTATTAAATTGCTGTTGGGCCCCACCGAAGACAGGAGCCCCAGAGGACAAACCCCCGAGAGCGGCTTTACGCAACGTCCCATGGAAGTCAGCAGGTAATTAATTCCCCATTAGTGAATGCACAGAAGCTGCCATATCCCAAAGCCACACAGGACCTCGGGGACCTCATGGAAGTCTTGAAAGCAGTTCATCTCCCAAAGGCCGGTCTGAAACCAATCAGTTATTTTAAGACTAGATTTTGAACATTTCTAGGACTACGCCGCAGCAATGTGTGCCAGCTGAAATGGCCTACCCTCCAACTGAGCTCCTCCCTGCTCCCCTCACCCTCCTCACACACTTCCTCATGACTGTAAGGCCAAGAGGCGTCCTGTCACCCAGCTCCTTCTTGGGGTCTCCCTCCCATCGCCCTCTGTCCCATCCTCTACCTGCCCACTCCATCGCAGGGCTCCTCCATATGGACATTCTCCATGCAGCTGCCACCAGGCTGTGGGTACAACACGCGTCCCTCTGGCCTTAAGCTGAAACCCCCGACCCCATCACTCAGCTCCATTGAGGATGTACCAGCAGGCTTGGTAAAAATTGCTCGTATTCCAGCTTTTGTGATAGCTTGAGGAGTTATAAAGGTTGGAAAAGACTACAAAGATCATCAAGTCCAACTGCTGACCCATCGCCACCATGCCCACTAATCATAGAACCATAGAATGGCTTGGGTTGGAAGGGACCTCAGGGATCATAGAATCATAGAATCACCAAGGTTGGAAAAGACCTAAAAGATCATCCAGTCCAACCGTTCACCTATTCCCAATAGCTCCCACTAAACCATGTCCCTCAACACAACATCCAGCCTTTCCTTGAACACCCCCAGGCTCGGTGACTCCACCACCTCCCTGGGCATCCATTCCAGTGCCTGACCACCCTTTCTGAAAAGCAATACTTCCTAATGTCCAGCCTGAATCTCCCCTGCCGTAGCTTGAAAAGATCATCAAGCTGCAATCCCCCCGCCACAGGCAGGGCCACCAATCTCAACATGTAATACTAGATCAGGCTGCCCTGGGTCCCATCCAACCTGGTCTTAAACACCTCCAGACTAATCATGTCTGAAGAAGCACAGGAACCAATTTTATCGTAATATTCTCTGATCATTAAGCTAATTTGGGTTGCATTTTAACTGAAAAAACTTTCCCTTTTCCTCCAGCAAGAGGGACATGAGCTGGGAGATGAGACATGAGATCCCATACAAAGGCCTTGCTATAAACCTGTCCCACACCTCAGAGGGTCCCTCCAGCCCCACACGGTGCCTGGAGGCTCTGGACATCAGGTCCTCCTGGTTCCAACCCAGCACATGGCTTTAACTTCAGCAGAGGAGAAGGAACAGCAAAGACATTTGAAAGCATTCCCAAAAAAATGTAGGTCATGCTCCCATTTTAACAGTTTCCCTAAAATTTATGGCCCCGACATCCCCCTCTCGATGCGCTGTTCCCTGTATTTTCCTCCTTGAGCCTTTTTTGAATGGCCCAAGAATTAGAGGCTCTCTCATGAGAGGCTATTCCAAAGAAAAACTTCTCCTCCCAAAAGAGAAAAAAAACCCCTCTCAACGCCATTCACATTTTTCTTATGCACTATTTCATCCTTTTCTCTTCAGTGCATTCCTCCATCGTCCCCCCAGACCGTCTCATCGCTCATGCATCATATTCTCTTAAGAATGGGAAGCCTTTCTTCCCCTTGGTGGCAGTTTTAGTTAGACCACCCAGTTTCCCACATTTGACCTACTTAGGACCATACAACTTATCACGTCTTCAGATAATATTATTCCTCTTCTCTGGGCTCTATATTTAATACCGTTTTGCTCTGGGTGAGAAAAATAATAATAATAAAACAAAAACAAACAAACCACACCAAAAAAAAAAGAAAAAGAAGCATCCAGAAAACACGACATGATCCCATATTTTATATAATATTCATCTGGAAACACCACATAGTATTCACACTTCCATCCATTCCAACCAATGCTTTGATAAAAGCTCCTCAGCAGTGACCCACGCTTAACACCCATAAGCTCGGAGCAGCAGAGCTGTGCATGCATGTGCTTTCCTACTGCTGCTTTCCATGTCCCTTCAGTGGGAAGAATTCAGCTTCTCTTTCTTTTGGTTAGTATCTTATAAAGATTCGTTGCACCTGTAGCACCTTTTCTTCCTAAAGAAGGGTGGGGATGTTAAAGAAATGCATAGATGTGGCACCTTGGGACGTGGTCTGAGGACATGGTGGAGGTGGGTTGGATTTGATGATCTTAGAGGCCTTCTCCAGCCTTATTGACTCTGTGACTCCATAGAATAACCTCAATGCATAAGCAGATAGCAAGCAGCACAAGGCCCACGGGAAAGAATCACAGAACTGTAGGGGTTGGAAGGGACCTCCAGAGACCATCGAGTCCAACCCCAAGGTTATTGCAGAGAGCAGATCCCAGCCCCAGCCTCCCATTGACTTCCACATTCACCACGGACCTTCAACAGCAGCAAGACACTGCTAAGATGCATCATTAGAGAGGCAGAATCCCTTAAGGGTTTCTTGCAAGCTCAATCCAAACTGTGAGGCAACCAGGGAAGCAAGTTGGGGAGAGGAGAGGGAGGTACTTTTCTTATTTATCCAGTTACTTTCAATCAGAACAGGTTTCCCTCAACTCTCATTGTCTTAATTTAAGCGAGTGGGAAGAGTCCAAAGCTTCACTTCCAAACTACACATTTATTCTAATCAGTGGTCCAGAAAAAAAACCTCAATAATGCCTCATATTTTTAAAATTACCAGGCAGAACTTTCCTTTTCAAATTAGCTTCATAGTTCACAGAGTTGGCAATGAGAGGCAGATAATTAAGATCGTAGATGAGCACCACATAAGGGAAAACAGAATATAATCACGAGAATGCAAAAAACAACAGCTGAAAAAAACACACAAAGTTTCATAACTCAGGAGCAGCAGAGAGCAAATCTAGCTGTGAATTATATGGGAAAAGCATGCTCTAAAGCTCGTCCTGCTATTGTGCTCAGCAAGCACTGAAAATGACCACTAAAATGAAACTTCTTGGATCCAGAAGGTATGGATGATGGTACTTTGGGTCATGACATCTGTGCTGACTTGGAGCAGAAACCTACCCCATGCACCTCAGGTAATGGAAGCGAACCAGCCACGTACAATTGGGGATATTACCAGCGGAGCCCTCGCCGCAGTCATTAGTCCATTCCCCTAAAGAAACATCCTTACCACAGAAGCAAGGTGATGTGTGATAACAGACCGAGCCTATCTGCTCAGTAGATGCCTTCCTTGATGAACCCATTAGCTCTCTACCTCCATGCAGACACCAGCTAACTGCACACTCAAATCAAGCAGAAATAGCCCCAGTCCACTTGTAACATCCCAGATAAAGCACTGAAGAATGCTTTTGTAGACCCCTACCCATGAACCACATCATCCCCAACAATGCAGCTTGGTTTAAGCAAGCAGATCAGCGGTGGCTTCAGCTGTCCTGATATTGTAAGTTTAACCCCATGGCACACCCACATTTAGAAATGTATTTAGCAATGCAGCAGCACTTGCTGCTCCTTGACCTGGACTTATATTAAATTTCTCTCTCACTTTATCATCGAGTTATTTTATCATAGGATATCCCAAGTTGGAAGGGACCCATGAGGATCATCTAGTCCAACTTCTGGCTCCACACAAGCCCATCCAAAAATCAGACCACATATCTGAGTGTTGCCCAGATGCTCAGGCAAATGATCAAAGCTCAGTGCCACCTCTGGAATCTCAGAGGGCTGCAGGAAGAGGAAGAGCCATCCAAAATCCACCCAGCAGCATCAGACGACATCACAAGACTCTACCACCATCATTTGCTCTCAAAACACCTCTGGATTTCAAGCATTTAATGAGTCTAATGGGCAACCCCACAAACTTTCACTGGTTGTTCATTCTCTTTTGAATTTGGTCCACAAAAATTCTTAGTCACTCATTTTTGGGAATTCTCTCACCTTTGAAAGAGAGAGAGACAGCATCCTACAAGAGCAAGGTGAGATGCAACACAAACCAGCAGCTTTGTTCCTATACAACCACCTGTACACCCTAGAAGCAGATCAGCATTCTACTGCTATTAAAAGTCTGCCTTCAACCAGCTCCTCGTACACAAGAACTAAATGTGGAGCGGCCAAAATCTACAACAGTGAGTTAAGGTGTCAGTATGGATGACAAATGGATGGTAAATACGTGAGGGTTGGGATAAATGGGTCATACTCTATAGGGAGGCCTATATTAAGTGGAGAAGTATAATCATAGAATCATAGAATCATAGAATCACAGAATGGCCTGGGTTGAAAAGAACCACAATGAACATCCAGTTTCAACCCCCTGCTGTGTGCAGGGTCACCAGCTTCAGCCTGTCTTCATAGGGAGATGCTCCAGCCCTCTGCTCATCTCTGTGGCTCCTCTAACGCTCTCCAACAGCTCCCTGTCTTTCTTGTACTGGGGGCTCCAGACCTGGACACAGCACTGCAGATGGGGCCTCACATGGCAGAGTAGAGGGGGACAATCACCTCCCTGTCCCTGCTGGCCACCCCTCTTCTGATGGAGCCCAGGATCCCATTTGCTTTCCGAGCTGCAAGAGCACCCTGCTGGCTCAAGGAGCTCCTTCCAGTCTTGCTTAACATTTTTGTTTCCAGGAGGCAATGGATGTGGCCTCAACTGCTTTCCAGAGGACACCAAGCTGTGGAAGAAATCAACATCCTCATGCTCAAGGATAGAGCCACTGTCCAAGGGGTCCCAGCAGGCTGGAGGTAGGAGCCAACTAGAATGCAATGAATTTCAACAAGGAAAAGGTAGAGCACTCTGCTTTAGGACAACTGCTGAGGAGCACCTCTGTGGATAAAGACAGTAAGTTCTGGTAGACAGCAAGCTGAACATGGATCAGCACTGCACCTCTGCAGCAAAGGCAGCCAAAAGCATCTGGGGATCTAACAGCTGCCTTCCCATATCTACAGTACCTACTGAGGAGATGGAACCAGGTTGGCTTTTCATGGCAGTGCCCAATAGGAGACACAGCAGGTACAAATGAAACAGAGATACTCTGACTAGTTATGACCAAAACCTTCCCAGAGAGGTTCTGCAGTCCCCATCCTTGGAGAACTTAAAGACCTGCCTGAAATACCATGTTGGATCTCACAGGTGACTTGCTCTGAGCAAGACTGAACTGGATAATTCTTGAGGTCCCTTCCAACCTGGCTGATCCCACCCTGGAAACAACAGGCTTTACAAACAGGCTACAGAGGTTCTGAAGCTTCCAGGTAGTTTCACACGTGGCTTATTTCCAAGCCTAGGCTCCAAAACATCCTGATCACCAGCCATTTCCAATGCATCACGTCCTGTGAGGAGGATGGGCTGGAACTGGGGTCAAGCTCCCACTTGGGGGGATTTAGCCAATCTCAGTCTCCTTCAGGAAATAACAGAATATTCCTTTTCCTCCACATCACTGAGCAAGGGTGATGCAATTTGTCACCCCTCACCTGTCTGAAACTTGCCCCCACAGACAGCATTTCATTTTCATTCAGGCACAGGTGCTAAACAACACCTGGCGTCGCATCAGCACTGAAGAGACCCTCAATCAAACCTGGATCTCCCTGCCTGTAGCCCCCAAATCTCACAGGCATGCACAAAATCAGACCCATGCGTATCACCCCTCTCCCAGTGGGACTCACAACAGCCCTCTGGACATGACCTAAGTTCTAAAATCCTGCAAGCAACCTCCAGAATACCAAAGATGGGCAGTTTGTTTTAAGGAGAAACAATCCTCCGGCACTTAAAGAACCCATTGGGAATGTGTGTGCAAGCTGGAAACAAGCTGCAAAAAGATGAGCTCGGAACATAACGTGCCCTAAAGATCCCACAAAACAAGAGAAAAGTGGTAATCACTAATGAGACACAAAGAAGACTGGCTCCCAAGCAGATGCTTAACTTTAAAAGCACAAATATTCCCAAAGGATTTCACATAGACACAGGGGTACACATGCAGGTGCTCCAAAGAGAGCCTGAGAGGGCTTTGCTGAACCGGGATCAAAAAGGCTCAGCTCCTTGGAACCACTTGTTTACTGTAAACACCACCTCCAGACCGAAAACAAAAAGATAAAGTGAACCAGAAAACTGCGTGGGGGGAAGAGAGAGCAGCAGTGTGGGGATGGCTGGGCCCTGTGGCTGCCCCATAGCAGCCTCACCCCACATTTGACCACTGCCACCAGCAGAACGAGAGCTGCAGAGTGACAGAATCATAGCACGGTTGGGTTGGAGGGGACCTCAAGGATCTTCCAGCCCCATTGCTATGGGCTGGGTGCCTACAGCTGCCCAGTGCCCCATCCATGGCCTCGGGCACCTCCAGGGATGGGCAGCAGTGCCAGCACCTCACCTCCAACCTCCTCACTTCTGACCTAGACCTCCCCTTTCAGTCTATGGCCATTCCTTGAACACCTCCAGGGATGGACGGGGCATCACAGCCTCTCTGGGCAGCTGTTCCAGCACCTCACCACTCTCTCTGTCAAGAACTTCCCCCTGATATCCAACATAAATCTCCCCTCCCTCAACTTCAAACCATTTCCCCTCATCCTGCTGTTATCCACCCTTTCACAGAGCTGACTCCCCTCCTGTCTGTAGGCTCCCTTTAGGTACTGCAGGCTGCAATGAGGTCACCCCACAGCCTTCTTTTCTCCATGCCGAACAAGCCCAGCTCCCTCAGCCTGTCTTCATAGGGGAGATGCTCCAGCCCTCTGCTCATCTCTGTGGCTCCTCTAACGCTCTCCAACAGCTCCCTGTCTTTCTTGTACTGGGGGCTCCAGACCTGGACACAGCACTGCAGATGGGGCCTCACAAGAGCAGAGCAGAGAGGGACAATCACCTCCCTGTCCCTGCTGGCCACCCCTCTTCTGATGGAGCCCAGGACACCGTTTGCAGTGTAAGAAGTCAGTCAAGCACAAAGCCAATGATGCATTTTCAGGTCTTGCCCTCAACAACACGGCAGTTGCCAAGCGAGGGAAGGCTCATGGGCATGGAAGAAGGCAATGCTCCCAGCGTCCCAGCGCTGAGCTCCTGGTAGCACAGAAACCCAGCACCAGGTATTCAGGCAGCAGGAACCCAGGTGGGATCTCCCCTTCCCTTGAAGGAGAGCAGACTCCTTCCTCCCCAAAATCGGGCCATCACCTCACCATTGGGGGACACAGCTCCCCAGCCCTGCCTATAGGAAGCGATGTCAATTTTCCATTTAGATGAGGGTAAAGCCTTTAATTTCACCCTCCTGGCTGCAGCTGGAGTTCCCTTTTAACTGCTTGGGCAGGGGAGTGAAGACAGTTTTATATGGAAAAAAAAAATGCTGAAAAGGCCACTTTAATATGCTTGTATGTGAAAAGGAGAGAGCTTTTCATACAGCACGATAATGAGGGTCAGCGGGATATTACACTTCACCATATGGCTAATTTGCACAGCAGGTCAATGCTCTATTTGCTTTTTTTTTCCCCCCTTTTAAAGACAGCCCTATAGATTAAGCTGCATTAAGACTAAACAAGAAAATAATAATAATAAAGAAACAATGAAGCGTGAGTAGGAGATGCCCTCTAATGTTCAAGTTTGGAAGGGCTGGGGAGGAGGTTTTGTAAAAATGAATGAATTAATTAAAAAGAATAAAAACACATACAGATGAGTGCGGAGGGACAAGGCAAGGTGCAGATGGCACTGCAAATGGCACTGACTCAGCACCAACCTGTGCCCACCAAAGATGGGGACGCGTCCCTACTGCCTGCAAAGGGCCACGCTGTCCCTTCAAAGCTTAGAATTCTATTCCTGTGGAGGAATAACTACACACACCAACACAGACTGAGTGCTGACCTGCTGGGAAGGAGCTCTGCACAGAAGAAGCTCGTTGACCAACAGTAGACTAACAGTTGACCAATGGTTGTCCATGAGCCAGCAGGGCGTTCTGATGGCCAAGACCTGTGGAACCCTAGGGTGTATGGCACAGAGTGTGGCCACCAAGGCAAGGCAGGTGCTCCTCCCCTCTGCTCTGCTCTGTAGAAGGGCACATCTGGAGCACTGCACCCAGTGCTGGGCTGCCCAGCTCCAGGCAGACTGCAAACTACTGGGAGAGCCTCATGGAGGGTGCAAAGCTGGTGGGGGCCTGGAGCACCTCCTGATGGGGACAGGCTGAGAGCCCTGGGGTGCACATGGAGGAGAGAACGCTGAGAAAGATCTGAGCAGTGCTGATCAGTGTCTGAAGAGCAGGGGGCAGGAGGACAGGGCTGGGTTCCATTTGGTGGTGCCCAGTGCCAGGACAAGGGGCGCTGGGCACCAACTGGAGCCCATGGGGTTTCATCTGAACATGAGGAAGAAATGTTTTCTTGACTTGGAGACTGACACAGCCCTGGCACAGCTGCCCAGAAAGGTGGGAGAGTCTCCTCTGGAGATATTCAAACCCACCTGGATGCTTTTCTGTGCAACCTGCTGCGGGGAACTGCTTTAGGCAGAAGTTGGACTGGGCGATCTCCAGAGGTCTCCTCCATCCCCAATGACTCTCGAAGTTGTTTTATCATTAGCGGAGTGTTTAAGCAACTCTTGAAACACAGAACTTGTTTACTTGCACCAGAAAAGCCCATTTGTCCTGGCGTGTCCCCACTCTGTGCCTGGCCCAGGCGTGACCCGGTGAGGCACTTCCTGTCCTGGAGCCAACAGCGGCCACAGCTCCCAAAAAATCTGCTGCCTGAAGATTAGGGAACCCAACCCGTGCATCTGCAGAGGGCAAACAGTTTGATTAACGAGCCTGGCTTGTGTAATCACCTCCCGCCCTTCCCTGCTGCAGCACAGTGTTAATTTATTAAATACCTTAACAAAGGGCCTTTATTAGCGGCCTTCACTTGGCGGGCTGCTTACGGAGCGTTGCTAGCTACATCTCATAAAGCTTTAATTGACTGCTGCTTTTCACAACCTCTGACCTGGGAGCGCAGGCAGCCGGCTGTGCTGGCTGAAAGGTGAGCCCTGAGGAGCTCCTGGCCCCAGGGAGTTTTGCTAGGGATGCAACGTGCACGGATGAGCCCAAGGGAAGGGAGACCTGCAGATGGGCTCTTCCTGGCTCCCCGCAGTACCTGGAGCCAATTTGAGCTCCCATAGTTGCTTCCCTTTTCCTAACAGGAGGAAAATTTGATGCGGTGAGAAGCGTGAGGTCGTATGGCTTGAGTGATTTGGGGTGGAGCAAAACACCGTCTTCTCAGTTAAACATCATGGAACTGAGAAACAGAGGGGGAAGAGCAGCAGATGCCAGTTTCCTCCCCTTCCTCCCTCCCATCCCATGATCCCAAGGAGCAAGACTTGGCACCCTGCTCCAACACAAAAGCAGCAAAACCAGGAAGCAGGGAGGGCAAGAGGCAGAAATCCAGAGTGCCACGGAACCACACAGAATGGGATTCCCATTTTGTTGGCATGGGAAACCATCACAGAACCATGAAGACTGGAGAAGAACTCTGAGATCCCGAAATCCAACCCCAACCCACCCCACCATGCCCACAACCACGTCCCTCAGTGCCAATCCCCACAGCTCTGGAGCATCTCTAGGGACGGTGACCCCACCACTCCCCGGGCAGCTGTGCCAGTGCCCAACCATTCTTTCAAAGAATAACTTTTTCCTAATATCCATCATTGTAGCTGCAGAAAACTTGCTGCTGACAACATGAAAAATCAGAGAATTAAAGACTTGCTTTGAAATCTGAACAGAAAACAACATGAATACATGGGGAGACTAAAGCTGCCAGCACACAGCTGCACCTCCAGCATGGTGCAAAGGGGCAGGTAGCTCCTATCTCTGCTTCCCCCAGAGTCACAGCTGCTCCTGCTGCTCACTCAGCTCTCAGGATTCTAACCTTCCCAAATATTTGGCCTCCAGCTTCAGAAGTTGGAACTGAGAGAACAGCACAGCTATCACAGAATGGCTTGGGTTGGAAGGGACCCCAAGGATCCTCAGGTTCCAACCCCCTGTCACAGGCAGAGCCACCAACCTCCAGGTCCAGCACTAGCCCAGGTTGCCTGCAGCCCCATCCAACCTGGTCTTGAACACCTCCAGGGATGGGAGCATCCACAGCCTTTTTGGGCAGCCTGTAAGCTATCTAAGCTTTCATCAAAAATAACTAAATAGGCCTGGCTAATCCTTCTAACTGCAGAAAAAGAAGGCAAGAAAATGAGGATAAAGCGCACTTCAATTGCTCAAATCCAGGAAAGAATTTCCTTTTCTTTCACTTCATTCATATTTTTCACACACTTGTATAACCAGGAAAGAAACCAAGTTTGAAAGAGCAGAAGCCTCAGTTCTGTGCAGCAGCTCAAAGTATTTTCACCTCCTCCAAATGTAAAACAAACACTCCGAAATCTTAACGTCACCGAAACCTTTTGCACCACTGGAGCTCTGAGCTCTTCCATGCAGTTCCAAAGCAGTGCCCAGGAGCTGCTCACACCCCGAAGTGGAAGCCATTCCTTGGATATTAGGAGAATTTTCTTCCTCAATAGAGTGGCCAGGCATTGGCGCAGCTGCCCAGTGAGTGGTGGGGTCACCATCCATGGAGATGCTCCAGAACCATGGAGATGTGGCACTGAGGGATGTGGTTATAGGCATGGTGAGACGGGTTGGGCTTAGGGATCTTAGAGGTTTTTCCAATCTTATTGGTTCCACAATTCCCACCAGCACATCCAGAGCTTGGTGGATCTTTCTTTCCCACCAGCAGAGCCCATTCCTACAGCTAACACAGCATTTGCTCTGCTGGTCTACAGAGTGCAAAAACCTCATCCCTTCCCAAATGCCAGCCCAGGTCCAACCACCACCAAAACCCAAAATCCAGGAGGAAGGATGGGATGCAGGACTGAGGCCACGTGCTCAGACTCTACAGTACACTGAAGAAAGAGAGCACATGAATCC
Source organism: Lagopus muta (assembly GCF_023343835.1). Lineage (NCBI taxonomy): Eukaryota > Metazoa > Chordata > Aves > Galliformes > Phasianidae > Lagopus > Lagopus muta. Next base: position 69,961,986 of record NC_064436.1, on the reverse strand, counting down.
CTACACCCCTAACAAATAGTTGCTGCCATTCAGATGATTCTTACAGCAGAATCACAAGGAACAGGCCTGGCCTCGTGTTGAGAGCTCACATCGCATCTCCCACCGCATCCTGAGTTTCAGGTAACTCTGCAAGGGGAGAAGGGACAGCATCCCCTTAGAAGTTTGTTCCTCCCTGAGGAATTTAACCTCTGCAGAGCAAAGGATGACCTTCCAGGAGAGAAGGCATCCTGCATGTGTATGCACACTCCTCATGTGACAGACGAGCAAACCCGGTCAATCTTCCAAGTATTCCAAGATGCAAAATTCCACTTCTATCCCATTTTAATAGGCTGAAATGTCAACCAGAAATGTGTTTTCTTTTCCATTTAATAACGGTAGAAAAATAAAGTTTATTTGCAACTGCTCAGTCATCGGTTTGGAGCTGCCGGGTTCATTTAACAAGAGCTTGGCAATGCGAGGCTCTCCGTTTGTGCTGCACACGTAGCATTTGTTTTGCTACCCTGCTGAGCCAGGACTGAGCACCACAGCTCTCCCTTAAGCTACACCAAGCAGAAGATGTTGCCCCAGTCCAACACGACATTTCACATCACATCATCCTCATAAAGAGAGCTGGTCCACACGCATAAAACACCAAACACATGGCCACGCTCTCGGAACTGTATTTACCAAATCAATTCTTGATATTAAAAATAGATACGTTCATCCAGAAGGAACGTGCAGAAAGACTCCAATGCTTTAAAATATCCCCCTCGAGGGCCTTTGCTGATCTTAAAAATTTCACATTTTAAGAGCTAAGGAAAAAAAAAAACCAAAAAGAAGGCCTCCAAATTTGGAGCTGCTGTGCCTGACAAATGAAGTGAAGCGCGGAGCAACGCTGAGCTGTAAAAGGCGAGAAGGACATTAAACTTCTCTGAGATGACAGCTCAAGCTTTCACAGCTCCTTGCAGCTAATGCTGCTCCAGAGGAGCGCAAAGCAACGTGCACAAATGGAGATTTGTTGGGCAGTGTAATCTTCTGCTGAGATTAATAGGCAGAAGTTTATCTCCGAAAGGGGTAGCAGCACAACAGGAGATCCAACGCACGGTCGGACCCAGAAGACCAGCGACAGTGATAATGAGTCAAACAAACCCCATTTCTCTCTGTTTCTAATAGCTTTGGTTGTGGTTTCAGATGACAAAATACATCACCTAACAGTGTACGTTTCTGAGAGCTACGCCGACGGGCAGCGCCATACACAAACACAGCCCTTTGGTCTTCCCAGCATCTAATGGAATATTTCCTGAAACTGCTCCAAGGACAGATAGAAAGAGACCTTTTCTTAGCACTAAATGGCTTTTTCTCTATCAGCTTCGTTTCTGCTTTCAGACTTTCCAGTCATCTGCATGCACCTCCCATCATGTACATCCGACCCACCTGCTCTGCCCAGCATCCCCATGGACACAACTGCTCCACACTGGGTCGTAAGCCACCGATGAGCTTCCATCTGTTTGGAAGACAATGTCTTCAGATGCTGCAACTTGCCAAGAGTTGCCCAACTTAGTTATCCAGAATTAGTGCCTCATATCCCAAGAACCAGCTTGGATGGGGCTCTGGGCAGCCTCAGCTGGTGGGGGGCCCTGCCCCTGGGGTTTGGAACTAGATGATAGCCTGGGTTGAAAAGGACCACAGTGCTCGTCCAGTTCCAACCCCCTGCTGTGTGCAGGGTCACCAACCAGCAGACCAGGCTGCCCAGAGCCACATCCAGCCTGGCCTTGAATGCCTGCAGGGATGGGGCATCCACAGCCTCCTTGGGCAACCTGTTCCAGTGCCTCACCACCCTCTGGGTGAAAAACTTCCTCCTCATATCCAACCTAAACCTCCCCTGTCTCAGTTTAAAACCATTCTCCCTTGTCCTGTCGCTATCCACCCATGTGGATCTCTGGGGTCCCTTCCGGCCCAAGGCATCCTATGGTTCTGTGATTCCACTAGCCCTGCCTGTGAAACCTGAATAAAAGCTGAATATTCTGCAGGGAACACCACAGAAGAATACACAATAAAGCTGCATAAAGCTAAGATACACAACATAAAGGAGCTTCTCCCAGACAAATATTAGCATCCACCCATCGAATAAATCTTTAGTTCTGCAGAACAAGACACGAAGGGGACACGGAAAGAATCACGTTGGGTGAGCATCCCAAGTGAGCTACGGTGGGAACTACACCCCTTTCTGCACCCAGAGTCTCTTTCATGCCATCCCTCCTCCCAAAAAGCCAACAGACAGCTCTGCCTTGCTGCACCAACAGCTCTGAGGTAGGGGAAGGCAATGGTTGAGCCCCACGCCGGGTAATGCTCGAAAGAAACCACTGCGCACTCAAACAATGGGATATTTGTCAAAGTGCAGCTCCATCACCAGCAATCATCTGTTTTTCATAACTACATTTGACCTAAACTGAATTGACTGAACAAGTAGCCTGTGTTTTCCATTCTGCGTCGCAGCTCCCTTTCTCCCCCCCCCCTCCTTTTTAAGTCATAGTTTCAAAAGTTACAAAGCAATGATGCAGGCAGATATTGCCTCATTATAAATGGCAGCGCCTTCATATTTTCAGGTTGCATTTTTGGCGATTCCCCTCTTGGTTCCAGGTGACCTGCAAGGTTAATGCAGGGGGATGTGCCTTCTCCATATGCTTGCTTTCCATTCGCCCTGCCTGCAAAGGAAAGCACAGCCCTACGCTTCCAGCGCATAGAGAACTTCTAACCACAAGCTCTTCTTTCAGAATGTATTTAAAATTCATTAAAACTTTATAATGAATGAGCTGTCAGGAAAACAAACAAAACTATTCAGGACATGCCCATGGAGTCTTCCATGCAAGGCCACCAAGCACAACGCCTTTGGGAGGCAAATGTCTGCCCACAGAAGAAAGCTCGCCCTGGTCCCGAGGAAGGAAGGAAATGGGTCACAAGGTTTGCAAGGAAGGATGCATCCTTACAACTAATCAGCTCTTGTCAAGTGCTCCCATCAATTAAACAGAGAAAACAAGAGAAACTCGTGTGAAGAACAGTGCAGAATGAGTCCTTAAGAAAGCAGATCCAGGGGGACAGCAAGGAGTCAAGAGAAGAGGAAGGTGGAGGAAGAAGAGGCAAAAAGCAATGAGGAAAATGTCATCTGCAAACCTCAGCTGTTTCTCACTGCCTTTTCACCAGCTGGTGCTTTAAGCTCCGTGCCTCCTACCAGAGAGCTGATCACCCGACAGACAGGATTCTGTGCTGATTACAGAGACTCACAGGGGAAAAAAAGGTCCCTAAATGTGGACATTTCCATTAGGAGATGGTGCTGTGCTGCTGGATGATTTGAGCTCAAAGCTCCCTGGGTTTTGCTCTCCCTGAACTCAAGCATGTACTCAGAAGAGCAGAAAAGCCCCCGTTCTGCATGCTGTCCTCAAGGGAAAGAATGCTGCTCGTTCCTAAGGCTGTTCCACAACATGTTTGGGTTGGAAAATTAAACCTGTGCCTTTGTTTTTTGTTCTTTCAGCTCAGAACTCTGGGGAATGGTCAGGGAAGGCCGAAGTACAAAAAAGAGAAAGCCCAATAAATTGACCTCCTGTTCCACGTGCCACTGTGGGAGCAGATTCAGCATTCCATACATCTCCAGGATGGGAAGGATGCTGTGTGCAAGCACCTGTTTGCAGGTTTTCCATCCCAATGACCCACGGTTTTAAGGCAATGATGTGCACTAAGCAATTCAAACGGGCACATGGGATGCTGTATGGGCCACTCCAACCTGCAGGAATCCATCATGACCACTGCTCTGAGCAGATCTCAGCTCTGTCCATCTCGACCAACACATGTGCAATAATCACAGGTTTGAAGAAAATGGTTCAATCAAGGAGCCAACATGACAGGCAATTACATTGCTGTGTTACACTAATACAGCCTGACATGCAAACACCAGCATTTGGCCCACTAGAGCAGAACAGCTGTTCTCCTTCCTCCTCTTCAGCACCAACCAGACCTGTTGAGTAACCTTGTGCAAGATGACCTTGTGCAAAGGATGCCAGCTGCCTCCTGAGATAGGCAAAGTGCTGCCAGCAGGTCCAGGTAGGAAGCTCCCTTGCTTTGATGTATCTGGAGTGCCGGATCCAGGCCTGGGCTCCACAGGACATGAGGTGTGCAGCTGATGGAGGGAGCCCAGCAAAGGGCCACTGAGACACTGAGGGATGTGGGAACCTGACAAACAGTGAAAGAGCTGGCACTGCTCAGCCTGCAGGTGAGGAGGCTCAGATGGACCTGACATACATGCACAGATACCCAAGGGAAAGTAGGGAATGACCAAGCTGAACAGGACAAGAGGTAATGGGCACAAACTGAAAAGCAGGAATTTCCAATCAACTTAGCAAAAGTACCATTATTACACTGAATCACAGAATAGTTGAGGTTACAAGGAACTGCTTGGGATCATCTAGACCAACCCTCTGCCTCCAGCAGGGTTACCTAGAGTGAGCTGGCCAGCATCACGTCCAGGTGGGCTCTGAAATAGACTCCACAACCTCTCTAAAGCGACCAAACAAGTTGCCCAGAGAGGCTCTGGATCTCCATCCTTGGGTATATTTGAAGCTCAACCAGACACAGCCCTGAGCAACCACAACGCAGCTGGACAAGGTGATCTCCAGAGGCCCCCTCCAATCTCATCCTATGATGCTGTGAAAGGAACACAACAGTGATCATCCTACAGGGCAACAACCTGTACAAGTCAGCGTGCACACATTCAGCTGTAAGCTCTACACACTGAAATGGTAGGAAGCTCCCTGCCCAGCAGCAGCTGTAGGAAACATGCTCTGTGGCATACCTAAGTTATTACAGCAATAAAAAGTCTGGTATTTAGTTCTCTGCATATTCTTTGGTTAACATTAGAAATAAATTATTAAAAGGCACAAGCCCAACTTTTCAGACTGCATTGTTCCTAATAGTTTTCATCCTGAAGGATTCCAAAGCGTTTCAACACCACCCCATAGCCATTGCTGAGACAAGAGGCTTTAGAGAAGCTGGAGGGAGTAAGGCAGAAAACAAGATTTAAAGGCAACAGACAAATCCCTGCTCTCATAACAGCTCTGGTGAGTTGCTCAGTGTCAGTGAGCAGCAGACTTAGGGAATCATAGAATTGTTTGAGTTGGAAGGAACCTTTAAAGGCCATCTTGTCCCACTCCCTGCAATGAACAGGGACCCCCACAGCTCTGTCAGCTGCTCAGCACCCCATCCTGCTTGACCTTGGGTGTCTAATGGAGCATCCACTGCCTCTCTGAGCAACCTGTGCCAGAACCTCACTAAATGAAGTCCCTCTAGCTGTAGGTGTCTCTGTTCATTGCAAAGGAGTAGGATTAGATGACTTGTGAAGGTTCCTTCCAACTCAAACCATTCCAAGACTCTATGAAACCTGCTTTCTGGTTTCCAGTGTATCGTCATAGAATGGCTTGGGTTGGAAGGGACCTCAAGGATCATTGAGTTCCAATCCCCCTGCTGCATGCAGGGCCACCAACATTTCATAGCAGCCCAGGCTGCCCAGGGCCCCAAACAACCTGGCCTTGAACACCTCCAGGGATGGACGGGGCATCCACAGCCTCTCTGGGCAGCTGTTCCAGCACCTCACCACTCTCCCTGTCAAGAACTTCCCCCTCACATCCAACCTCAATCTTCCCTCCTTCAACTTCCAACCATTTCCCCTTGTCCTGCTATTATCTGCCCTTTCAAAGACTTGGCTCCCCTCCTGTTTATGGGCTCCCTTTAGGTACTGGAAGGAGCTGAAGCAACTTTTGGGTTCTGCATGCTTCTCTTCTTCCCCCCTCCCAGACAAAGCCACCGTACTCTTGGAATGTGAAGGCAGCATTTGTTCATTGTGAGGGCTCTGCCTTGTTTCCACATTTTCCTGAACAAAGGACTGAAATAGTGGGTATATGCGTCACAAGCCTGTCCTGAACATTGCTCACCCTTTCCTGCACAAATATTTGTAAACAGATTGAGAATTAATGTCCAGCCAACTCAAGACCCTTCATAAAAAAGGGGTTTTATTGAAAACAGGATGGCAATCATTTCCCAGATACGCTGCATACAGGCCTTTAAGATGAGAAACAACGTACATAGCAGGAAAACAGCAACCCGCAGCTGTGCACCGAGCGAGATGCATAAAGCATGGGGGCTTATTATTTTACAGCCTCCACCCCCACAAGCACTCCCTTCTTAGGAAAAAAAAGAAATAATACGACATGAAGTTTCTGGTCAGCACATGATAATTCCCTGGGGTTCATTTATGTACAAAACATACAGCTCCGCTAACACCAACAGCTCAACAATCCTCAATGGGAAAACCTTTCCCCATGCCTCTTTTTCTGTAATATTCTATCATATTTTTCTAATATGCTCTGCAGCACAAGGTAAGAAGGGGGACAGTATATTCTCCCAGTGTTGCTTCCATGCACACCTTGTCTCTTTTGCTTTCCAGTGATCTGCACACACGGAGTATACTGGCAATGCCAACAAGGGCAGCCCATGAGCAGGACTCATAGCTGGGACTCAGCTCCTCCTCCACTTTTTGGCATTAGGACACAAAATACTGTTGGTTTGGTTTTGCTTCCTTTTCTTCAGGAGCAATAACAAGGCCTAAGAGGAAAGGTGGAGCAAACTGGGTTGGTTCCATTTGGAAAGAAGGCGAGGAAGCATCTACTGCAGGACGATAGCATAGATGCAGCCAGACTCCTCTTGGAAATGGACAGACAAAATACAAAGAGGGCAATTCAAATTAGTAACAGTGGGGAAAAGATACAAAGGTGGTTAAACACCATAACTGGGACCCAGAGAGGTCAGGAAGCCTCCAACTCTGGAGATCCTCAAAACTCAACAGCACGCAGCTTGGAGATCCTTGATGTGACCTCAAGACAGGAGTCTCCTACAGTCTTAATTACTATGAGTCTATTATGAGACTGGAGGATGAGAAGAATTTGAACAGAAATGCCTTCCCATTCTGTTACATTGAGCTTTACCTTAGAAAACTCAGCACTCTCCAGGGACATTCTTGGCAAATTAGTGCACTTCCATCACTATCACTTGTTATTTTTGAGATACCACCACTTCTGGACATCACCACCACAGGGTAGCTGAGGCGTGTTCCCAACACTCCTGGGTCCCTTCTGAGCCCCAACACCAGGAAATGGAGGAAACCTTCAGCAAAAGCCTTCCTATGCTTGCACAATCCAAACAGATGCCCTTTGATTTGACTGCAGCAAGGCTTTTGACGTGCTCTTCCATGTTATTCTTGCATCTCAGTTGGGATGGCCCAATGTGGTGAGCAATAAGCTGGATGGGCTACTGGGTTGGTGGTCAGGATCTGAGGGCCATGGCTTGGAGTTTGTACCCCAAATGGGAGCTGGTAACAAGTGGAAAACCCCAGCAGGGTCCGTCCTGCCTCAGGAGTGTAGAATGGGTTGGATTCGATCACCTGGTTCTAAACTCTAAGTTGCTTAGCTTCTCCATCAGTGACTCAGAGGAGGCAACAGAGAACATTCCCAGCCACTCTGCAATCGACACCAAATTGAGGAGCACCAGTCAACACAGTGAGGAGTGGGACTGCAATCAGAAGGGGTCTCAATGTGAGATGGGAGCCTGATAAATGCCAAGGTCCACGCCTGGGAGGAAGAAGCCCTCACCAGGCACCAGTGTGGCTGGGGAGCAGCTCTGAGGATGAGCACCAAGAGTTGGCAGGTGGAGCTGAGCAACCTGCTCCAACCTCACTGTGAGCAGAGGGTGGACGGGTCCTCCTGATTGCCCCCTATATTCCTATATAGGAATCCATCCTCCACGACCCCACAAAATGCTGAGCAGATGCAATGCACTTCCCACAGCTGGGACAAACAGCTTCTTTCTTCCTTTAGCCACTATAACTGCAAAGGGATTGAAAATGAACTCAGTGCTCAGTGTAAACTATCAGTACATTTTCAGCAAACGAAGGCAGAGCTCTGCAAAGCCTTGGGAAAGCAGGGCTGCTGTAACCTCAGGTGACAAGCAGTCTGCATCCGGGCTATTGTAGTAAACGTATGGGGTTTTTTTTCCCCTCCTTCTAACATGTCTGTTTTCCAAGCTGAATATTTTAAGAATCAAGGCTGCCTGTGATCATATCTAGCCGGCTTAGAATGAACACTGATTTCTTTGCTGCTTCTTTGATCGAAGCCAAGTGGTTTTCTCATGGGTAATAAGGTCACAGGGTTAAAAGAGCAATATGACAATTACAAAAGTTAAATCTATTGCCACTACAGACAGACACACTACCCAGGGTCCATTAGCACGTAGTACAGAATGGTTATCACAGGTCACTGACACCAGTTCACTCTAATGGCTTTTCCTGTGTCCTTATCAATGCGGTGCACAAAGTGTCTCACCCTCAGCCTTTCCCTATGATCTCAGTGCTGTGTTTATAGCTATCTAACTCCACCAGGCACCAGTGGGTCAGCCAAGTCAGCAGACAGTGAGATACGCCAGGACAGAGCGATGGGACAATCTGCAAAGTGTCTGAGATGAACAAGGAGTTACCAGAGACTTCAAGAAGGAAATTTTTTCCATTCCCTCCCCCCCCCCCACCCCAGAAAATAAAGGAGTTTAAACTGTTTAAGTTCCCAAGGACACAGAGGGAAAAACTTTACAACCCTGATCTCCAAAATAGAAGTAAAGCCACAGACTTTCCGTGGTACGGTTCGTATTTCAGTATCAAATAAAAGAAACAACTCTAGAGTTACAGAGAGGGAAGAAAAAAAAAGAGAGAGGGTTGGGGAGTGCTTATTATTTGAGTCGTGGTTCCTATAAGGGACTTTCTCACCCCTTAAAGAAGAGCTGTTTTGCACCCTTAGCTAAAGGACAAACGTTTCGGTGCCCGAGAGAGGCTGCAATGGGGCAGAGGTATGGGAAGGTTCTGGGGTCAGAACACAGCAACCCACCGCAGCCAGAAGCAAACACGAGCCCTGGCCTCTCCTCCCAATGCTCTGCGTGGTGAAGAGAAGACAGAACATCATCCCCATCCCTAAAACAGGCAAGCCAGAACTTACCAAGAGAGCGCAGCCAAAGCACGCTGCGTGTATTTTACTACAGGAACCCCACAGACCTTTCATACTGAGTATTTTAAATAGGCTTATTTTGGTTTTTTTTTTCAATTTGCTTTACCTTTTCTTACCTCTCCTAATGCATTTCGTGCATCAAAGCAGCTTAGGGTCAGAGGGGCTCTGGGTAGAAGCAATATAGCTGATAAAAACGTCAGTGGTGAGATATGACAAATTTATAGTAAATACCTGTCAGCTGCTATTTATCTCAATTATCCAGCTCTGGGATTCTCCACAAATCCTCCATCAGCTGCGAGGCAGCTCCACTTTTACACCCGTATTTACATCAGAATCTGCTCCTTTATTTTTTTTTCTTGTTGTCGGTGGGGGTTTTTTTTGGACACTTGTTCTTTACCCTAAAATGACCCCTTTGTAGCTCGGATCAAAGAGCTGGGAGCGTCAATACCAGTGTCTTCACCAACATGTGAAGAACCTCAAAGTAATTGGTTACCAATTAGCATAAACCTTTACAAGAGAAAAACACCTCGCTGAGACGAACCCTAAGAGCTACCAGGCAGCAGCAGGGGCTGAAGCAGGAGCTCCAGGGACCTGAATCACTTTCATCTGCCCCACAGACAACGGCTTGGGAGCGCCCTGCCTGCAAATTATCCTCCCTTTCTCACCTTTCTTTCTTTCTGCTTTAATTCCTTTCTGCTCTCCGTTCGCTCTTTGCTTTCTGACTCGCTACAGCTTATGGGAAACATGAAACAAAAACTGCTTTTCATTTCATGTTATGTAAAGCAAAGCAATTCCATGTCTTGGCCTTGAAATACAAGGCTCCCAACAGCTGTTCAGATGCTCCAGCAGATAAACCATCTGGCCCAAACCTCACCTTTCCTAATTTATTTTGGATATCGATCAAAGCAACCTGAGCATTACATAGACTTTCGTCAAAGACAACATAAAAGATAAAAACGTCAATGGCAAAATCGCTGCACTGAAATCTCCTTGTTTCTTCTTTATATAATAACATCACCATTTTTCAACAAACTTCTCTATTAACTCAAAGAGAAGATGTACCTGATACAAAACAGCCCAGCAGCCTCTTCAGAGGAATGTCCTCAAATAGCTCATCGCTGCTCTACCCAAACCAAAGGGGTTTTTGACACTCAACCCCTGCCAAAAGCAGAGCCAACTTTGTCCACAGAGCCCACAGTGTGCACCCTGACCTTGCTGCCTCTCTCTGTTACTTCTTCATACGGTGTTCCTGGCTTCTGAAGGACCACCATACCCACGGTCTGATTTTTGGGCGGTCCTATGTGGAACCAGGAGTTTGGCTCAATGATTCTTATAGGTCTCTTCCAACTTGGGACATTCTAGGATTCTATGATCCTTATGGGTCTCTTCCAATGTGGGACATTCATAGAATCTTAGAATGGCTCAGGTTGGAAGGGACCTTGAGGATCATACAAGCTCCAACCTCCCACCACACGCAGGGCCACCAACCTCCACATTTCATACCAGCCCAGGCTGCCCAGGGCCCCATCCAACCTGGCCTTCAACACCTCCAGGGATGAACGAGGCATCCACAGCCTCTCTGGGCAGCTGTTCCAGCACCTCACCACTCTCCCTGTAAAGAACTTAGGACATTCTAAGGTCCCATGACCTCTATGGGTCTCTTTCAACTTAGGACATTCTATGATTCCATGCCCCCTGTGGGTCTCTTTCACATTCTATGATCCCATGATCCTTATGGGTTTCTTTCAATTTGGGACATTCTATGATTCCATAACCCTTGTGGGTCTCTTCTAACTCAGAATACTCAATGATTCTAACAGTCCCAGCCTTCTCCAGGTGCTTTTGCTTGTTTCTTTTTCTCTTCCTAATAAAAGGATATTGTACATTTCTCAATGCTACCAGGATGCCCATCAAAATACAAAGTTGCTGAATGGCCAGTGACTCAGACCAACGCGAAACTTCAGCTGTAAAGCCTTATACAAAGCAACTCAATGCACATTTGTCACATAAGGAAATCACAGTCTGGGTAAGAACCTGTCTTTTAGGGACAAAACTCCGAAGTCTTACACGATAGTCAAGAAACCTAAGGGCTAACAGCAATCACTGCACACAGCTGAATGAAGCAACAAAAGCTTATCCAGCAAACACAAAGGACACAACGCGCTCCTGCAATGTTTTGTTCCATCACTCCAAGGATTCAAAGCCTCCCCTACGCCCATGTGTTCCTCGGGACAACGTCTCCAGGGCCATTTCCCACACGACACGGGATCGCCGATGAATGGCCCCATAAAGCATCCCACCGGAGCCCGTCCTGCCGCACCAAGGCCCAGCTCTCCATTAACCACAGCCTGACCCTTGTTCACTTTCTTTCCCCCTCCTCTGCCCTTCCTGAGAAAGTTCAGCGCTTCCTGGAAAAGTCTCGCTGCCGTTTGATATTGTACTTCGCCTTGGTTGCTGAAGGAAGGATTTACAGGTGCCTGGCCCCGTCTGTAAGACCATGACCGAAGGCTGACCTCGCCTTACAATATGTGAACTTCTGCCCTGCTGATAAGGCTGGCAGATATGAGTAGGATTTTTCAAATAATCCTTTGGGAATTTATAAGCAGCACAGCCATAAAACCGAGGTGACTGGAAGGTCGATTTCACTAAAAATAATAAATATCTCAATGTTTATTCAACGTGGGCCTTTTTAACTGCAGGCCAAGCATTTAGATAACGCTATTGTAAATGACAAATATTAGGATTTTTTGGTAACTATTACATTATGATCCTTCCGTCTGACACTGATGTGGTCGTTTCCCTCGACGCGCGCTGGATCTTTGGCATTGTTCAGCTCAAGTTGGGCCTAGAAAGCCAGCTCAGGCTTTGAGCACAGGTCAGAAAAAGGGCAATTTTCTTTTCAGGAGGCTTTTCTAGGGGGGCTCACCTCGTTCTACTCCTATCTCACCAGCACACCTTTTCTCTCTGCTCATTACCATGGCTTTTGGCTGAAATAGGAGAGGGAGGAGGAGAAGGACCGAAGGATCTCAGTGCAGGAGGACAGGACCCAACCCAGAGGGTGGTGAGGCACTGGAACAGGTTGCCCAAGGAGGCTGTGGATGCCCCATCCCTGCAGGCATTCAAGGTTAGGCTGGATGTGGCTCTGGGCAGCCTGGGCTGCTGGTTGGTGAACCCTGCATGTAGCAGCGGGTTGAAACTGGATGGTTATTGTGATCATTTTCAACCCAGGCCATTCTATGATTCTATGATCTGCTGCAGAGCATTGGCCACAATGCCTGGCTTTCCTTCATACGCTTTGGAGAGCTGCACAACCAATCACCTTCCAAGGCAATAAGCAAAGGAACAAGATGGAGAAACAACAAAATTTCAGTTGCACCCTGAGCCCCAAGCCTGCAACATTGCATAAACGTGAACCTTTCCAATGCACAAAACTGCTACGTCCAACCATGAGAGTTCCTCACCCTTCCCATAAGAGCACTATGCATAATTACGCAGGCATATACCCCTGCATTAACAACAACAAAAAAACCCAACCTGTAAGCTACACAAATGGGATTCCTAAGGCTGTTTTCATTATACATAGACTTCACTGAAGTTTCTCCAAATAAAGTGACACTTTGAAAGGCACAAAGCATTTCAACCCAGTTGTAATCTTCAATTAGCACACTCCCTGCACCGGGCTTCCAGTGCCGGCTCTGAGTGGGAGCCTTTGTCCAAGATAAACAGAGTAACACATTTTGGGTAGGTTAACTTATTCATTCCGCTACAGAATCATGGCCATGGAGCCAAATTACATAATTATTAACAGATGAAGGCACAAAAAAAAAAGATTTTACATAAATGTTTTTTATGACAATTCTTTTCCTTTTGCAAATTCGTTTGTATGCCTTGCTGGAGAGCCTGTCTTTCAGAAGTGCCTCTAAAAACAATGCTCTCTCAAGCCTGGCTCCGCAGAGGAAGGGGAGGAAAGCTGCTAACAGAGCTGTGCTTTCATGTGCTGCCTGGCTTCCCGTTGCCCAGCTGCAGGAGAGAGCCTTGGAGAGCTCAGCAGAAGACATTACCAGCATTAAGGAACAGATGCATTAAGGAACACAGGTTTGGGGGTCGGGAGATTTGTATGCTGCATGGCTCATACATTGCCAAAGGTGTGCTGAAAATTAAAAGTCAAGGTGCAAGCTACAAAGGTCACCTTATCACAGAACGGCTTGGCCAGCAAGCAAATGCAAGCACAGAGCACCTCCAGTCCAGACACATTTTCCAGTGCTTGTAAAGGAGAAAAAGCCCAACTGTTGGGGAACTGGACGTGGCACAGTGACACTTGGGGTTTGGTTGGACAGCAGCAAGCATAACTCTAGCAAAACTTCTCCAAAGCGCTACAAATAAGATCTCTAAAACCATTTCTCCCCTCAACCTCTCAGTTTGCACTGAATAATGAAGTTACTGAGGTCAGAGGAGGGTTCTTTCAGGATGAATCTGTGCCAAAGGTATAAGCACTGGGCCTGCAAACCCAAGGACTGCAGCAGTGGGAGAAAATACCCCCTTATGTCTCAGCAGGCTGCCAGCAGCAGGGCTCACTCACCAGCACGGTGTAGATGTGCAGGCAGCGGTACACGGGTGAGAAGTCCACCAGCTCCTGGGCCCCAGGCACCTGGAAGAGAGCAGGAGGTCAATATGAGGTGCAGGTCCACCCACCCCAATGAGAATCAGTTGCAGCTCAAAGGTCTGCAAGACTGAGAGATGCACTGAGATTTCAGGGCTGCAGCAATCGCAGCGATTCTTGACACCTGTCTACATATGTGCACATACAATCCTACAAGTTTCTCAGAGCAGAAAACCATCACTGAATATCATTTTTGTTCCATTTGAGCTTCCCTCTGAAATCACATTCATTTTGCATCCTTTTGTTAACCCGCTCAGCAGAGATTTAATTTTGATCGTATAAGTTTAGGCACCCTTGGCACCCATGCAACATAACAACAACAGCCTTTCTCTGTATTTTTAGTTTGATTTCTTTAAAAACATGAATTCTTCTTTTGCTTTTTGAGATAATAAGACACACAGACTCCAGCACCTTTCAACAGCAGTAGTGAGCCTCTGGTAGGGACAAGGAAGCACAGTTTGGAAGGGTGGGACAGAAGGAGAGAGGGTAAGAGGAAGATCAGAGAGGAAATTTGCATACAAGAAGCTTCTGTCCTTTGGATATGTTGAAGCCAACACAGCATTAAGCTTTTTGGCCAAGGCATAAAGCTAAAGCAACCCTCCTTCTCCCCCAAAATCCAGAGAGGAAGGGAGTGTTCTGTTGACATGCGGTGGAAAAAAAAAAGGGGAAAGATGAAAGGGCCCAATGGACAGGCCTGGGAAACATGTTTATTTTTAATTATGCTTAAGAGGCATTTTGCTAAAAAGGAGGTAGGACGGAGCAGGGAGAAAGCTGTGGCTGGATGAGGGCATGCCAATCTCCACCAGCGCTGCCCAAAGCACCTGGGGTGAGCAGCAAAGGCTTTGGGAAGGGGAGTGCAGAACAGGCTTGGAAAGGGAAACGTGGGGATTTCTTTAGAGCACTTCAGGCTGAGGAATCCTAGAGTGCAAAACCTCCAGAGATGGCGACAAGAAGGCAGAGGAATGCCAGGACACGCCAGGCCCAATCATCCCCAGTGACCACCACCAGCATTGGGAGCTGCATGGGATGGATGTGAGAGCTCCCTGTGCTCTCCTAAGCGAGGGGAGATCTGTCATCCCCTCCCACCACCATCACAGCAGGAGATTTATGTTTTCCTATCAAGTTGAATTCAGGATCAGAAGGTTTTGCTCCTCTCGGATTTGGGGCATTAGCTGAACGCGGCCCGCAGGGGAATATTTCTGATAAAGATTCATGAAATCGGGTTATTGCCAAAAATGGAGCTCACTCCTCCAGAGAAATTCTTTCAAACCAGACTGCAGCATTTTCACAGCCTCTGATCTTCTGTAAAAGCTTTTAAGCCCACACACATGCTCACCAAGAATACGCTGGACGTTCCTGCAGACTTAATATCTGAGACATCAATAATTTTAATATTGCTAATCCACTTAGAAGGCTCCCAGACATGGCTGCGTGCAAAACCTGGAATGCAATCGTGAGAAAACGAGCACCCAAACCTTGTGCTGAGATCCTACCTATGAAGTTTGAAGGAGCACCTTGTCCACATCCAGCCCCACAGCAGCACTGTGCCACTGGAACCCATTTCAGCCTCTGCAAGCATCCCCATTCATTGCAGGCAGTGAGACCAGATGGCCTTTAAGGTCCCTCCCAACTCAAACCATTCTATGAATCCATGATCAGTGCAGATCTATTGCAGTTTCAGCACATTGGGCAGTAAGAGCTGCTTTCTAAGGCAAAGAGAAGGCACATTCATGGTTTTCCAAACAGGAATCCACTTTCCCCAATGGAATCTCATGCAACTCTCCCCATACCCCAACACAAAGGAAACATGGGCATCCTTCAGGTTGAGCACTTCCCCTTAAGCACCTATTTGAGTTTCTTCCCCAGCATTCAGAAACAGAAATAAACCTCAACAGAACCAATTACTCCTCCAACATCTCCACTTCTCCCTAATCTTTCCCCCCCCCCCCCCTTTTAGTTTGTAGAACAAGGAGTTGATTCATTTTGTCCAGGGTTCTCCTGTTCCGCAGACCTCGTTCCCAAACCCCGCATTCGGCACGTTCACAGTACAGACCTGTCAGCCTCTGCAAACAGCCCAACCCCTGCCTTCTGCAGGAGCACTTTCAGTTGGGTTCAATGCTGACTGTAGCAAATTTAACCCATTAGAGCCATGTTTTCAGTGTAAATGTTCATCTGCAGCTGACACGGTCACAACCATGTGCCAGAGATGGCTCGGTGGATGCCCCATCCCTAGAAATACAGCTGGAAACAGCTCTGACCAACTGATAGAGTTGTAGCTGTTCCTGTTCACTGCAGGGGAGCTGGACCAGATGGCCTCTAAGGGTCCTTTTCAACACCAATTGATTCTATGATGATTCTATGATGTCTCTGATGAGAGATGCTCCGTTCTGGTTCTATACAAATTTGCTATACAATGGCTTTAATCTAGGAAGTATTACTTTTCAGAAAGGGTGGTCAGGCACTGGAATGGATGCCCAGGGAGGTGGTGGAGTCATCGAGCCTGGGGGTGTTCAAGGAAAGGCTGGATGTTGTGTTGAGGGACATGGTTTAGTGGGAGCTACTGGGAATAGGTGAACGGTTGGACTGGATGATCTTGAAGGTCTTTTCCAACCTTGGTGATTCTATGATTCTATGATTCTCCGATCCTTGCTGCTTTCTGATGTAATGACATGACACAAGCATAGATACATTTGCTCCTATTTCATTAGGAAAGAAAAATCCACTTTGAAACACCAGGATTTGTGAGCCAGAAACACAGGTTATTGATCTGTCACTTTGACCCATTAACCCAAGTACATGGGCTCACTGGTGCAGATCACAGAATCATAGAATGCCTTGGGTTGGAAGGGACCTCAAGGATCATCAAGCCCCAATCCCCCTCACTGCATGCAGGGCCACCAACCTCCACAAATCATAGCAGACCAGGCTGCCCAGGGCCACAAACAACCCGGCCTTCAACACCTCCAGGGATGGATGGGGCATCCACAGCCTCTCTGGGCAGCTGTTCCAGCACCTCACACATCTCATAGTAAGGAACTTTCCCCTGATATCCAACCTCAATCTTCCCTCCCTCAACTTCAAACCATTTCCCCTTGTCCTGCTGCTATCTACCCTTTCACAGAGCTGACACCCCTCCTGTCTATAAGCTCCCTTTAGGTACTGCAGGCTGCACTGAGGTCACCCCGCAGCTTCTCTTCTCCAGGCTGAACAAGCCCAGCTCCCTCAGCCTGTCTTTGTAGGGGAGGTGCTGTAGCCCTCTGAACATCTTTGCAATGAACGCATGCACACACAGTACTGCAGCCACAAGTCCAGTCTATGACATTTAGCACCCCAGCTCTCTTCACATGGTATAGACACTGGAGAAGACCTCTAAGCTCACCCTCTGACCACGTCCCTCAGTGCCCCATCTCCACAGTTTTGGAACTTCTCCAGGGATGGTGACCCCACCACTCCCTGGGCAGCATTGCCAGTGCCTGACCAACATTCAGAATGTGTTCACTTTACAAAATAAGCCCCTACTGCTGAAAGAAGCATTGGTTTGGTGTACCTTCAACAATTCTCATCTTATCTCTCTGGGTACCAGCAGCCTGGGAGCTCTTGGAGGACGCTCAGAGCATTGCAGTACTGGAAGCTGCCACATCGTCCTGCAGACTGATCTCATTCTGGCTGACATTGGAGACAGCAGGCAGACAGCTTTGTCTGGGAACAAAAAGTTTTCTCTCCATGTCCAAGATGGTTTTTTTGTTGTTGTTTTTTTGTGTGTGTGGAATTACTAGTGAGAGCAAGCAGAAAGTGGAGGCTGATGGCACCCAACGCAGCCATTTATCAGGAAAAGCTGAGAGAGCCTCTCTGGGGTCCCAATTCTCGTTCCCTAAACTGTCATCAATCTCTCACCTTCACCTAGAGAATTACAACACTCCTACAGTCAGGTCAACCTGAAAGAATGACAGAAGTATGATGAGTTTTGGCTACACCTCACACCTGCTGATGTCCTCAGTGCCAAACTTCCTCTCCAAACACAGAACCGTCTGGAATTTGTAGATTTGTTCTTCAGTGAGAGATGAGGGGCTGTTACTCTTTCCTTACAACCTTCCCTCTCCCACAGAGGAGAACCAGGAGGTCCATTCCCACCCAACCACGTCACAAATGCCTGGCCAGACTTCTGGGGAACAAGAAGAAATGAGGGAGAATGCAGGCGAGCTTTGACGTGATGGATTCAACGGGATGGCAAAAGAAAAGTCACTGGAAACAAGAAGAATCTGGATGAGCTTTGTAGTAAAAAGCATCCAGAACACTACAAAGGGAGCAGCTGGCACACACTGAGCAGGCCATGGAGCTGCTCAGTATGAAACACTGATCCTCCTCCTACCACTTGACATTCATAAAAACTGAACTCAAGTCATCTCCCAGCTCGCTTTACAGCTGTGCCCACGCTCTTGCTCTCATTACAGTGGGAGCTTCCACCACAGTGAAGCATCTGTCTGGACTATGATGTCTCCAGAGTGCAGAACTCTAATGGAGTGGGGAACCACGCCTCACAATGGTCTTCTTGAATGCAGCTGGCACTGCTCCCCATTGCTGCCCAAGAGAGAAAACGATCTACATAAAAAATAAATGCAACAGTAGAAGCAAAACTCTTCTGGTCCTCTGTTCCTTTCAAAGCTTCTCTTGTTAATTCTGTTCCTGGATGAAGGGGGGGAGGAACTCTGAGATCTCTGAAGCAGTCCATCCAGCCTCGATGGAAAACTCTGTATCGCAGCCTGCTGCAGGGCTCAATTATTTCCCAGAGATTAAAAGGATTGTATTTAACCCACTTTTTGCAGATTCAGCCAGGGAGGGGATCAGAAGGTCTCTCCTGCCAAACACTTCACAAGAACCACCTCTGAATATCATTCTGTTTTCAGCTCTGAGTAGGACTGGGGGCAGGAACCCTTCATTCCTCCCTCCCAGATTCACCCACCACTGGCTGTCCTCCAAACAGAAGTCTCAAGCTCTGCCCTAGCAGTACTTTGCCTTTTGTCACTACACAGAGGAGATAACTGGAAGGTGCAGAGATCAAGCTACCAGTTGAAAAGGTGGAAGCATCAGCCATGGAAAACAATATTCATGTTGCCCTATCACTGACAGAAACCTCACCAAAGAGTTTAGCATTGACAGTGTATACCTGTACCAGTTTGAGCTGGGATTAAGTGAATTACTGCCCTCCCTGCTTCTCACTGTGCTTTTATTGAGTAGGCTGAGAGGGGACACAGCTGTGATACCAAACCCAAACTGACAAAAGAGACATTCCATACATCGTGCTCAGCAATGAAATATTGGGGAAATTTGAGGATCGTTTTGTTTTGCTTCCCCAGAAAATGTCCACTGCTTGGAGACTGGCTGGGCATCCATCTGTCGGCGGGATGTGGGCAATGACTGAGTCTGCACCAACAGCAGGGTTTCTTTTCTCTCTTTGCTTATGAAGCCACCTATACAATCAGCCCATGAGTTCTCCCACTTTTGTCCCTTAGACCACATCCAACCTACTGGAGGTGAGAAGGGGGAGTGGGTGAGCAGCTGGGGGGGTTCTCAGCTGCTGGCTGAAGTCACTCTCAGTTATAACACAAATACTGATCCCTTGGGTTTAACAACTCTACTACCAGATGATAGGATCATACAATGGCCAGAATAGAAAGGGTTGGAAGGGACCTCAAGGATCATGAAGCTCCAACCCCCTGACACAGGCAGGGCCACCAACCTCCACATTTCATACAAGACCAGGCTGCCCAGGGCCACAAACAACCTGGCCTTGAACACCTCGGGGCATCCACAGCTTCTCTGGGCAGCTGTTCCAGCACCTCACCACTCTCTCTGTCAAGAACTTCCCCCTCACATCCAACCTCAATCTTTCCTCCCTTAACTTCAAACCATTTCCCCTTGTCCTGCTGTTATCTACCCTTTCACAGAGCTGATTCCCCTCCTGTCTGTAGGCTCCCTTTAGGTACTGAAAGGCTGAAATGAGGTCACTCCGCAGCCATTTCTTCTCCAGGCTGAACAAACCCAGCTCCCTCAGCTTGTCTTTGTAGGGAGATGCTCCAGCCGTCTGCCCATTTTTGTGGCTCTCCTCTAACCCTCTCCAGCAGCTCCCTGCCTTTCTTGTATTGGGGGCCCTAGACCGCCATCCATTTGCACTCAAAAAGGAAAAATAAATGGGAGAAGAAGATGGGAAGGTTGAAGATGACGACAGTGGAGGGGGGAGAAGACAATGATGGAGGGGGAGAAGCAGCATAAAAAAAAGACAAAGACAAAAAGAGAAAAACGTAAGAAAAACAAACAAACAAACAAACAAAACGAAATAGAAGAAAACTAAAAATGAAAAAAGAAAAAAAAAAAAAAGCAGAAGAAAACAAAATAAATAAATAAGAAAATCAACAACCGAAGAAAAACCCATTAAATAAAACAAAATAGCTCTCTTTCCAGAGAAAAGAAACCCGGAGGGCAAGGAGTTTGGGGAAGCGCCGCAGCGGGACCCGCCCGCCCCGTTTCATCACCACGGACAGCGGCCGCTGCCGGGCAGCTGCGGGTGGAGCTCAGAGCGCCGGCAACCGGGAGGCGATCCAAAGTGGGGAGATGATCCTAAATGGGGAGGTGATCCTAAATGGGGAGGTGATCCTAAATGGGGAGATGATCCAAAGTGGGGAGGTGATCCTAAATGGGGAGATGATCCTAAATGGGGAGATGATCCTAAATGGGAAGGTGATCCTAAATGGGGAGATGATCCTAAATGAGGAGGTGATCCTAAATGGGGAGGCGATCCAAAGTGGGGAGGTGATCCTAAATGGGAAGGTGATCCTAACTGGGGAGGTGATCCTAAATGGGGAGGTGATCCAAAGTGGGGAGGTGATCCTAAATGGGAAGGTGATCCTAAATGGGGAGGTGATCCAAAGTGGGGAGATGATCCTAAATGGGGAGGTGATCCTAAAAGGGGAGATGATCCTAACTGGGGAGGTGATCCTAAATGGGGAGGCGATCCAAAGTGGGGAGATGATCCTAAATGGGAAGGTGATCCTAAATAGGGAGGTGATCCAAAGTGGGGAGGTGATCCTAAATGGGGAGGTGATCCTAAATGGGGAGGTGATCCTAAATGGGGAGATGATCCTAAATGGGGAGGTGATCCAAAGTGGGGAGGTGATCCTAAATGGAGAGGTGATCCTAAATGGGGAGGTGATCCTAAATGGGGAGGCGATCCTAAATGGGGAGGCGATCCAAAGTGGGGAGATGATCCTAAATGGGGAGGTGATCCTAACTGGGGAGGTGATCCTAAATGGGGAGGTGATCCTAAATGGGGAGGTGATCCTAAATGGGGAGGTGATCCTAACTGGGGAGGTGATCCTAAATGGGAAGGTGATCCTAAATGGGGAGGTGATCCTAAATGGGGAGATGATCCTAAATGGGGAGGTGATCCTAACTGGGGAGGTGATCCTAACTGGGGAGGTGATCCTAAATGGGGAGATGCTCCTAAATGGGGAGGTGATCCAAAATGGGGAGATGCTCCTCAGCTGAGGGTTACTGCACTGTGCTGCACGAATTGCGGTATTCATCTCCCCTCCTTGGTATTTACACCATCCAGTGGAACAGGAGGGATCTGAACTGTGCTACAGGCTTCGTTCCTTGTTAGGAAGCAGTGATCTGGGATGGAGAGGAAAGAACCCAACAGAACAAACTTGGGAAAGGCATGGAACTGTGGCACAGATGAGGGAAAGGACCCTCGACAAGTTGAGCAGTAGGCACAGAACCTCATGAGGTTCTACAAAGTCGAGCACAAGGTCTGCACCTGGGCTGCTGCAAGCTCTGCTATCAGCACAAGCTGGGAATTGTGAGGATGGAGCACAGCCCTGCCAAAAAGGACCTGGGGGTACTGGTGGGTAGGAAGCTGGACATGAACCAGCAATGTGCCCCCACAGCCCAGACAGTCAACATCATCCTGGGCTGCATCCAAAGCAGCGCAGCCAGCAGAGCAGAGAGCTGATCCTGCACCTCTACTTTGTGCTGGGAAGGCCTCACCTGGAGCAATGCATCCAGATGTGGAATCCTCAGCTAGGGAGGGACTGCAGTGTGACCAGAGGAAGGCAACAAAAATGATCCCAGGGATGAAACACCTCTCCTACCAGGACAGGCTGTGCAGCCTGGAGAAGAGAGGGCTCCAGGGAGACCTGAGAGCAGCCTTCGGTATCTAAACAGGCTGTGAGAAGGAAGGGGACTCTGTAGCAGACTCTGTAGCAGAGTCTGTTATGACAGGACATGGGGAAACCATTTCAAACTCAAAGAGGGGAGATTCAGACTGGATATAAGGGGAAAGTTTTTTGCACGAAGGGCAGTGAGGCATTGGCACAGGTGACCCAGAGAGGTGGTGCCACTTGGAGACACCCAAGGTCAGGCTGAATGGGGCTAGGAGCACCAGGTGGAGCTGTGGATGTCCCTGATCGTTGCAGGGAGTGGGACCAGATGCCCTTTAAAGGCCAGTCCAACCCAAATCAGTTCTACTACGAGAAATCACTGTTAAAGAAAGGGCCAGCAACAGAAACACACCAGGAACTACAATGCATCCTCAAAAATTCTGTCCTAATGAAACTCTCCTCAGCATAAAGCATGCATCTGCCACAAGACTCACTGCAAAAAAGCTCAATATCAATATCCTGTGTGCTGTGCGGTAATTTATCTGCTTTGAAAGGCCACAGAGCTGCAGGACTGAAGGCAGGAGCTGCTCTGCTCTCCTACTACACTAAGCATCTCTGCTGAGCCTGCTAGCAAGGACAGAAGTGCAAAATGACCCAACTCAGAAAGGCTCCACCGTCTGCTCAGCATCTTTATGGCGTGCTGCACAGGGGCAGCAAACACTGAGCGAGGTGTGAGCACCAAGACACAGCTTATCACCCCAATGCCCTGAGTTTGATGGCATCCAGTTACCTCTTCATCCTCCTCCTCATCTTCAACATCCAGGATACCCGAATCCTGCTCAGACATGGGGCTAGTGTTCTTTACCTCCAAATCTGAGCCTGCGCAGCCTTCTTTCTTGGACTTCTTCCCCCCGCTTATCCTGGGGTGCTGCGATACAATATTGTCCAGGTTTCTTTGCTGCTGTGCCTAGAAAAAAAGCAGATTTCAAGCTTTACGACAGCATCCTCGGACGTATTTTTTTGGCCAAAAGATGCAATCAGTCATGAAATACGACAAATGAGACAAAATAAAACACACACACTTAATGGAACTTTGAAATGTTATGTTTTTCCAAACCCAGATATTCCAAAGAAACAGAAGATTCATTTCAAAACCATTCCAGGGATTATGCAACAATACAAACAATATTCTGACTCTTCACAAATCAAAATGCCAAACCCATCGTCCTGCCATATTGATCTATTTACAGCACAGACGCAGAAATATTAGCCCATAGGCCATGTGGTGACTGTCACAAGCTAAATTAAAGGACCTACTTAACCGTTGGATTTGTTCCTCTTTTCAACCCGTGTCAGCACAAAACATTCCACATCTGGACCCCAGAGGTTCCTGAAAGCATTTTTGTGGTACCCCAGGAGATCTTAATTGCGGTGCTGCTGATTTACAGAACGATCTGTGCAAGGTATTCAACCAGGATGCTCGGCCTGGGAGAAGGCCACGGCTCGTGGAGCAAAGCATGTGGCCCCAGTGCAGCTCCCTCAGCCCTGGGCTCCCTTTGTAGCAGACAGCAAGTTGCTGCAAAGCTTTCTTGGCTTCTAAGACCAAAAATCAATTAGCCCCAATTGCCCAAGAGCAGAAAATGAGCTTCGAGCTGGAGCACAAGGAGGAGCAATGGCTGTGCTGGAACCTCCAATGTCAGGCCGGACACCATGGAGAGCACAAACCTTCCAAACGATTTCCTTGTCAACGCTGACCAAGGATTCACATCCCACCAAAAGAATTTCTGAGTGAGTTTTAATTCCACAGCCTCTCTCAGCTCAGCTCCCTTTCGAATCCCTCCCTGGGAAGAAACACCCCACAGACAGATCACTGGTGCAGATCTGAAGAATACTAAAACCGAGCGCGGCGCCGATCTCTCCATCCCTACAAAACCCACCGTGCTGCAAGGCAAAGCCCACCCTGCATACATCTGCACACCAACCAGCTTCACCACAGCTACCAAACGGGGCAACGATTGCAAAACTGAACGTATAAACGACACGGGCCGTGGCTGCAGCAGGGTTGGAGCGATGGAACGGAGCGCCGTGCAACAGCCCAATCTTGACCTCTAGTGGTTGGAACGATGTAGGATCTCTGCAAGTGCTGCTGTTAGGAGAGCAGTAAGGGCTAAGCAAGGGGACTAACAAATGGGCTCCTTTGGAAGATCTCTTCAGGGAGGAATCTCAACTGTAGGGATTTTTTGCAACAGAGCCAAAAAGGCCAAGCTCTGTGTTAGCGCTGCTCAAGACAAATTTTGCTAGCAACGTCAATACTTGAAGCAATTGGGGAAAAGTGGCCTTTTTTGCATTAGAAATCTCTAACTTCAGAGACACTGCTCTATAGAAAGGCATTGCAACACCATATAAAGGGAATTAGGACTTCAAAAAGGGGAGTGAGCTCTTGGTCCTTCTGAAGCCCACACAACAAAGAGGTCCGAGCTCAGCTCTCCTCTCAGATACACCCACTAATGACATAAGTTACTCAACCAAAGTGTACTGAAGTTATAATGCTGGATCCACTGTAAATCACACCAAAAGCAAGCTCAGCGCGCTCATTAAATTCACTCAAATTTATGTAATTTTTTTTTCCCGCCTCTAAAAAGAGAAGGAAAAAGAATGGGAAAATGCAAAGTTTTACATCAAACATTGAGCTTCATACAGATCATTAACAGGGTGTAGGCAGATCACAGGATGAGAAGTGGTCATGGGAGAAGAACAAGCTGGACTAGCAAGCGGAAGGACGCAGTCCTTGGCTTCAACCTTCAGTGCCCAAACCACGAGCACACAACACTCTGCATTTTAGGCTGAGCATGGAATTAAGTCTCCCCGGAGGACCCTGCAAATGTCCTTGGGAAGCACAGTGCCTTGCCACCCAATGGCTTTCCAAAGCCTTTCCAAACATGAGGTGTTACTACATGAACACAGGAACAGGAGCTGAATGTCCCTGTTCATTGAGGGGGGTGGGACCAGGTGGCCTTTAAGGGTCCCTTCCAACTCAAACCATTCTATTCAAGGCCAGGTTGGATGGGGCACTGGGCAGCCTGGGCTGCTATGAAATGTGGAGGTTGGTGGCCCTGCTTGTGGTGGAGGGGTTGGAGCTTGGTGATCCTTGAGGTCCCTTCCAACCCAAACCATTCTGTGACTCTATGATTCTATGATTTAAGGTCCCTTCCGACCAAAGCCATCCCATGATTCCTTCAGCCACGCTCACAGGAGGTGCACACAGCAGCACATAACGTCTACGGATGAGTAGAATTCATATGAAGAATGAAAAGCATGAAAGCTTGCCCCAGGAAAAGTCACTGCTCCAACTCAAGGAGTTCAACATCTCAAACAAAGGCCACGTTTTGCATTTTGCATCGTTTTGATTTTGTTCAGGAACTGAAGCTCACAAAAACTGACAGCATTCCAAGTCCACAGCAGGGAAAACAAAAGTGTGTGTGCCACCTCCTGAGGAATAAAAGAACCCAGAGGGAATCCCAGTGTCCTCTGAACTTTCCAGCCCACCAAAAGCAATTTCAATTTGGGGAATTTGGAAAAGTCCTGTGTGAGAAGAGGTTTCCCAGCACTTTTAAGCCTGATCACTGAAATGCAATGGAACACCAACCAGGGAGACACCAAAGAACACCAACACAGCACAGTGGCTGTTCCTTCCATAGGGCACTGAGTGCGTCCCCCCATCCCACCCCACATCCCTCCAGCCCCAGCCCTGTAACCCAGGTGTGATGCTGGAGCTGCACAACCAGAAAGAACAGTAATTGCTTTTCCATTAACAGTAGGGCATTCCCCCCACCCCCACTCTTGGCAGGAAACAATATGGACTGAAGTGACCTACAAGTGAGAAATATCAAATTTTCTTTAACTTCGGGCAGGCCTGGGTGAAGTCACCGAGGTTTCAGTTTCACCTTGAGAAAAAGAGAGAGCTGGGGAGAGGCCCAGAGGAAGCAGCTAAAGAGAAATTTGGGCTTCACCGCAAGGAACTCACGCTCAGACCTTCTCTCTTTCCCTCCCAGACCCGCTCCCTCCCGGGCCGGGGTGCAGCAACACAACTATGCAATATATTTGACGTTGCCCATAAAGGATGAAAAACGACCTGCGGAGCAGGAACATTTGGATTTTAATGTTCTGTTTCACATAAAGGCATCTGCAGGGAGCCCAATGAGGAGGCACACTTGAGGAACCACATCAAAGCAGGGGCGACACTCCAGCGTGCCCCCTGAAAACACAGCAACCTGTGGCTATGGGGGAGGAGAAGAGCCCTCCAGGGACAAAAATAAAATAAAAAACCCCCTCTACCTTTTGGTGTGGTTTACATGAAAGCGAGTGCGTTTTCGTATCCTTTGGTAAAATTGCCTCTGTTATACAAGACTATCAATCTCTCTGCTCTCTGCTTAACGTGACAATAAAGTTTAGAAACCAAATGTGTGTTCGTAGCTAGCGTTACATTTAGCAATAACGCACGAAGCGTTTGCTTCACGTAGCTGGGGCTGCCTCCAAGCACAGCCACCCTCTGGCCCGTGCACAGCACTCAGCCAGCAGACACAACCCGAACACAAACCCTATTTCCAGGCTGATTCAAAAGCAAACACAGCTTCCCCTCTCCAGCCTGTAGCTTCAGGTCATTTGATGCTGGTTGTCATATCCAGATCAGCACTGCCCGTAGCACAGCACAGGAGCTGCTGCTCAGGCTTTGTTGGCTGAATACTGAATCAATCCTTTTGGCTGCCATCCCTTCAGAAACAGAGGAGAGAAAGAATTGGGGGGAAAGCGGTCCTAGCCGTATTACGTTCCCCCAAGCTGTCCACTTTCACACTGCCACATGCCCCTCTACTAAATGCCCAACCTTACATGATGTGGCTTTGGGGGTTTGCCATTCAAGTCTGTCTCTCAAGAGTCCTAAATGTGAGGAGCTGTGGGTGCCCCATCCCTGGAGGTGTTTGAAGCCAGGTTGGATGGGGCCCTGCACAGCCAGTGCTGGTGGGGGCAACCAGCCCACGGCAGCGGGTTGGAGCTCCATGACCTTTAAACCCAAGCCATTCTGTCATTCTGTGTAATACTGATCCCAATAGTTGCCATCCCTAAGCTGCAGCACCAAGTTCTGCCAAGCCACTGCAATTCAGGTAAGCCATCGAGAGCCCAGTCTAGGTGTGCTAAGGGAGAGAGAAATCAAATGCATTGGCTTAACCCACTGGGAGCAGAGCTATCCAAAGCTCTCCAAAGGAACAAAGGGAACCCAGCCCCACAGCCATCCCACACGGCTGGGTTGGAGCAGCAAGGCAGCCATGGGCTCCCCCAGCTCTGCCTCCAGAAAGCCACACACCAAAAGGGAAAGTTGCTGCACCTCCTACACGGCGAATGAGCTCCTTTAAAACTCAATTAGCTTTTTATAGGTTTTTTATGACTTTGTCTTGTTTTCTGCCTCGCTTTGCCAATGTTGACAGTGAGTCTTACCTCCCGTCACCTCCACCCACCAACGAACTGACAATATTTACTTCTTAGAAGAATCTAATTAGCTCTTTCCTGATGAGACAGTAGATAAGGCACAGCAAAAGAGGTTCTATTATTCAGACAAGGTTGCAGTGCTGCTGTGGTTGGCTTCGGTGGTTTTGATTACTTACTGAACGTTCGCTGCCGTGATTGTTTTATGGACCCCTCTAATGGGCTGAGACACAGAACTCTAAAATATCGTTTCACCATATCCCCAGGAATGGGATACATACTCCTCCAACAGCATTACAAAAAGCAGACCGGCTACAGGGGGAAGAGAGGAGAAAGTTAATAAAAAATGACAGTGCGGCTGGCTCCCCGCCAGAGATCCATTTGAAAGTTATAAAATCCCCCTCAGATCAGATAAAAGCACGCATTATTATTGCAAGGTGTAAACTCAACACGCTGACACAGCTTCTGTTTTCAGTTTTAACTAAAACCCCGTCGCTTGTCGAGATGATAAGAGCTTCTGCCTATCTGCCTGCTTGGTGTTAAGCGGTTATCGCGGCAAACAATTTGTCAGAGGTCTGTCTGAAGAAGTTCACCACCAGCACAGGAAATGAGCTCCAAAAAAAGCGATGGATGCATAGACCTGTTTTCTTTTTATCTTGATATTCGGTCATTAAAAATATAACTTAGGAAATGCAGCATTCAGTGAGTTTCCTCCAATAAATGCCCTGCAGAGATTGCTTGATGAGCCTTGAGGTCCCTTCCAACCCAAGCCAGAGATTCTACTTCAACTTGCCACCACTCCTCCTTTACTACAAACAACTGCTCCACCTTAAGCCCCCACCCCCCAATGCTAAAAATCGAGCTCATCACAGCAACGTTCCCAAAATCACCTCTGCACAGATATATTCTGGCATCCAGAGTGCAACGAAGATTTCTGCCTTTACTTTCACCCAACAATTTATGGATAGGACCCTGGAGGTGTTCAAGGCCAAGTTGGATGGGGCCCTGGGCAGCCTGGGCTGCTATGAAATGTGGAGGTTGGTGGCCCTGTGTGCAGCAGGGAGGTTGGAGATTCATGATCCTTGAGGTCCCTTCCAACCCAAGCATTCTATGATCCTATGATTCTGTGAATGGCCTCAATGTGCCAGGAGAGAGTCAGGTTGGAAACACTGGATGACAGGCATTGGGCACAGGCTGCCCAGGGAGTGGGGAAGTCACCATCCCTGGATGTGCTCAAGAAATATGGAGATGTGGCACTGAGGGCAAGATGGGATGGGTTGGACTTGGTTGTCTTTGAGGTCTTTTCCAACCTTAATGGTTCTACGATCACCATCCCCATACTCCTCCTTTTTCCCTATCCATAACACAAGGTCAGTGTTATTTATACCCTCAATGTTCATCATAAAGAGTAGCTTGGTTAATTCAGCACTTTATCAGAAAGCTATTAAGCTTCTGCTGTTCTTTGGAGGAGCGATCAGAACACGGTGCTCTCCTTCCCGGGAGCTGTAAAGAGAAGTTTATCACATTAGCACTGATAAAAGGACTCAGGCAACCGAGTCCTCTGGGTCAGCTGCACAGTTAAAGTCAAAAAGTCATTTTTTAAGAAGTACTTTCTGAAGCAAGGTGTTGATTTGCACTTCTGTGCGTTCTGGCGTCGAGAACAAGATATCTGCGCGCAGGCATCAAAAGTAGCTCGGTTATGTGATTAAAAAGTGCATTTATCACATTTACACAGAGAGGAGAAGCTGAAAATTAGATAAGGGGCCTAAAAGCAAGAGAAGGAAGGCTGTCGTACGAGCATTCCACACACATCAAGGACTGCAGCTCCACACCTGAGCCTTCCTTCTATCCGTAATGTTGAACGCCACGTTTTGTTGTGGGGTTTTTCTCTGCCTTCTCATAAAAATCACAGAATATCCCAGGTTGGAAGGAACCCACAAGGACCATTAAGCCCAACCCCATGGCCCCACAGAGGGCCATCCCAACCCCAAACCCTATGGCTGAGAGCCATGTTCCAATGCTCCCTGGGCTGCAGCAGCTCGGGGCTGTGCTCACTGCCCTTGGGAGCTGCTCCATGCCCACCGCCCTATGGGGCAGAGCCTTTCCCTTCCCATCCCCAGTGACTACAGCCTATTTGAAGCTGCTGTGCTAAGAATCACTCTGCTTAATACCTCCACCCTGCGTGCTGGGAATCACAAAGGAGGAAGGGCTGCTCGCTCAGCCAGGATAGGGAATCAGGGCTGCAGCTCATCAGCTCCGGCGCTCCGAGCTGCACTTATTTATCTTGACCCTCAGAAAGTTATACAGCTAAAGGAGGGTTCGTCCTCCCCTCCTGGCCCCAGATTAAACTCCTTTATCCCATTCACTGTGGGAGTTCCCAGACTGCTGTTTCACACACCCTCTTTCTGGGCCTTGTCAAACTCTGCGCAGATAAGTTTCCTTTCAAGATTCTGCTTTTGTTTCCAGTTATCGGCCTGGTTTTGGTTTTCTTGAGATCCTGAGAAACAGACAATGTTCAAAGCACCTCTCCTAGATAGTTTGGATTGGCCTGGAACGCAGCGAGATCCATCAAAAGGAGAGGATAAAGCCCTGAGCCACGGACAGAACATCTTCTGGCTTTTCTTAAATGAGACCTGGGGGGATGCACTGAGCTTTGGATCTAACGCACAGCCCGGATCCACCATCAGAAGCTGTCCTCAACCATACCAATAATGTGGGACAACAGGTCCCACTGCTGAACCCCAACTGCAGCCATCCACCAGCACAGATCTTCTCTCCCAACCTTCTTCTGTAAGCCTGAGAGCAGCAAAGCACTGTAGAGCACAGCCCAATAGATCACCACATCCCTGCAAGCTCAAGAGCATGCTGCAGATGGGAAGACCCTGTCACAGTACAATTCTGGTTTGGTTTGTTGGGCTTTTTCCTGTGATGGAGAAATATTCTTTCAGCAGGACCCCATTCAAGCTGCCATTGGCTTCAGGTTTATGTTATAAGGCTAAATTCACAGCTATAGACTGACTACTGCAAAAATAGGTGGCAACACAGGGTAAGAATCACAGGAGTTAAAGAATGAATCAAAACTTGGTCTCACCTTGCTTCTTTAAGTTGACATAAGATCCCTTTTTAAAGCAGGAGCAGCTACTGAAGAATTAAAGCTACATATTACAAACATATATTTCACGTCCAACGTCCTAACTTCCAAATCTCACATCCTAACTTCCAAATCTCACATCCTAACTTCCAAATCTCACATCCTAACTTCCAAAGCTCACAAAGCGCTCATTCAAATCCCAAATCTGCTATTTCCCAGACATCATCTGCCCCCCAAAGGCCAATGGGGAAACTGCACAGAATTCCTCAAAGCCAACGCTTCCCTTTCTGTTACAATCCTGTAGAATTTCTTTACGAAATCAGAGAGCTACCATAGAATCACCAAGGTTGGAAAAGATCTCCAAGATCATCCAGTCCAGCCGTCCACCCACCGCCAATTTTTCCCCATCAAACTGTGTCCCTTAGCACCACATCTAAACATTTCTTCAGCACCACCAGGGACAACAGGAGCCATCAATGCAGACATGAAAAGAGTGTTAAATCTCCTCTTTTTTGCTTTCTAATTTTCAGGCAGACCGCTGTCCCTCTCCCAACAGGATTTCAAGACAACAAGACCAATGCCTGAGTTAGAGTGCTGGCCTTGCCAAACCCAAAGAAAACACTACAATTGCCTCCATGGAGCCAGGATTGGACCCCTATAGGCACAGATAAGAACCAGGCATAAATTAGATATAAACAAGCATGGGAAGATTGAGGTTGGATGTCTGGAGGAAGTTCTAGACAGAGAGAGTGGTGAGGTGCTGGAACAGCTGCCCAGAGAGGCTGTGATGCCCCGTCCATCCCTAGAGGTGTTCAAGCCCAGGTTGGATGGGGCCCTGGGCAGCCTGGGCTGCTATGAAATGTTGGTGGCCCTGCATGCGGCAGGGGGTTGGAACTCAATGATCCTTGAGGTCCCTTCCAACCCAAGCCATTCTGTGATTCTATGATTCCACGGGAAAAATACCCCCTACTTTACAGCTCTGTTTTGCAAGTCACCGGTTTGCTAAGAAAACATGTAACGTTTGGTCTAACCATCACAAAAGATAATCCTACAAAGCAGCCTTTGGTCTCATTAAGGCTGTCGTTCCCATCTCCAACAAGCAGCCAGCCATAGCCAGAAGACAGGAGCTGGCAGGGCAGTTCCCAAGCTCAGTTGGCAGAAGCCTTTTTCTCTCTGTCAGAACACGTCCATTCCTGACACCCCAGCTAAAAAGCAAGCAATGGAAACAACATGTATTATGGCAACAACATACATCCCCAGCCCAGAAGCCTGCAATCACCATAACACAGATTTCTGGGAATGGAGGCATCTCGAAAGCTATGTGTTAGCTCCTCCAAAATCACTGAGCAGGGACCCTAAATGAGAAATGAGGTGCTCACAGCACTAGAGGGGGTCTAGAGGATGGCCACTCAGATGATCAGAGGGCTGGAGCAGCTCTCCTATGAGGAAAGGTTGAGGGAACTGGGATTGTTTAGCTTGAAGGAGGCTCTGGGGAGACTTCATTGTGGCCTTCCAGTACTTAAAGGGAGCGTATGAACAGGAGGGGAATGGCTGTTTACGAGGATGGATGGTGATAGGAACAGGGGGGAATGGTTTTAAACTGAGACAGGGGAGGTTTAGGTTGGATATTAGGAGGAAGTTTTTCACCCAGAGGGTGGTGAGGCACTGGAACAGGTTGCCCAAGAAGGCTGTGGATGCCCCATCCCTGCAGGCATTCGAGGCCAGGCTGGATGTGGCTCTGGGCAGCCTGGTCTGCTGGTTGGTGACCTGCACACAGCAGGGGGTTGGAACTGATGATCATCGTGGTCCTTTTCAACCCAGGCCATTCAGTGATCAACACCTCTCAAGGGTTATGTGCTCTGCCAACAGGTTGCTTTCATTATGGTACCCTCATGAAAATTAGAGTAACCTGCTGCTCTGGATTGAAGTGGTTGGCCCCAGTACCTGCCAAAGGAGACGTGATGTATTACACGAGCCCATCTTGCCTGCAGACACCGCTGGAAATATAATTTCTGTTGGGTTTCAGCTGAATTCATTGAAGTCATCACTGGGATTTGTGAGTCAGCGGTATGCGTTGGTGACAAATTTCCTTCCCAGCAACATGTGGTGGACGAGAGGAGCCTGCGCTGAAGGCATTTCTCAAAGCCTTAACCCTGCTTCTCCCCCCTCCAACACAAGAATATTCCAGAAGGAGAAGAAAACACCCAATTCCCAGAGCATTGCTTCTTATCCTCATAAAGCATTTTGTGATGGTTTAGATTTAAAGAATGAAATGTCAAACAATTTCACCACTGCCACTCTTCCAAGCATGGAAGTAATAGCAAAAAAACAACAGTGAGAAGAAAGAAGAGAGGGAGAGAAACACACATTGGAATTATCTGGAATGGGAACTACCCATCTCTGCACAAAGAAGCTTTAATCCCTCCGACATCAAGAGAACCCCATTTTCCACAAAGCTCTTCAGCACTTCAATCCCTCTTGGAGCATTTACTGTGAGCTAATCCATTTAATTCAACTACACCTGCCAAACAACCTGCTTTTCAAGAAATCTGTAAGGCCAACGATATTCTTTACTATGAGTTGTTTACCAAGGGAGTGGTGAGGTGCTGGAACAGCTGCCCAGAGAGGCTGTGATGCCCCGTCCATCCCTGGAGGTGTTGAAGGCCAGGTTGGATGGGGCCCTGGGCAGCCTGGGCTGCTATGAAATGGGGAGGTTGAAGCCCTGCATGTGGTGGGGGGTTGGAGCTTGTATAATCATCAAGGTCCCTTTCAACCCGAGCCATTCTGTGATTCTATGAATGTCCCAAATTGGAAGAGACCCATAAGGATCATAGAATCCAAGAATGTCCCAAGTTGGAAGAGACCTATAAGAATCATTCCAAACTCCTGGCTCCACATAGGACTGCCCAAAAATCAGACCGTGGGTTTGGTGGTCCTTCAGAAGCCAGGAACACCGTATGAAGAAGTAACAGAGAGAGGCAGCAAGGTCAGGGTGCACACTGTGGGCTCCGTGGACAAAGTTGGCTCTGCTTTTGGCTGGGGTTGAGTGTCAAAAGCCCCTTTGGTTTGGGTAGAGCAGCGATGAGCTATTTGAGGACATTCCTCTGAAGAGGCTGCTATGAAATGAGGAGATTGGTGGCCCTGCATGCTGCAGAGGAGTTGGAGTTTGGTGACCCTTGAGGTCCCCTCCAACCCCAGCCATTCTACGATTCTATGGTATCTACAGTAGCGCAGTGCTGGGGCTGAGGTTCCACCCAAAGGTCTTCCAGCAGGAACCCAATGTCACTGCTTTATAGAGGTGGCAAAGAAATACCCTCCCAACAGAAGCAAATGACAAAACCCCCATTGACTGAGCTGAAACGTGCAGGATTCAATGTTCAGGAGTTCTTTCCAGCCCCATTTCTGACCACCGGGTTCCATACCCTGCCCACATTGCTCGCCTACATTTAAAACTTGCAGACTTCAAAATTACAATCACTTTTTTTTTTTTAAAGACCAAAACAAATAGCAGCCTGTACCCAAAAAAAGTGCAATTAGAGAGTCAGCATTCCTCCAACTTCTCGTTAGTAAAAGTTTTATAACCCTCCAACATGTGGCACTCCGGCACAAGACCTGGCAGAAGGAAAAATGCCCTTGTCTGCCTTTCATAAATACAGCAACATTTCAGCGTTGGCAAAGATAGCCTGGTTCCTATTACTAGCATTTTTCCATTTTAAATTTACTAGTTAATTTTATAGAAACAAATAAAGGGACCTGCATATTATAAATCTATTAAGGATAAAAAACGTTCACTCTTGAAAAAAAACACAAGAAAAATCTCACACCTTCCCTCCAGCCCCTTCCAATTTTGATTTATATAGCTTTAAAAAGAAAAAAAAGAAAAAAAGTGCCTCTCCACTGAGCTGGGAGGTCCTCCTGGTCCCCTCCTAGCGAGTGGCACACGTGTGGCCCCATGGTCAGACCCTACTGACTCACCATTCCTGTAGGTAACTCCACCTGCAGCTGGCCAATGGGGAAAATAGGGGAGTGCCTCCTTCTCCAGCCCTGATAAGAGGTCGGTATGGAAGCTGCAGGACAAAATTCAGCAGGGTTCCACCAACCCGTGCTGCCAGCTGCAGTTAATAGGGTTGCTCTTCCTTTTTGCAAGGGGTGAAGATAGGTAGCAAGACACAGCTTGCAGCCCTTAGCCAAGGGAAAAGTCACTGGAAGTCAACACAACCAATCATTCAGTTGTGTTGTGGCATTTGGAAATCCTAAAAGACCATACCAGGTTGTTCACCTGAGGGATGGGGATGGCTTGTGCTGGGGTAGAGCAGACCCAGCAGTGCTACAGCTCAGCTGATGGGTGACGTCCTCCTCCAGGATCCTGGGAGCACAGGAACTGCTGGGAACCCAACCTGCTCTGTACACAGGGCTGAGCTCCTCTGTCTGGTGGTTACCCTGGGCTCCTAAAGCTCTACGTGTGGATAGAAACATGCCCTATGGAGCTGCCATTTCCCAGATGTGGGTTTGCAGGATGGGGGCACGCAGGCCGTGATGACACAGCTCAGTCCCTGCAGCCTCACACCGTGCCACCCGTCTGCCCTCGCCCTCGAGTGCTTTCCTGTGCTGATCCAGGATTTGACATGGATTTGACATGCATATGCTGATCTTGTTTTGCAGAATGCATTTATGACAAGATCAGCATATGCATTAATGTGCTAACAGTTCAGCTTCAAAGACGTCTTCCAAAAGGAAGAAGTAACCGCAAAGTTATTGGTTAGGGCTTTGTGCAGAGGAAAGTGAAGCACTGGAGCTCAACTAAGTCATGCCCAGTCATTTAAATTTAATTTCTTACTGGGAGAAGAGAGAAGAACACTTATCCTAGCTCCTGGGTATTGTTACAGACATATTTGCTCCCTTCAAACAGAGCAGCTCTCAAATTCATCTTGGAACCACAGAGGTGGAATTTTTTTTATGCAAACAGGGGACAGCTGAGGAAGGAAAACAACGGGAGGAAAACTACAGGCAACCCCCCAAAAATCAGTTACCCCACTTCTCTTATCTCCTTCTCACCATGCACAGCCGTGATGGATGCGACCGCGCTGCCTAGAGTGGATGCAAGGAAAAGTGGAGTGGATCCCTGGTGTGAATGCAAGGAAAAATCACACCTCAAGAAAACCTCTGCTATTAATATCTGTGTACCCTCACATCCTTCAATGATCCACAGTGGAGAACCCAACTCCTCAGCCAACTGCTGCATAACCAGGGGGCAAAACCAAACATTCTGGAGAGCCAAAACCATACCTCTTGATATTGATATTTGACATTCAATATGAACAGAGTGGAACAAGTCTACAGTTGTATTCCTGAGTCTCCCATTCTAGTTCCTGCTGAGCTGTGAACAAAACCTCTCAGCCCTGCATGAACACCCAGTGACTCCTCTACTCAAAAGGATGCATCTCTTTGAAAGGGTAGCTAACAGCAGGACAAGGGGAAATGGTTGGAAGTTGAGGGAGGGAAGATTTAGGTTGGATATCAGGGGGAAGTTCTGTGCTATGAGAGTGGTGAGGTGCTGGAACAGCTGCCAGAGAGGCTGTGATGCCCCGTCCATCCCTGGAGGTGTTCAAGGCCAGGTTGGATGGGGCCCTGGGCAGCCTGGGCTGCTATGAAACGTGAAGGTTGGTGGCCCTGCATGCAGCAGGGGGGTTGGAACTCAATGATCCTTGAGGTCCCTTCCAACCCAAGCCATTCTATGATTCTATGATTATGTTGACTCGATGGTTCCACCAATCATCTACTGAAATGGTCCTGAAGTTCACTATTCAGTATATATGACACAAACCCAAAGAACCCCAAACCATCCTCTTTTCAACCTAGCACAAACTGGCAGAGACCACGTCAGAAGCAAAGAGGACTGCTGCAAATAATCAGAAAACCTTCAAGGATTTGGAGCGTCCTCATCCTACAAATAAATTCCAAGCTCCTTTTTTTCCCTTTCCAAGCAAAGTGGAAAAGAGAGATCCTCCCAGCTCCCAAATGCTTAATGCTCTTGTTCTTAAAACGCTTTGGAAATACTTCAATAGAAAAAGAAATATTAAATAGAATTTCTTTCTGGGCCTGGCATGTCACATCGGGGCCAAAGCCATCACTGGATTGGAGGCTCAGGCCACAGAACATCTCGTTCCAATGATGGGCATCTGGGCCTGCAGAAGCACAGCACAGTCCTCCTCCATTTGCACACACCTCCTCCCTTCATCCTCAACCTACATTATGAGCTATGTTACAGACTCTGTGCAGTTGCAGAACTGCAGTGCAAGCCAGTTGTCACTGCATGATGCACCATCACCATCCACCAAGCCAAAGATGAGGTTTAATAAGAAGAAAAGTAGAATCTTGCACCTGGGGAGGAATAACTGCGTGCACAGGTTGGGGGATGAGCTGCTGGATGGGAGTTCTGCAGGGAGGGAGCTGGGGGTCCTGGTGGACAACAGGTTGGCCATAAGCCACAGTGTGCCCCGGTGGCCAAGAAGGCCAATGGGATCCTGGGGTGCATTACAAAGAGCGTGGCCAGCAGGTCGAGGAAGGTGATCCTCCCCTTCTACATTAAAATACTGTGTCCAGTTCTGGACTCCCCAATTCCAAAAAGACAGGGATCTCTGGAAGGGTTCCAGCAGAGAGCCACAGAGGTGATGAAGGGCGTAGAGCATCTTCCGTATGAAAAAAGGCTGAGTGACCTGGGTCTGTTCAGCCTGGGGAAAAGAAGACCGAGAGGGGATCTGATTCATGTTAACAAATATCTGAAGGGAGGTGGGAGGCAAATGGATGAGGTCAGGCTCTTCTCTGTGGTGCACAGCAATAGGACAAGGAGCAATGGCCTAAGAATTAAACATGGGAAGCTCCTTGCTAATGTGCAGAAGAACTTCTTTATGGTCAGGGTGACAGAGCATTGGAACAGCTTGCCCAGAGAGGTGGTGGATCTCCTTCTATGGAGATATCCAAGATCCAGCTGGATGCCAACCTGTGCGACCTGTTGTAGGGAGCTGCTTTACAGGAGGGTTGGACTCCACGATCTTTTCAAGTCTATTCTCACCCCTGTGATGCTGTGAAGAGCTGACAGCACAGCTTGCTTTTCAAAGCAGGCTGACACGTCTGACACCGACAAAGCAGCACATCCTGCATCGCCCTGCGAGACTGAAAAGCAAAAATGTGCTCCTCATTTCTTGCTCAGTAGAAGCACACTCCAAAGATTTGCTTTGACTATGCGGAACTACTGCAATTAGTTATAAATGATTAAGTGAAAGACTCAGGCTCAGTCCAAGTCCCAGAGGAGGCAGACACTGACTTCACTCGCCGCTCCACTAATTGAGGTCCCGCTCAGCCCGGAGCCAACTCCGTGTGCAGCTAGTAAAACGTCTGATTCCTTTCCTTTTTCCAGCCATGCTTTAAAAACACGCAATAAAAGTTAGCATCATGCTGCAGAAATACGCCTCGAAAGCCTGGCTGATGCTTTCATCCTTAGGCTGAAACACGTACCTTGGGCAGCCCTTCACGTACACTTATTTACACAACACAGAAACTTTCCACGTCCACCTTGTAAAGCAGGTCGGGTTCTCATCTTGTTTCTAGGGAGGAAAGAAAAGGAGCAACGCAAAGATGGTTCATTTAATCTTCATGAGAGTGAAGCAAGGCAAAGGAAATAATTCATGCTGTTCTGGAGGAGGCTTCAAATGCTTCCTCATGTTGCAGGGCTCAAAAACCAAGTGCTCATTCACAGGATCCAGGCTGGAAATGGTAGGTTTGATCTTCCCCAGTTCAGATTCAAGCCGTTCCTACTTGTCAGCGTTCCTTACCAGCAAAGTGAGGAATTCACCATTCAGGGTAAAACGTTATAATCACAGAATCATTACGGCTGGAAAAGACCTCCAAGATCATCCAGTCCAACCATCAACCCATCCCCACCACTGCCAACTAAATCATGTCCCTAACAGCCACGTTTATTGAACACCTCCAGGGACAGGGACTCCACTGCCTCCATAATGAAATAAGGAAGAAAAAAAAATCATCCATGGCTTCCAAGGAGTCAGAACCTTTCCAGGCATTTTACCTACATTAAAAAAGACTGGAAAATGAGAAGATTTCTTCAGCTGATGGGGGTGAAGGGGAGGAAGAAAAGAACTAGGCCTGCCTGCTCACATTCAGGATAATGCATCTTTCCTATAGCCAAAAATGACATTCAACAGGACAGGATTTTCCTTTACACCCTGTTATTACAATTACATGTGAGATAATAAAAGCTTCAAGCTGTGCTTTTGAGGTTTTACCCTTCCCAAGAACAGTGTGTTTGGTTGCAGGAACCCATTGTCTAGACCCCAGAGACAGACTGATGTCCGAAAGAGAAGAGCTTTCTCAGAAGTATAACAAAGAAACATTTACCTAAAGCATTTCAAAGGAAGTTCTTCCCCATGATTATTGTTGGAGTTGAAGGCAGTCTCCCAAACTTGCCAGGATTCCACGTATCAGAGCCATGTGCTGCAGGCAGGGATTCACAGCGTGCCTTGCAGAGGATGCCCTCAATATGGACACGGCCAAAAAGTCCACTCAATTAACTCAGAAACTACCACAGGGACACCCACAGCTCCATCAGGTGCTCAGAGCCCCGTCCAGCCTGACCTTGGTGTCTCCACGGGGCACCCATCACCTCTCTGGGCAACCTCACCACCCTTAGCATCAAAAACTTTGTCCTTGTATCCAGGCTGAACCTTCTCCCTTCCAGTTTGAAACCATTTCCCCTTGCAATATCACAACAGACTTCTTTCAAAGAGTTTCTTTTTCCCCTTCTTTCTTACACCTGGTGCCTGTTGGGTAGAGCTGGCGACCCAAAACCAGTCCACGGCCACGGGAAGGCTGTCCACAAAGCCCCACAGAGTGCTGCAGGACGCAGCTGGCAATGCTCCTAACTAGGGAGGAAAGTTCTATTCCAGCTTGCTAAATTCAAAACAGAAGGAAAGTGAGAGTCCTTGTGCTTATGAGGTGCTACTGTGGGAAGTTATCAATAAACCCTCCCCAAGAGGAGACGCTGCAGCTCCGTTCAGTGCACACTGAGCCGAGCGGGGACGATGCCAGGGCCAAAGGAAGAAAGCTGTGCTGTTGTGAGAGATGTGGCAAACTAATGGAAATTCTAAGTGGTCTATGTGAACCCACACATCACACATCAATGGATAGCGTGTAGGAAAGAGGAAAAAATAGAAGAAAAACAAGAAAAAAAATATTAGGAGTGGTATCTGAAGCGCAGGAAGACAAGGAGACCACAGAACAAGGTGTGTGTTGTCCAAGGAGAGGAAGGAGAAGCACCTCCAGCGGGAGGGAGCA
The DNA here is from genome assembly GCF_023343835.1 of Lagopus muta. Classification (NCBI taxonomy): domain Eukaryota; kingdom Metazoa; phylum Chordata; class Aves; order Galliformes; family Phasianidae; genus Lagopus; species Lagopus muta. The sequence goes on along the minus strand of NC_064436.1, from coordinate 69,922,182 downwards.
AGGTGCTGAGTTGAGGAAATGAGGCAATGTCTGAGCACGATGAGGGAACTTTGTACTGAAAGCTGAAAAGAGTCCTGAAAGCCCTGAGCAGAGCTGTGTATGGGAGCAGCTCACCATGGGGACCCACAACACTCCAGCAGGCTCGTTCAGAGCACAGAGCTGAGCATCATGCAGTTGCCCCAGCTGGGAATCCCAGCACGAGGATGGCCGATGGAACACACCAGAAGCTATTGGAATCCCTTCTTCTGGAGAAACGGTACTGTGACTCTTTGGAAAAGTACTGATTTATGAGGGAAAGAGGGTCAACATGGTCTGAGCCTCTGTACATTTGCCTGAGTGTGGGTAAGTAGAGAAACAAGTTCTGTAGGGAACGTGGACTCTACAGGGCAGCATCCTCTGCTGAACCCAAGCCGTGCCTGGCTTCGGTAAACAAGTTGCATGGGTCTGGATTAGGAACAGATCCTGAAGCAGGAGGGACGCTGTGGGGGGGCCAGTATATCTGGTCCATGACCAAAGCCATTCCCATGCCCCAAGCCAACCTTTCATGCGATGACCGATGAAGCAACTCTCAATTTGCTGCCATAAACAAAGCCTACTTTCCCACAATTCTGAAGCCACCATATCTGGGACCAATCTGCTTCTCTGTAGCAACTCTTTTCATTCCTCCCTCCTCCAGGAAAGGTGACAACAGCCGTTCACAATGTCCAATGCTATTAACTAAAGAGTCCTAGGACCCACATCTTTCATGATCAGCTCTGCTGCTCTAGCACAAAGTCACAAAAACAACTGGCTGTAATGGTAACCCCAGACCCAGACAAGCTGTGATTCATGTACCAGCTCTGCAGGTCTTCTGGAAAAAGTTACCAAAGATAAAACAATCTTTGCATCTTCTGATTTAAAAAGGGACTTCTGGGCTATGTCTGCCTTAGAAGGGAGTGTAAATTTGCATTTATCCCTGAAGGCTTTCAGTACCAAAGGGTTCCTATTGGGCTTTAACAATGCTACTGCCCTTCCTCACGAAACAATGACAAGCTCTAGTTCTCTTGATGGATGCTTATCCTCTACAGAAGTCAACAACAAGAATGTGAAATGGATATAGAGCATCAGGATGGTCTTAGAAGACTGCTTAGTCTCCTCAGCAAGACATGATTAAGAACTCCGCGATGAGAAATGAAGATGTGGTGAAAGAGATCCCAATCTCATCAGAGGAGCCAACTCAGGTTCCTCCCAAGGCCTTTAAGCAAAACAGATCTCTGCTCTTCCGTAAGGTTTTCAGCAGAGATTCAATTCCTAATGTTGTCAGGCCTGCCCAGTGTAAAGGCTTCAGAGGAAAAACAATAAAGGGAACATAGGCTGAGAAGGGAAAGAAGTTAAGGCAGAGCCTGGGAACTCACCAAACTTGTTCACAAGCTGCAGAACGCCATTCATCTTCTGAACGAGCCACCAAGAAAGGCATTTTGGTGGCTGAGGCACAGCAGCCAGCCTGTGGGAGGTCTGCTGGAAATCTGCAGTGCCCACGACTTACAGGGCCAGGAGGAAGATAACACTGCTCAGCAGGAGCTGCAAAGGAAAGCAATTGTCCTCCCAGCACAGAGCGCAAATGCAAAACCCCTTTCATGCATCTACTGCCAGAGGCAGCTTAGCCTGGCTAAAGCAATGGGTGCCAGGGATACTCCAATAGTTTAGATCCTGTACTTCGCCCAAGAGGTAAGAAGACTCCAGGAAGACCACAGGAATTCCTACAGACCTCCGGCCGCCAGCCAGGATGGGCAGTAGGAGGTATGGGAAGTTAAACACTGCTTAATGGGGAAGATCCCCAAAACTTTCCCACCACAAAGAGAGCTTGGTCCTCACCAGAAAGCTAAAACTGATCACAGTGGACCATCACCCACTTTCAGGGTAACAGATATCATTAATAATGACAGGCATTTATTCTTGAGCAGAGATCTATACGTGACATACTGCATCCAGCTGACAGCTCCAAGCAAAAGCTTTGCCATCCACATCTCTCAAGAAACATGAAAACACATTGAAACCAAACAGAAATTTCACATCTTAATCTGCACACGTTGCATCTGCTGAGCGCCACAGCTGAGTGCTCAGGAGTCCTGGGAGACCAGCAGAAACAGGCTGGAAGAAGAATGATGACAGACATAGGGGGGAATGATGAGCTACTGCTGATGTCTGCCCAAAGTTCAGCCTTTCTGAGCACCAAACACAACCTGGTTATTCAGGATGGCCTGTTCCTAGGAGTAAGAAAAGTAAGGATCTGTTAGGGTATATTTATGTTATTGTCATCTAGAAGGGACCAATGTTATAGCAATGCAATAGGTTGGAAAAGCAACATACAGTAAGTTTCTTTATCCAAAGTAAGCAGACCTCCTTAGCTTGACCAGAACATCTTTTCCCAACTGCAAATGCCCCACTGAAGGGCACTCTGGCTGCAGTTGAACGCAGCAGCATCTGCCTCCAAAGGAAAGAGGAACAGTCAACTTCAGAGCTACCACAAAGGTTTTAGGGATCCTTGCTCTCATTAAGTCAAGCAGCAAAAGAACTTTTGTGTTCTGAGAGAAAAAAACTGCTAAGGGGTACAAGCAGCTTTGAGAGACCCCAAACGTTGGCCCTGTTGCAGCAGTAAACCCAACAGACCAACACTCAGCCCCACGGTCAGTGCAGGGCCATGGATTAGGGCTGCTAACGCCATCACAAGGTGAACCTCACTGCATGCTGCAGCACAGCCTTCAATCCTACCATCAGAAGTCACTACTCCACATAGACCCACTGAGGTTGGACAAGACCTCTCAGACCCCCGTGTTCAAGCCCAACCCATCCCACCATGCCCACTGAACACGTCCCTCAGTGCCACATCTCCATGGTTCTGGAACATCTCTTAGTGACCCATTCCAGGGCCTGACCACTCATTCTGATAACAAATGCTTCCCAATATCCAACCCAACCCCACTTGGTGGAATGTGAGGTCATTCTTTTTTGTCCTATCAAAACTGCAAATAAATCTCACACCAAGTAGCAAGGCACTGAAAAAGGACCAAAATGGCAATACCATGGCTGTTGCAAGGTTGACACTGTGCCTTGATGTCCAGCATTCAGGCATCTCAGAATCACCAAGGTTGGAAAAGACCTAAAAGATCATCCAGTCCAACCTATCACCACTAGTTCTCACTAAACCACGTCCCTCAACACAAAATCCAAACATTCCTTGAACACCTCCAGGTGACTCCACCACCTCCCTGGGCAGCCCATTCCATTGCCTGACCACTCTTTCAGAAAAGTAGTATTTCCTAACGTCCAGCCTAAATCTCCCCTGGCACAGCTTGAAGCCATTCCCAAGCCATCTTGGTGCCTCACAGCTATTAACAGAGTTTTTGGCATCTCTGCAACATACACAGCTCTCAATTCATACAAAACAAATGTACAAACACGCTTGATAGGGCTTTGAGGAGAGCTGGCGACAAAAAGCAGCCCCTGTGATAAGGATCCCTCCCTCGGCCCTCCAGAAGCATTCTAACATGGAAATCTCCAGTAGGTTCTAATTACGTCGTAATTAAGAGCTATAGGCTCGTGCCTTTCTTCCCATTTACCAGATCGCTTCTTTAAATTGAGAGCTGAGCCGTGATTTTCAGACAAACCCGTTTTTTAATAATTAAAAATAGAAACAGCACCACAGCAAAGATTTGGAAAATTTTCGGAGTCAATTGTTTATTGAGACTCCAACTGATGTTAATGAAAAAGATGGTTACCATTTGAAAAAAAACAAAACAACAACAACAAAAAAACACCCAGCACTTTTATGTTTTGCATAAGGAAAAGTCCCTACAATGCAACCTCCAGGGCACTTCTCAACAAAAAATCTCCAATGGTCGCGGGGCTCTCTGGCCAAAAGCCCTTCTCGAAACCCAAAAGATGTGGGTTGCAAACTATTTCAAGCATCCACAACAAGTGAAACTGGATGTAGAAAAATATGTTCTCAACATTTACTTCTGTTTACGATGAAACTGGAAACAGATGACCCTTCACAACACATTGTGTGAACGGGTAATTAACCAGCTGCAGCTGGAGCCCGGCTGCTGATCATTTACATTTGCGGCGCTGATCGTTCCAATCCAACTCAAGAAGGTCATTGGAGGGGTAACGTGGGACATCCCTCCCATCAGAGCTTCTCAGCACGTCCCATGCTGCAGGCTTCATCCAAACCAAGAGTTATCCACCATGAAGGTTCTGGAAAGCCGCTCGGTACGGGATGTCTCCTCCAGGCTGTGCTGCTGGAAGAGACTCTTGGGAGCCCCACTTTGCCCTCCTGCCATGCGTTATTCTTGGACTGGGTCCTCTGTACCACTCTTCCCATCATGACAGATTCTACCCCAGCACAGCATCATACCATCATAGAATGGCCAGGGTTGGAAGGGACCTCAAGGATCATGAAGCTCCAACCCCCCACCACATGCAGGGCCACCAACCTCCACATTTCATAGCAGCCCAGGCTGCCCAGGGCCACAAACAACCTGGCCTTGAACACCTCCAGGGATGAACAGAGCATCCACAACCTCTCTGTGTCACATATTCATATGCAACCAAAAAGACACCAAAATTAGGAATAAAATACATGAGCCCCACCAACTGAACGCATGTGTACACATAGACACATGTACACTTTTTAAAAGGACTGCCTTCACCAATCTGAAAGCAATTATGAGCAGAATCAGTTGGGAAAAAAGATTGTAATCAGAACAACATGAAGACTAATTGAAAATTGTTCAAGAACATTTTAAGTGGATGCTCAAAAAGCCACAGTGGAAAAAGACAGCCGTGCAAGTTAAAAGGCAACCTGGTCGGACGGAAGTCAGGGAAGCTATAAACATAGGAACATGACAAATGGAATAAGCAGAAAAAACTGAGGCCAACAGACAAGAATCTGGTGTTAGGATACAGTTAAGTGACAAGGGAAGCAAGAGACAATGAAGAAATCAACGGTCAGTTGGAATTCAGCATCGTAGAATGGCTTAGGTTGGAAGGGACCTAAAGATCACTGTGCTCCAACCCCCTTGCCATGGGCAGGGATGCCAGCCACTAGATCAGGCTGCCCTATCCAGCCTGGCCTTGAATGGGAATGGAGCCTCCAAAATTTCTTTGGGCAATTTGTTCCAGTGCCAGTGTACAAGCTACCCGTTGGCTAGGACGTGGTTAAGTGCACCTCCCAACCCCAAGCCCATCTACATGTTGTATTATCTGCAGTTTCTTTTTTCAAGTATATGAAGAGTAAAATATGCCAGGGAATTGTTCCTCAAGCACAAGAAAGAGGTAGGTTTGGTTTTTTTCTCCCTTGTGAAATGGACAACCAGAAGAAAATTTTCTCACTGGTATCTCAGTTGTGCAGTGTTAAGCAATCACAACCAAGGGCATGCAGAACAACTGAACCATTTCTATCTCAGCTGAGAGCAAAATTCAGAGTATAAGCTGGAAGTGCTGCCATAACTTCTCCTAATAGACCAAGTTTGGTTGTAGTGCCTGAATCCAAGAAGGCCAATGAAGAATTGGTCGGACCATACTACAGCAGATGATCAGATTGGAAAGTTTGGAGTTTTTCAATGGGGGAAACTTGATTGATTTCTTCTACTGCAGCACTGGTTAGCAGGCTGTAAGTGCTGAGCCTATGGATTCCTATTTGTAGGTTAGTGCCACAGAATCCAAGTCAGTATTTCAAAGAGAGCCGAGGAAGGCAAGAAATTAGGTTGCATGTTATTATCAAAGGACAGACATATCAAGTACAAAGTACCTTAATATTTGGAGAGAGCAGAAGACTGAAGAATATCCTGGCAATTATTTTCCACTGATTGTATCTGCAATCCTTAGGAAATGAAGGGAACAAACATTAAAAGAGAGGAAACAACAACAAAGCACAAAAGACGGAGCGAGCAGACAGGAAACCAAAAGCCCTGAAGAGTAGAAGAGGCACCGAAGCAATCCAGGGGCACCAAATCAAAGCATTCACACAACTCAAGGCTATGGACTTGAGTGGGAAACAGCATCCCCAGGTGACAAACCACCAAGGATTAAACAGGAGGACACACTCAGGAAAGATCTAGGAGCTGGGAGAGTACAGAAAGGTGAAATATCCCAAAAGAACAGCAACAGCTGAGGAATGCGTAGCCTTGTGCTCTGCAAAGTCACCAAGAGGAGAGCACAGCACGACCCGACAGGAAGGGACAGAATGGGGATGCGGGGATCCCTGAGCACATCCCTACAAATTACAGAGGTGAACAAGGCACACCAAAAATAGAGAAGGAACAAGGAAGGGGTTTCTCCTTAAGAGCTGCGTTTAGAACATTCAATTAGCACTGCAGAAATTGCCACGTTCTGAGAGCTCATGGGATGAGAAAATTAACAGCATTACACCTTAGCTTGTTTCTCCACCTTGAAGCAAACGTATCCAGAGAGGGCCGGCACCCACTGGGCACTGCCTGGGTTTATTTTGTTGACCTTTCAGATTTCCTGAGCACTTAAATATAAAATGCAACCTGTAGGAAAAGTTTCTTTCAAATGAGAATTGAAACCGACGTCCTTAAAGCTCAATCTTCGCTGCGGACTCAACCAGCAGCCAAGACTGAAGCCTAGAGGCTGGTTCAGGGAGTAAAACAAATTGTATGTATGTAGTAATGAAGAGAAGGGCACAGAGATCAGCTCTTTACCTTTCTTCCTTCCGAGATGTTATCATTGTTTGGTATCCAGTGGTGTAAGAACTGTATGTCCCAGGGAAAGAAGCACTTTCCCAGTAACCCAAACTGCTCCCCTCTGCCCCAAGGTCAGTTCTCCTCCATGAGTCAGAACCTGATTCATTTTCCTGTAACACAGCGAGTTCAACAACCCAAGAATTTCCAAGTTCCATCAAAATCCATAAACACATTTTATTCTATCCAGCAGAACATTGAACTTGGCGGGATCGAGTACCACAGCGGTGGCCTCAAGTCAAGAAAAATCCTCTTTTGAAGAGTCAAAACATCTCCCAGGAGTTAAGCTAGGTAGGTCTGGAAACTGGGCATCTCTTCTAAATACAAATACTCTCCTTTGTCATAAACAAAATAGCCATTAAAAGCTTCTAATTACTACGTGCTTGCGTTAACAGCATGTTAAAACCAGGTCAGCCCATTAGATGAGTGAAGTTATCTGGATGGGACAAAGCGGTACGGCCAGGCAAGGATTAATAACCTGCCCCGGCCACACAACGAGCATTATCGCACTGAAATCAGAACACCAAAGTCCTTGGCTCCCCGAGCTGTGCTCAACTTATTTTCCCTTTAAACTCTTCCTTTTTTTTTTTTTTTTTTTAATTTGGTCTTTGCCACAAAAAGGAAAACACGAGGCATGAATCTGTTATTCCTACAGAGATCCCAGCAATCCCATAGTCCGGCACCTTGAAAAACACAGACGAGGAGTCGTCTGCTAATTAGTGCCTACTTCAAGGTCAGCAGTTGTGGTTGAACTGGAGCTGAGAACTTTCAGAAGTCACTGTGATGTTCCAGGTTTCCCCGGGATGATGCAACGTCCACCACAAAGCCTGGTGCTCCAGCAGCTCACTACCTTACAAAGCTCAGTCAGAGGGCTGCAGCACCTCCCTACAGGACAGGCTGAGGGAGCTGGGCTTGTTAAGCATGGAGAAGAGAAGGCTGCAGGGTGACCTCATTGCAGCCTGCAGTACCTAAAGAGAGCCTACAGACAGGAGGGGAGTCAACTCTGTGAAAGGGGAGATAACAGCAGGACAAGGGGAAATGGTTTGAAGTTGAGGGAGGGGAGATTGAGGTTGGATGTGAGGGGGAAGTTCTTGACAGAGAGAGTGGTGAGGTGCTGCAACAGCTGCCCAGAGAGGCTGTGGACGCCCCATCCATCCCTGGAGGTGTTGAAGGCCAGGTTGTTTGTGGCCCTGGGCAGCCTGGGCTGCTGTGAAATGTGGAGGTTGGTGGCCCTGTGTGTGGCAGGGGGTTGGAGCTTCATGATCCTTGAGGTCCCTTCCAACACAAGCCATTCTGTGATACCTCAACTTCCATGCATTTGCCCAGCTCTGACCTTCTCCTCTGCACCTCATCAAGCCTTTGGTTGCCTGGACTAAATCAGTAGCTCCTATCCATCTTTTCTAACAGAGAAGTTGCAATCCTCTCCTCTCACAAATTAAACATATTAAGTTCCCTGAGCATCTTGCTGTAAATCCTGTTTCCTAAGAAGGTTCAAGCTGTGCCATCTTTGTGCAACAAAACCAGGAGCAATATCAGGCCAAATGCTCTATGAGCCCCCTCAAGCCATGTCTCCACCCCAGCCCCATTCTCTGAAGCAGACCATAATTTCTAATCATGGCAATGCAGGAAGATGCTTTGGTCAAAGGGGTTTGGGTGTTGCGATGGGAGTGGTGCAGCTGTTTTATTTTTCAGGGCTGTCCTAGAAGAGGGTTGAATCTTGCACTCAGTGCACCTCAAGAATTCTTCCTCGCAATAAATGAGACAGAAATCCTCCTAAATGTTGTGAAAGAACAGCAAGACGAGATGACAACATGCAAATAGGCTATAAAACAGTCTGGCGACCGCAGCTAAAAATAAAGTCATACAAGATGAGAAGCACCTACCAGATAAGATGTGCAGCTGCAGATAACAAGGAAAGGAAGCCAACAAATACAAGAACTTTGCCCTTTGAAAGAACTCATGTCCACCTAAAACAGACCCCATAAACAGATCTTTGTTTCTTTCTGTTTGTGGGTTTTTAACTCTTCTGGCTCTTCCAGGGCTCTGGAAGCACCAAGCACCAGCAGCACACTCCAATACCTCATTCAGTGCCTTGAAGAACTCTGCCAAGCTCACTGCTTGCTGGTGGGGCTCACGGGTCCCCAGGACCCCAACCCATCACCTCCTCATTGCCCCACATAGAATTCCACACTGACCATCACACCGCCACGGACGGAGCAAGGGGAGGCCGAAGGCATCTTCATCACACCTGGAAAACAGCACAGGGGGAAGCAGAGCAGGAGGAGGGGGAGAGACAGACTGAGCCACGTGCAGCTCCAGCGCTCCCTCTGACACACAGTGCCCAGCTCCACACGGGAAAACACTTAATCTGCAATTTCCCCCTTTCAGACACGGTGAGGAATGAGGTCTCCTTGTGAGATTAGCAGTGCAAGCAGCCAAGACCAGCGAGCAGTTTTGCTCAAGGCCACATAATAGTTTCCTGGTAATTATCCTCATTCCCCGCTCACTGGGCTACACTGACATCAGTAGCTTCAGCCTCACAGCCAATAAATATAACCTTTAGTAACAGCACTAGAAAGCAAATATGAAGCACGGGGCTCTCTGGAGTGAGCTTACCTCTCTGCAAGGGGTTCTTTCATCTCTGCAACAAACCCGCTGAGCACAAAACTTGACCCTGGAAACCTGCACCATGCAGCCCAAGGGTTGAAAACTGACTTATTGTGCAGAAATGAAGTGAGACACCACAAAAATGAGGGCCACCCTAACATTGAGGCCATCGGAGCTCCTTCAGGTCTTCGGGATGTCAAAGTCAATTGCAAAAACCGAAAACAAACGTGTTTTCATTTTAGCTCCATTTCCAAGATGTTGGAAAGCCAATGAAAAGAGGCATCTCCACGTGCCTCCAAATATTTTGGTCAGTGAATGGTCAAACAACACCTTTGGGTGCCCCACTCCTGGAGGTGCTCAAGGTCAGGTTGGATGGGGCCCTGGGCAGCCTGAGCTGGTGGAGGGCAACCAGAGCATGGGTTGGGGCTGGGGGGGCTGTAAAGTCCCTTCCAACCCAACCACTCTGATTCTATGACTGCACATCACAGAGATAATTCACTGAGGCATTAATTCACATGCAACTTAGGCAAGGATCCCAGCGGTCGTGCACAAGTCGCATCACAGAATGTTTAAGGTTGGAAAAGACCTCTGGGATCCCAAAGCCCAACTCATCCCCACTGACCACATCCCTCAGTGCCACATCTCCACAGTTCTTGAACTCCTGCAGAGATGGTGACTCCATCACTCCCCGCGCAGCCTGTGCCAATGCATTATCACTGTTCACAAGAAGAAATTCTCCAGACTCTGCACCTTTTAGGACTTTCACACAGATTATGGTCTCCAGATGCTACAGCAGGTCCCGTTTTGCTGTCATCCAACCACTCTAAAGAACACAAATGGAAGAAAAGTATTTGATAACAGCCAGGAAAGGATCTGACATCGTGACCAGCTGCTTACAACCACAAGAAACTCTGTAAGTGGCCGTGATGGGTTATTCCAAATCCTCACCCACCTCAGAATGGGGGGCCCACCCGAAACTGGGGGGTTATTCCAACAAATGGAAAAAATACTTTGGATTGTGGAAGGCTACCTCTTTAATACCTCAATTCCAACTCTCGTTGAAGTCCTACATTAAAATCTGACTTCATGGGAAGAGGAAAGGAGGAGAAAGATTAAACAAAGTCAAAAAGCAAAACCGTCCTTCGCTCTCATTTCACAAGTTAAGCTGAAAATTGGGTATTTTCCATTGCTTTTACGTTTGTCCCATGTGGGACAAACAGCAGTGGGTCGCCACCACCAGGCAGCTGCCTCGGAGCTCCCAGGTGGGTGGCAGAGGGGTTTTGCAGGTCCTCCATAACCATTAGCAGTACACTTAAAATAGACCAGACACCAATATGGACACGAGGATTCACCCATGCTACTCACTGGCCTACCTACAGCAGTGATCTGCTGGAGGTGAAGACGTGCATCCATTCCTGCTCAGTTCCCCTTGTTGGAGCTCTGAATCAAGGTCCCACACGACCACCAGCACTGACCCATGGATCCCTGCTGTCTGGATTCTCCTGGTTGTTCTGAAAGAACAGTTTGGTTCTCTCCCCACCTCTCCACCACAGAGACTTCACATTCAGCATTCACCAATCACCACAGTTAACTCTGGCTCTGCGCTGTGCCAGTATTCATCACCTTTGAGCTAACTCTGGTGCTGGATGAGTTTCCTTTGGATTTTCCATTTACAACAACCTCCATGGATTTGCTCCAACAACATCTGCCATCGCAGATGCAACACCACAGCATTAGGTCCACACAAGCCATCCCTCACCAAGAGTCAACACGCCAACCCAGAAAAAGGCTTAATGTGTGAGCTGCAATGTACACACAGAACAAGGGATGTTGGCAGGACAAGCCCTCATTCCCCATTTGCAGCTCATTACTTCTGGTTTTGGCCAACGCAGAGCCTCAGGAGCTCTACCTGGCCAAAAAAGTTCTGAGCACCTACAGGGATGGAGCATCCATGGCTGTGGATGGGGCCCCGAGCAGTTTGAGCTGGTGAGGGGCAACCAGCCCACAGCAACATGTGGGGATGGATGGGCTTCGAGATCCCTTTCAACCCAACCACTCCATGATTTTACAAAGCCATCAGCTTGGGCATGGCATGAGGTGGCCAAAAGAAGCAGCAATTTGTCCAGGACAGCAGCAAGGTCACCAACACAGCATGTTTTACCAAATCATCTCCATTAGATTCTGGAAAGCTTCCTCCCCAGTTTAGCTTTCTGTCTGTTGCCAGACTGACCCCATAGCACATACACTTTTATCTGCATCCTGGTATTTGGCAACAGTACGAAATATTTCCTCGCAGGAACAAAAAAAAAACCTTCTTCTATTCAAACTGAAACATCCACTGGACATCCCTGTGGGCCTAATTCCCAGAACACTGAAATCCAGACCTCCAAATGGGAAAAACATACTGACTGTCAGCCAGCAACTCCAGGTGTGGCAAGCCAAGACCTCAGTAACAGTCTGCATCACCATCTGTCTGCCACACAGCAACCAGGAAAACATTATTGTTCCAAACTTGACTGGCTTCAGTGTTAAGATAATTGCTTTGGTATTAATTAAATGTGCCTCTCTGCAGCAGCGCAGGAAGCTCACGTGAATAATGCACTGATTGCATCTCTGGAACCGGTGGGCACAGCAAGCAAAGCTTGCTGGCACAGAAATACTTCTCAGATGAGGACATGAAGGAATCTTGCAACACACAGCTGCAAAGAACCACCGGGGGAAAATTCACCCAACGCTGTGCCCAGGGCAACCCAGCAGGACTGCTCCCATATGTGGCAGTCAGAGCCTCTCTTTCTAGAGGGCACACTCAGCACAGGGTGCTTTTCCACCTCCTGCTTTGGCTTCTCTCCTTGCAGGGTGCCCCAATCCTGGCTGCATTTCCACCTTCACACATCCTAGCCCAGAACCAAAAAGAAAACCATTGTTTCATCAGCATCCCAACAAGCACAGGACCATGACTTATTTCACCCCCTCTAAGTTCTGCGTTTCCATTTCCACACCGTTCATTGTGGCAAATCAAGGCATGTGTCAATGTCTTCCATTTGGAGAGCTCAAAATTCCTTCCACGTCCCAACAGCCGCATCTCGCCCTCTTCCTCCTCTTGCTCAACAGTTTGGAAGAAACGACGCTGAGGAAAGGACAGAAAGAGTCCAGAGGGTCTCAGGAGGAGAAGGAAGGGATTGTCTCAATGCAGATTACACTGCTATGTTGTTAATTACACCGAGCCAGTCTTCTACGGAGATTACAGGCTGCCACACTGCTGCTGGAACCTCTGAAGCCTCTCCAAAACCCTCCTTCGCTGCTTCTAGCTCAGTGCTCTTGGTCACGACCCAAGCTGTGCTCTGATCAAAGCCCTCCCCGTGGTCCCTGCAGATTTCAACACTTGTGGTCGCTGGATCCCCTCGCCGAGCCGTCGCTTTTCGACGCCCATCGCTTGCTGCTGCATCCAAGGGGCGATTAGGCACGGCTCTAAAGCAGTGCTGGCATTTGAAAAGCTGTTTGAAGGCCTGGGATTGGGTTTTACGTAATAATCATGAGTTTGTTTAATTAGGCTCAGCAAAATGTTGCAATTTGAGATCAAACCCTTTTGTGCCCTTTCTCAGAGACGTAGTGTATCTTGAAGGAAAACTTGAAGTTACCAAAGCAAACGAGCTGACATGGAGCCACATAAAGATACATTTCCACCCTCCAAAGACCACTGTATCTCTCAGCAAAGCTCCAGCCCCCAAAACACAGCTTTTATTAATGAAGGCAGAACTTCAACTCATCTCATCGGCAGCCTGAAGACCAACTCAAACTCATGCATCACTGCCACTGAAAGAAATTACATGCCTTCCTTAGGCTGAACTACAGCGAACCAACTTCTTCCCAGCAGAAGAAATGTTGTAACCTATTCCTCCACAATAAGGAACGCCTTAATGAGAAACCAAACCCCAAGGGGTTTGAACCCCAATGCCTCCTGTGGGAGCTCAGCCTGCGTAAAACCTGGAAGAAACCAACCCCCAAGGGTCATTTCTGACCTACGCAAGAACAGCTTTTGCCACCGCTTGTATCACTTATCTGAAGAGATCTGAAGAAATCAGACATGCAGCTTTTTCACTGTGTCCAAATGATGAGATTTGCAGAACTTTTAATGCAGGAGTCCAAAGATAGTCCACAGCAAGCACTTTTCCCCAGGCACTGAGATACAGAAAAGGCTTTGGCTTGAATAAATGAATTAACCACACCGGGGGTCATTTCATAATCAGACTGAGAAGAACACACAGGACTTTGCTAGGTGGTTGCATATGGAGAGCTGGTCCCTCCCTCTGAGCCCCTCAGTGCTCCCAGACTGTTGCTATTTCAACAGAAGAACCATTTCCCAAACATATTCTGAAAGCCCACCCTACAGAGCAGCTGATGTGATATTAACAGCACTCCAAGACGGCCCCAGCAGCCATCAGGAGACCTCTCCTACCACGGGGAGCCAAGCACTGCCTCCTGCAAGAGTTCAGACCAGTTACAGCTGGGATGCATGGGGAAATTTTAATGCCTGGGAGGTGATGATAGCAGTCACAGGGTAGGGAAACATTTCACACACCTTCCCAAGGACACCAGCGGGGCACTGCAGGCTCAACAGAACCTCAAGCCATACTGATGGATATCAAGAGGTGAAGCGCCCTGAAGGTAACAGGAATCCCCAAATTAGACTCAAAGCGTAGCACACAGAAGCCTTAAAGCCAAATGCCAACAATCTCAATTGGCTCCCATATAAAAAGAATCATTCTTAGCCTTCCACAACCAGCCTTCTGGTTTTTAACATCCTATGAACACAAAACCAGGTAGCACTGATCCTCCACGCAGATCTAGAGGTGAACTTCCCCAACATCCCATACAAATGAACCCAAAGTACTCCCAAAATCGCTTTCAACTCTCTGTTCAGACTCTCGGAGGGATAAATTATTGAACCATATTCCTCGAAGATGCAGAAGGAGCACCCATGAGATCAAACAGAAGCTGCTGAAGATGAGGAAACGAAGCTGCTATCCATATGCATGAAGAAAGAGACATCTATAAATAGAAAAGTAGGAAGTCTCCTTTAGGAACATTATTTATATCAAGTTGTGTTCATTCCCAGCTTCAGAAGTGAGAAATAGGAGAAGCAATAAAAATTTATTGCAAGCTGATGCAGATACTGGGCGGCAGATTTCTCATCTCTGCAGTCCCATAAACTGCTTCTCATGAGAGCTCTACAGCTCCAGAACCACGAGCAGAACGTTGGCAGAGAGCTTTCCCAGCATGCACAAATGGGAGATGTGGCACTGAGGGACGTGGTGGGGATGGATTGGGGTTGGATTTGGTGATCCTAAAGGTCTTTACTGGTTCTGTGCACCTTTTAGGGATGCTTCTAGGTTACAGAGTGCCTTGGGTTGGAAGCTCCAACCTCCCTGCCACAGGCAGGGCCACCAACCTCCACATTTCATAGCAGCCCAGGCTGCCCAGGGCCCCATCCAACCTGGCCTTCAACACCTCCACGGATGGACGGAGCATCCACAGCCTCTCTGGGCAGCTGTTCCAGCACCTCACCACTCTCTCTGTCAAGAACTTCCCCCTCACATCCCACCTCAGTCTTCCCTCCCTCAACTTCAAACCATCTCCCCTTGTCCTGCTGTTATCTCCCCTTTCACAGAGCTGACTCCCCTCCTGTCTGCAGGCTCCCTTTAGGTACTCAAGGCTGCAATGAGGTCACCCTGCAGCCTTCTCTTCTCCATGCTGAACAAGCCCAGCTCCCTCAGCCTGTCTTCATAGGGGAGGTGCTCCAGCCCTCTGCTCATCTCTGTGGCTCCTCTGGACCCTCTCCAACAGCTCCCTGTCTTTTTTGTACTGGGGGCTCCAGACCTGCATGCAGTACTGCAGATGGGGCCTCTCAAGAGCAAAGTAGAGAGGGACAATCACCTCCCTGTCCCTGCTGGCCACCCCTCTTCTGATGAAGCCCAGGATCCCATTTGCTTTCCAAGCTGCAGGAGCACACTGCTGGCTCATGTTAAGCTTTTCATCCATAAGACCCCCAGGTCCTTCTGTGCAGGACTGCTCTCAAGGAGCTCCTTCCAGTCTGTGTAAATGCCTGGGATTCCTCAGGCCCAAGTGCCAAACCTTGCACTTTGCTGTGTTGAACCTCATTAGGTTCACCCAGGCCCACCTTTTGAGCCTGCTGAGTTCAGGCTGGGCGTTCAAGGAGCAGCTCTGCTGCACTCCACTCCTGTTAGCTAAGCTCACAGGGCAGAGATGCTTGAAGTTACAGAGGACACTTTGCCTCAGGATCAGGAACACTGCATCAACTGTCACATGAAGGGAAGTACAGCACACAGCTGCCTACGCACTGTCTGGGTGAAGGGCAAGAAGAATGCAGCCATCCCATCTGAATACTGAGCTCCTGAGCAAAGGGGAACACGGGAGGAACATTTGCTAGCAGTAGCAAACGTCACACCGAGTTCAGACAAATGTCTGGAATGGACTAACCAGCTAAAAAAAGGCAAAACAAAACCCACAAACCTTTTGACTCAAGAATGACAGCCAGGCAGCCTCCAAAGAAGCAGAGAGCCAAAAATCTGCTGAACACCTTTGCTGCTCTTTCGCATCAAGGCTACTGTCTCTGTTGTCACGTCACAGCCAGAGGCGGCACAGACTGGAAACAGTGAGCAAAAGCCTGACATTTGGGTTTGGTAAACATCCCTGTAATGGCACAATGAAGCAGGATCTCAGCTCATGCATTCCACGGGACAATGATTAATGGACAAGGCATCAGATGCAGACAACCGTAGGCCTCAGAACTGCCTGGAAAAGGTCCTTCCCTGGGCTGGTTGCACCCTGCATAGAGAAACAGGAATGCACAGACAGCTCATGTGCAATCTGGAGAGATGCTCTGCCGAGAGGCACAGCTCTGAGAAGTGTGTGTGAGTGCTCAGCTGCTCTGCGCCACACTCAGCACCTCCCCAAATAGCAAAACTCGGATTTCCTTTCCTCTCACAGCTACCCAACAGCTCACTAAACGCTCCAGTCTTCCTGAAGGACCTCGAGGCTCTCGCTGCTCCCAGCTCCTCCCTCTGAGCTCCTCACTCCTTCTGACAGCACAAATTAAAGCCCTGGAAACATGGAACACACGAGACTAACTCAAACACTTCAATTTCGGGTAAGAAGGGCAGTATGAGAGCCCCACTGCTTGTAATGCCCCATTCCTGCTGCATTCCTGGGGAGAGCCACCGCCAGCACGCATCGGAGAAGATGGAAGAAAGATGCTCTGTTTTGTTCTATTTCAAACAATTATTTAAAGCTGCAAGGGACCTCGTTTTTAAAATCACACTGCATGCACTCTATATATTCCATGCAGAGTGACACAAAGAATTGTAAAAATCTGCTGGTGAGCTACATCAATACAGCTCACTTGTGATTTCACTGCTCTGGACTTTCTCAGGCTGCAGACAACGTAATAAAAGTTTCTCTATAAAACAATATCCCTCCATATTTTAAGAACGCTGTGGAAATATTTCTGCTGCTCTTGCTGTTGTCTAAAACCAAACTTCAATCCAAGCTGTTCTCCAGCAAACCTCAGTAAGTTGGGATGCTGAAGCTGGGAATCAGCAACGTGCTTCGGAGCGAGCTCAGCTTTAAGCATGTGCCTGATTTCCTCCAAAGGTGACTTAAGCATGCTGAAGCACTTTCCTAAATAGCCACGGTTTGCTGTATCAGGACATTAAAAAGAATATAACATTTTGAAATGCAGTTTAAGAGTGGCTTACAGTTCCTCTTTTAACCGAAAATGAAAAATTAATATGGATGCAATAGTATTTTTCTTGGTAACTGACATGTTTTTCCAATCCTCTGCAAGTTATTGCACTCCATTTTATATAGAAGCGTTATTTGTTCAGCTGAACCATTTCCAGTTTATTCTGCATGATTCAGACACTCATTGGATTTTTGGACAATGGTGACTCCTTTTCAGAAATCAGACAGGTCTTACGTTCAGAATAGCAGCTAGCTGTTCTGTACAGCTTGTGCTGCTCTGAGGTTCCAATACACAGAGGCAGCAGCCTGCAGGTCTAGCATCTTGCAAGGCACCAGCACGATGGGCAGCTCTAGGGGAAACCTAAATGCAACAGAATGGGCTGCATAGGGAGCGAACCTGACCCATCCCTGGGGGTGGTCAGGAACCATGGGGATGTGGCACTGAGGGACACAGGCAGTGGGATGGGTTGGTGATCCTTCCCAACCTTAATGACTCCACGAAATCACCAAAGGCATGGGATGAAAGCAGGCTTCTCCAAGATCACCCTATGTTCCATGCTGCAGGGTTAATGCCATTGCTCCCTGCAAGAAATGCTGCAAATATCAGGCTTCCCAGAGAAGAAATCTCTGGGATCACGATGAAATTGTCTTGGTTTCAAATCTGTAAGATTGAATAAAATTAATTTTACTGGGAGACAAAGCACTGAATTAGGCCCAAAGCACTGTAGAAGTGGCTGCTGCTAACACAACCCTACATTCCCACTTAAACCTTTTTGGGAGGAAAGGCAAACGAGGCCTTTCTTTGGGATCCCCAAAAAACGCTCTGCATTCAAACACCTTAACACCACTCTTTAAAACAATTAGTTTTCAAACCAAAACCAGGTGGCAGCATCAACACAAAGGTGGCCCGTGGGCAAAAACAGGTTCAGGTTACCCAGAGAGGTTGTGGGTGTCCCAAAACTGGAGGCATTCGAGGCCAGGCTGGATGTGGCTCTGGGCAGCCTGGTCTGCTGGTTGGTGACCCTGCACATAGCAGGGGGTTGAAACCAGGTGAAACCATTGTGGTCCTTCTCAACCCAGGCCATTCCATGGTCCTATGAACATCTGCTATCAGAGGAGGATGTGCAGCAGCTGCAGTTGCTAGGGAGAAGCTGGGGCATTGGAAAGGGAGATCACACAAGACCACATGAGGACAGAAAAAGCAAAAGCCATCAGAAGAAGTGCTTGGGAACACTTGGTGAGCTTCTCACATGCATCCTGACACCTTATTGCTGCCAGGCTGCCCACAGCATGGAGCAGAGAGCAGCTCCTCCTGCAAGCAGCGCTTCTGCAGAGAGTGCCTTCTACTTCCCAGTGGTGTGACACATGTGTATAACATGGCCTGAGGTTAATTAGCTAATTATGCCCTTGTTTAGGATTAGCTAGGTTAGCAACAGAACCCCAAAGGAAAACGTCAACAATCACATCTTTCCTAGAGCAGGATGGGGGGGCGAGGGGTTGAAAGGACTTTTTTCCTGACATATGTCTGCTTTTACACTGTTGGTTTTGGCTCTTCAAAGGAAGGAAATTAAGTGAACAGCATTTCTTATTATTATTTTTTTTTTCATCCTTTTGGAACAGCAAAAAGGATAAATGCTGAGCAACGAGGCGGCAGGAGGACACGGCAGCCTTTTCTCTGGCCACACATCTTTGTCAGAGCTGCTTTCCAAGTCCCTCCAGCGTAATCCCCTGCAGCTGTCATCACCCACACACCGGGTTCTCAATAAATGTTCAAGCCACAAATCTCCCTCAGTGAGATTCCAGCGCCGTGCTTATTACAGGTTGAGCTCCTACAGGTTGGGCATGGAAGGCAGCAGGATATTCCTACTGCAGCACCGTGCCAGGCTGTAGGCTCCCTTTGTAAAACGGCCTTCGTGGTCTCAATGCTCTGCTCACCCATGTCCATTTCCAAGCCCAGAACCCAAACTCGAGCACCTCTATGAGGCAATCCTCTATGAACCTGCTCTGACATTGTGGTTCTGCACATGTAGCTCAAAGCATTCAGAAAACTGCTTTCTGCTGCCAAGAGCCATGGCCCCATTACAGAGCCAGGGGAAGGAACTGTGGGCAGCCTGCATCTGCTCCAGCAATGCTCACGTAATGAAAGGTAGCAGCACCAAAAAACCCCAACAAACCTGCTGTGACATCTCTGCACAAAGTCCTACAGATGTTTCTGCAGCAAATATTAACAGCTGTTTGGCCCTGCTCCAAGAAGGTTACAGGTCACAGTCATGGTGCCAAAAAAACAGAGAACTCGCTGCAAGTCTGCAATGAGAATATTAAAAGGAAAATGGTGCAAGAAGAAAGTGGTGCAAAGACAGGGGAAAAAGAGGAATATCATGGTTAAAATTCCCAGGAAAGCAGCAGATAAAGTTGCTTTCCAAGCTGGAGGTAAAAGCCCGAGCTACTAAAAGTCATCAGAAGCAGTAGGGTGCAACACACACGGCACAGCAACCAACCTTCCTTGGACTGCTCTTCCAAGACAAATAAAATGACAGGGGAGATGTTTTTCATTTATAACACAGATGCCTTTGTTGGTAGCCAAGAGAGAGATACAGACGTTGGGGTTTGGCAACAGCTTCCCTTAAAATATAAGGCAGCCTTCCTGCTCTCTTGTTTTATTCTGCTCCATCGTGGTTTCTTCTGTTCTGGCCTCCTTTCTACAGTCTGTTCTTGACCTTTCCCTTCCTAAAGACAAAACTCCTCATTCTCCAGCCCACCACCTCTCCTCGCTTCTCCTTGGCCAACCCTACTGAGAACACGGAAGCCCAAGAAGACTGAACCACTTTACCTATAAATACACACCGTTACATAACTGAAAACTGGAGAGAGGTTTGCACCCTGCACGCAGGCGGCCGCGCCAGGTCACTTTCTGTGATTTATAATGTTAATAGACATCAAAACAGGAAAACATTTACAGTTATGCAATAAGGGCGATGATTAAAAACAGCCATCAGCTCCCAAAAAAAAAGAAGGAGTTGGAACGGCCAAGCAGCGTTCGTACAGCTAATTGGGTTCAACACCACCACCTCCTCCTCCACCTCAGCATCTCCCATCGCACGTGGCTCTGTTGGAAACGCAGCCCAGCTCTCAGGACGGGGGATGTCCCAACCCTGCAGCTCAAGGCTCAGTGCAGAGCACCCTTACACCCTTCTGTTGGGCACATCCACTCACCTCTGCTGAATTGCCACAGGCTACAATAGCCCTGGCTACACGAGTATTGCTGGTTTGTACCACCGCAGGTTCAGAGGACCAATGTTACAGGAGCTGGTGGTGAGCACTTGTCTCCATCCTCCCATCACCTAAGCAAAACTAAAAAGCAGCACTCTCATCTGAGAAAAAGCAGGGAAGTCTCTCTCTCTTTCTCTCAAGAACTTCAACTGTTCTGAAGTCGATTCCTGCACTGCTGCTGGGACAGCAGCCAGCTCCCCCCAAACAAGGGCTTATGGCAGCTCAGCCCTGCCTCCAATTAGGAATTTAAAGGCTTAGAGAAGCCTTCTGTGTTTCTGCATCTGAGAGGCGGTTGCAGTAGGCAAACATTCACAAACAAACAAAAGCAGAGAGAAATAAACAAGAATCAGTGATGGAACTTGATTAAAAAAGTCAAAAGATTGGCTTTCCAGCTCTCTCTCATGGGAGCCAAAACAAGAATGGAACAAGGCAGAAGTGGAGTCAGGCAATTTCTTGGGATGATGATACTTTTCAAAGCCACGAGAAGGGGACAAACACAGTGCAAGTGGGCAAGAACACTTCAGCACTTCACAACCCAACCAACACTGCATTGGTGCAACCAAGCAGCTTCCAGCCCTGTCACAGCTCCATAGGATGCGACTGCATCCACTGCTCAGTGTGGATGGACAGACTGCCATGACACTGCCCCACAAACTGGTGGATGCTGGGCTCAGCAAGGACCTCTGGAGATGACCTACTTCATCCCACTTGCACTTGCTTTGGTTAAACCTCATGCTGCTGGTCTCCAGTGTGCCAGTATCTCCCTGCAAGGCTTCTCCAGCCTCGCAGGAGCCAACAGCTCCTCCTGGTTTAAGGTCTTCTGCAGACTTACTCAGTACACCTTCAAGATGTGCATCCAAGTCGTTGATGAAAACAGGGAGGGTAAGGTAGGGTCAACAGAGAGCTGATCCCTCGTGAAGATGCATAATAGCAAGCCTTGGCCAGGAGGAGGGAGGAGTGGTGCTGCCTTCATGCAACCAAGCATCCTCCTGCCAGCGCTGGGATACAGACCATGCAAAGAGCAGCACTCAGCTCCAGAAGGCAGCTGGAGACCCTAAAAGACACCAAGGAGTGAGTTCTGTCTGGTTATAAGGATCAAATGATACCAGCAGTGTTTGGTCTTGATTGATGGAGGCAATCAAGGACACTCTACAAAGTGCAGGCCTAGTGCAGGATGGGCACGTGCTAATTAGGTAAGAGTTAAAACAAAACTCCCAAGCTTCCACTCCTAAAACTCAAGGACAGATCTCCATTAATCATAGAATCATAGAATTACCAAGGTTGGAAAAGACCTTCAAGATCATCCAGTCCAACCGTTCACCTATTCCCAGTAGCTCCCACTAAACCATGTCCCTCAACACAACATCCAGCCTTTCCTTGAACACCCCCAGGCTCGGTGACTCCACCACCTCCCTGGGGGTGTTCAATTAACCTGAGGGGTTACAGATTCTGCACAGGCAGAAGAAATAAAAACACATAATGAGAGAGCATCATGACACACAACTGTGTCTTAAGAGCTCTTCACAGTAGAATCGTAGAATGGCTTAGGTTGGAAGGGAACTCAAGGATCGTGAAGTTCCAACACTACTGCCACATGCAGGACCCACCGACCTCCATACCTAATACTGGACCAGACTGCCCAGGGCACCATCCAAACTGGCCTTGAGTAGAATGGTTTGACTTGGAAATGAACTCTAAAGGCCATCTGCTCCCACTCCCTGCAATAAACAGGGCACCCACAGCTCCATCAGGTGCTCACAGCCCCAATCCCAGCCTGACCTGGGTGTCTCCCCCCCGAGTACTCAAGAGGATGATGCTGCACCCAATTTGTATAGCCATTCTTTTTTGCCAGTGCTACTGGAGGATCCAATACTGGGCCACCGTTGGGTAGAGATCAGAAATTGCAGGAGCACAGGAAGCAGTTACAGCATTCAGTGCTTCCCTAGCGTTGTGTCTTAAATAAGAAATTCAATGTGCTCTGTACAAACAATAGCTAGGCGCATTTTTGTACATTATCCAGTGCCCAAGGAGGCTGTGGATGCCCCAGCCCTGCAGGCATTCAAGGCCAGGCTGGATGTGGCTCTGGGCAGCCTGGGCTGCTGGTTGGTGACCCTGCACACAGCAGGGGGTTGAAACTGGATGATCATTGTGGTCCTTTTCAAGCCAGGCCATCCTATGATTCTATGGCAAGAGGCAAAATTATGGGAAACAGCTTTTGGAACTGTTGTGTACTTCAACCTTTCAACTGAAGAGGAGAAAAAAAACCAACAAAAAAACAACAAACCACCTCCGTTCACAGCTGCTTCAACCTGCACAAAGCTCTTTTCTCCAGGCTTTGCCCAGACTGCTGACCTACTGGCAGGTTGCTCACCTCCTCTCCAGTGACCACACATGTGCTGTTAGTAATGCCTTAGCCACGGCCACCACAACACAGAGCGTTACCACAAATGGTGCACTTAAAACAGCCCACAAATGATGAGACACTGTAATTATCCTCGGGGACTGGAAGACTAAACTGCTTTTCTTTAAAAGAAAACGAAAGGAAAAAGAAAAGGGAAAAAAAAAAGCTACCCAGGTCATTCTGTTGTATAAGCAATGGTTGGAGAGATTATGCTCTCCAAATAATCAGATGGGTTCCTTCTGGTCTATCTGAAGCCTTGTAAACAAACTCATTATGTTAGATCTTAAAAGAAGTAAACAAATAGCTGGCATCCGACCACACTGCATTCTTGGACAACTTCAAACAGACCCATGCCTGCTCTGCTGCTCGGGTGGGTGACACCAAGGACACAATGGGCTGCACTGGCTGGAAGGGACCCAAGGGATGCTGGAGAGGAGAGGAGAGGAGAGGAGAGGAGAGGAGAGGAGAGGAGAGGAGAGGAGAGGAGAGGAGAGGAGAGGAGAGGAGAGGAGAGGAGAGGAGAGGAGAGGAGAGGAGAGGAGAGGAGAGGAGAGGAGAGGAGAGGAGAGGAGAGGAGAGGAGAGGAGAGGAGAGGAGAGGAGAGGAGAGGAGAGGAGAGGAGAGGAGAGGAGAGGAGAGGAGAGGAGAGGAGAGGAGAGGAGAGGAGAGGAGAGGAGAGGAGAGGAGAGGAGAGGAGCTGCCATACTTGCCAACTGCTCCCCCAATGCTGCTCCTCGCTGTGTCTGCCACCTGAAGCCCTCTTGGCAGAAGGGATCCCACTGAGATGAAGGCAGTGGGGAAATGCCATCATAAGGCTTCTGCTGTGATGTCACAACGCTCGGCAGCTGTTTGTGTGTGATTCGAGCGAGCCCAGCACGGTGCTGAGAGCAGTGGCACACACAGGTTCCAACCTCAGCTCTTTCCTCATCTTTTCACACAGCATTTTCCCCACTTTCAGTCTATTTTAAAGAAGCATCAAGGCTCACAATGAAATGGATCCAAGAATAAATAGATGAAAGCAAAGCAGCGGCAGCAGCTCGGCAGGTTGTTTTGGCACCCTGTGCCATCTGATGGGTGTCAAGGACAAAGGGCTCAGCTTGTCCTGAGAGGAAGGATCCCCTTCCAGGAACAGTGATATCTCCCACACCCCTTCGTGTCCCCTCCATCCTGACAAGGTGACCAACTCCCACCAGGCAGACCACTGGGCAAGGACCACAACTCCATGTCCCAGCATCCCAGCTCACCTCCTGGGGCTGTCAGCATGCTGGGAACAAGATATGCCTCATTCCAGCCTTCATCCACTTTGCAAAATTGCTCTGGAAACCCAACTGAGCCTTCTGAGAGTATCTACAAGAAAAACTCTATGTAATCATACCACCCTCTAAGAGGGCATAATTATCAGCTCTTCAGGAAAAGGAATACTAAGGGCATCGATCCAACGCTGTGACCTCTCTGCCAAGCCTGAGCACTTGGACAAATTTTCTTTGCACAGGCTTCAAAGCTGGTCAGAATGCTGCCCAGGGCTATGGGATTTCACTGCCCTGCACTATCTAGGACACAGATCTTTGCTGCACAACTGTATTCCCATTCTACAGGATGCAGCCCTCGGCTGTTAGCATTACAAACACAAACCACAGCACCTAGAAGAATTAAGTACATGGCATGGAC
Source organism: Lagopus muta (assembly GCF_023343835.1). Classification (NCBI taxonomy): domain Eukaryota; kingdom Metazoa; phylum Chordata; class Aves; order Galliformes; family Phasianidae; genus Lagopus; species Lagopus muta. The sequence goes on along the minus strand of NC_064436.1, from coordinate 69,897,732 downwards.
TAAATGCAGAAGGAATAACCTTGAAAGACTTGTCTCTCGCAGCATGAACATGTGGAGCAGCCCAGCTATTCCTTCAAGTCCTGAGCAGTGTCAAAATGCCTCCATAAGGTCACTTACTGCCAATAAGCCACTCCATAAGGCACCACAACCCCCCTGGCCCTTTTCCACAGGGCTTTTTTAATCCATTAAAAGATAGTTGGTATTTGCTCAACACGTGCATGATGTCACAGATCACTCTCCATGCACGAGCCAATACCTGAAGGTTGGATATTAGGGAAAACTTCTCAAAAAGAGTGGTAATGCAGTGGAAATGCAGTAATGATGTGGTCACCAGCCCTGGGGGTGTTGCAGAACTGCGGAGATGCGGCACTGAGGGACACAGCAGGCACGGTGGGATGGGTTGGGGATCTTAGAGGTCTTTTCCAACCTTAATGACTTTATAACACGTACGTTGGACTCTGCTTTTCCTGCACTGTGAGCATGTAGTGGAGGCTGGTACCAGCCAGCCCAAGAGCAGGCACAGGGATCCGGTGTGGCTGAAGGGGACACACCAGGTGTCAGGGATCCATTGCAGATGTGATTACAGCACTCTGATTTCCTACACAGCAACTCACTCCCCCCAGCTCTGCCTTACAGAGAAAGCAGCAACCGCTGCTCAGCAGCCCTATTTCTCCACCAAATTTACACTGCTGCTACGCCAAAAGCATCTGACAGCATGAAAAGAATCCGCTACTTGTTTATTATCTCCTTTGGGGCACAGATCTCAGTCTCGGCCCTGTGTGCCAGCACTGCAGGTTTGCACATCCAACCTCCAAGCACGTCCCGTGCCTCTCACCTTGACCCCCATCTCCAGCTCTTGGCTCCAGATCCCCCCCCCCCCCCCCCCCCCCTTTGCTTCCCAAGGCTTTACCCGTGAGAAAGGCAGCGAGGGAAATCTGTTCACAACTGCATTTCATTTGAGTCCCCTCAAGCCTCCACGAGGTTCTTTATCTTGTTATTCTAATGCAAACAGACTTCTGTGATTTTTTTCACATCCAGAATTTCACCATTGCAGTAACCGCAGGCCTGGCAGGCTCTCCCCCGCCTGGAAAGGGAACAAACTTTCAAATCATTTATAAATAACCATTTCAAGAACATAGCTTTTATTCTTTCATCCCACAAAAGGCAGAAATTTTGCTCGGGACCGCAAGCTGTCAACTTCCCAGCAAACCCAAAATCCCACTTAACTCTCTATTGTAAACAGTGTAGTATTGCGCTACCACATCAATAAATAAAATTCTTGAAGGAATTATTTCTGCGTTTGATTCACATTTGTTCTGCATATGCCACTGAGCCCAAGGTATTCATAATGTTAAACTCGGCTTTCAAAAGGACGGCGCAGAAGGGAGAAGCCTTCCCGGGCGCTATTGTTTTAGCCTCAGCCCTTGGAGCAGCCAGAATGAAATCCCATAGGGAGGCTGGCATTTTCCCCTCCTGCCCCCCCACCCATCTATTTAGGAATATGGAATGAGAGGGCTGGGTGCTGCTCCAGCATGGAGCTGCTCAGCTCCAAGCCCGTCCCATTGATGCTGTCACAATGCGGGCTGGGTGGCCGGAGGATGGAGACCTCCGATCTGCTCCCAGCCATCATGATGCCACTGCTGCTGTCAGCTATAGGGGCAAAGCCTGCACTGCTCAACCTCCCCCTTTCCTCCTTCCCAACCTCTCCTCCTGAAAAGCAGCACCAAACTGTGCTACATGACTGCTCTGAGGGGCAAAGCAACCTGACCAAGCACTCGGCAACGCTGCCCCTGGCAGCGGGGTTGGAACTGGGTGATCTTCAAGGTCCTTTCCAACCCAAACCTCCCTAGGATTGCACGATTCCAATCTCCAACAGTTCCCTCGTGGCTCTGAAATGCTTCAGTATGAAACAAATTACCAGCAGAGATTTGAGTCAATAGCTACAAAATGGCTTTGGTGTGCAGAATGCCATCTGCAGGGAGCTCAGCAGGCACAGGAGAACTGCATGAGGTTCAGCAAAGCCAAGGGCAAAGGCTGCACCTGGGTCGCAGACTTCAGCAGGATCTGTTGCGATAGGACACGGGGAAATGGTTTCAAACTCAAAGAGAGGAGAATTAGGTTGGATATAAGGAAAAAGTTCTTTATAATAACGGCTCTGAACCACTGGCACAGGTTGCTCAGAAAAGAGATGGGTGCCCCATCCCTGGAGACATTCAGGTCAGGCAGGATGGGGCTCTGAGCACTGATGGAGCTGTGGGTGTCTCCATTCATGGCAGGCAGTGGGACCAGATGGCCTTGAAGGGTCCCTTCCAACTCAAACCATTCTATGAGCCTATTAAACAACCTTTTTTCTCCCAAAAAGGGAACATTTGTAATTCAGAGAATCAAAAGCAGGGGAGGAACACATTCACTTTCCACAGATCAGAGCTCCTCACATTCAAGAAATTAAGGCACTAATACACATCAGCACGTGAAACAGCCCTGGAACAGATTGACCCAGGCCACCCCTCTCCAATTAGTGACCCCAATTTGACATTGGCTGTATAAAAGTGGCCCTATAATCAGTTTTTATTCCCCTCCCCGCTATCTAAATGGGAAAGCAGTCAGCCTCCACTCTTCAAAAAACACTGGAAATGATGAGTTACAGCAGCAGAGATCACAGAAGGGATGCACGGGACGTGCCAAAGCCAGTGGAAAGCGGAAGGAAGATTAAATCACCTACTTCCAAATTAAGCACCGGGCTCTAATGGGATTAATAGGCAGAAACGAAAGCAAAATAAATGAGGAATCTGGCACGACTCAGAGGCAGCGAGACAGTTTCAGAAGGATTGCAGTCTCGTGGTTGAGGGGTTTGGAGCTGCAGCACACGTGCGGAGATCCCTGCCCGCAGGTTCCCACACACAAACTTATCCCTCAGCCTTTGCATCGGCTGCAGTGCTTCTGATGACCCTCCTTGGGCACCCACCATCCATCCTTTGTCATTAACAGTTCCCAGAAACTAATTAATGCCTGGTTCCCATGCAGCAGCCCCGCTGCTCGCCCACAGCCCAGTCTGTATCCTGCACTCTGCACAGAACCCTTTGCCACTGCAGATGCTCTCTCCTTGCTCACGCTCAAGCTGCTGTTTAACAGCAAGCAAGACCTCCCCTTGGAGGTCCCTGTGTTGTCTCTGCACTTCACAGCTCCAAAGTAGCTGGCTGATAAGCATTATTTTAATATAATAAACAGCTCCCGCAGCTTATCTTAACGCAAAGCTTCTGGCTGGTGGAAGCTGCAATTAAGGGACCTCTGGCCCCGTTTGGCACAGCAGTTCCCTCATTTTGCAATATCCAAAGTGACTTGGAGCCAAGGTCAAAGCTCCTCCCGAAGTCTGGGAAACAACAGAGAAGCTGCTGGCAGCTGGTACAGAAATCACAGAACCATAGAATGGCTGGGGTTGGAAGGGACCTCAAGGATCATGAAGCTCCAACCCCCTGCCACATGCAGGGCCACCAACCTCCACATTTCATAGCAGCCCAGGCTGCCCAGGGCCCCATCCAACCTGGCCCTGAACACCTCCAGGGACGGACGGGGCATCCACAGCCTCTCTGGGCAGGCCAAAAGGGAAAGAGAAGCCAAGAGCAAACTGAGCCTCAGAAGGGCATTAAGCTACCAGCAGGACAGCCGGGTCCATCAGATTTACTACAGCACAAAACCCACCAGTTCAGCTCTCAGGTTCTCCATCCCCAGCACCCTCAGCTACACCGTTAATTTAAAAGGAACAACGGTTAAAAGAAAAAAAATAAATAGCTTGGTTTGGTCTGAGAAGGCAGCACAGGAAAGTCGTTAGCCCCAGATCCTGGCAGAGCAGTACATAAGGGATTGATTGCCGGAGTCTGAGAGCTCCTTGGGCCCCTACTTAGATAATCTGTACAGCTCAGAGGAGCCATTGAAGTGGTTTCCAACTGCTAAAGCCTCAGCTCAGCCTGTCAAATGCTGGGTCTAGCAACGTCAGAGCAAGAGAGCAGAAAGGCTGCAAGTGCAGCTCTGCCCCTTCAGAACAAGAGCACGCACCCAATTAATAACGCACGGCACCAACCACGTGCTCTGCTCTTCTACAACCCTGTCCTTAGCACAGCCCCAGCAGCACAATTTCATCACAGCCCTCTCTCCTACAGTTCAAACCCACTGCAGATGAGGATCTGCGCTCGGGCTCAGCGGTACACGAAGCTCAGTGTTAGGCAGGATGGCTTCAGCGCTGCAAAGTGCTTTCCTTGGAGAAATGCACTTTCAGCACCTACTCAAGCACTTCCCATGGATGCAAACATCTGCCAAGCACTGCAAGTGTTATCTCCCATTTGTTTCAACGGCTCCTTCTTTTGTCTGGGAGTGTAATTTTTCAAGTGAAGTGCTCAGCCCCTCTGTCCCTCAGTACCATGCGGCAGAAATCCTCCCAGCACTGCTGCAGCTCACAATAGGCTTTGTCTGGTTAAACAAAAGAACATGGGCTCGCCTGCGATTGTTTCCAGCTGTTCAAAAGGGGTTTGATGGGATCAGAAGTCAACAGCAATCAGCATCTGGCTACCTGCACACAGCCAGCCCTGAAGAACTGGGGATGCAGATCAAATGGTCGCTCCCAAGAAAACCCACACTGAGTGCTTTTACTGCAGCACTCTGGCTGGATGCTCACTGATACTCCATACAGACTCTGAATCCTCCCAGCAGCACATCCCCACCCAGGGCAGGAGCTCTCCTTGCTTTGCTGAAGATCCATGCAATCCAATCCCATCCAAAGAAGCACTGAAGCATCTCTCCGTGCACACAACCCAGAGCCCCAACAGCAGCTCCAAGGCTGAGGGCTCTGCTGGGCTCCTCTGGCTTTGGCAGCACCTGTATTTCTGTGCATGAGTCAACTTTGTTCAGGTGGAATTTCTTAATGAGGGGATTTCAGGCTGGCAAGTTCTAGAATGCAAAAAGGAAACATTACGGGGTTATTAAGACTGATGAAAATCCCTAATTTCTTGACTAGGAGTGTTAATAATCTGAAATGACCCCTTGGTGGGTACAGCAACTCGGAGCTGCTCCATCCCAGCAGCCCCTTCACGCCTCTGCTCAAGGCAAATGAGTCAAAAAGGATTGCTTCATTTCAAAGGGATTTTGTTTAGGAGCCAGGCCAACGCCAAGGCTGGCAATTAGCTGTGGAATGCCTCACCTCTCCAGTCCCTGCTCCCAAATCCATTGACCAGACACTGGATGTTACAAGGCTGAACTTGAATGGGCAACTGTCAAATTTACACAAAATTAGCCAGAAATCTGAAATTCCAAAAGGGCAATTATCACCAACTCCTCTCCCCATGCTGCTGTTTCAACATTTCACACAACATAGCCGCGGTCCCAGGTCCCTGCTCACTGCCTTCCCATAGATTTTCACTCTGCTAAACTACAGAGCCATCACCAGTTAAAAATCAAATCAAATCTCCTTCATTTTTTTTTTTTTTTTCCCCTTTTTGTGGACTGGAAGTTGCCTGAAACTTGAAAAATATACAGCATTTAAGCCTCAAGTTGAAAGACTGCTGTAAAATTGAATGCTTCTCACTTGGATCATTCCTAGTTTTAGTGGCAACACATGTATTTCATAAAGCCCTGGTGTCACACAAAGAAGTACATTATGGAGACAGAACCTGAGTCCACATGCTCCTTACCCAGCGATCCTTAGATCAGCCCTTGTGTGATGAACACACTGAAAGAAGTTTCACTGCGAGATAAAATATGTGCATATCAATGTGCATTAAGTGATAGATACAATGTATGAGCTGCCTTGATTGTTTTAGAGTTAATTATGGAATTATGAAATTCTGGGAGATGAGAAATGTCAGCACTCTCACTTCAATCCTTATACAACTTCCTTATCTGTAGGGAAGCCAGAGCCCACCAGAAGCAGCACACATAGTCCAGTGGTAACAGGGAATCACCTGCACCCAGGTACAACCAACTCAATAACAGCACCCCAGCCTTCAAGGAATCCTTCTTCAGCACTGCTCTGCAAAGAAACCCAGACCACAGCATATATGCACCTAACTTATGGTTAAAAACATAGAATGTATCACCTGCCACTCCTCTTCCAACACTTTCCCTGCTCTCCAGTGTATAACCATAGACTCATAGAATGGTTGGGTTGGAAGGGACCTCAAGGATCATTGAGTTCCAATCCCCCTGCTGCATGCAGGGCCACCAACCTCCACATTTCATACCAGCCCAGGCTGCCCAGGGCCACAAACAACCTGGCCTTCAACACCTCCAGGGATGGACGGGGCATCACAGCCTCTCTGGGCAGCTGTTCAGCACCTCACCACTCTCATAACACAGAACTTCCCCCTCACATCCAACCTCAATCTTCCCTCCCTCAACCACAAACCATTTCCCCTTGCCCTGCTGTTATCTACCCTTTCAAAGGGTTGACTCCCCTCCTATTTATAGGCTCCCTTTAGGTATTGGAAGGCTGCACTGAGGTCAAAGAACCTGGTATAAGGAACCATCAGGCCAAAAAGGAAACAAATGTTGAATGCTAATGTCAAAAACCAAATGTTAACTCCCCTAGAGTTGATGGTGCAGCTGCTTCCACCTCACACAGGTCTGTGCCATCAAATACCTGCAACTCAGCTACTACTAACCAGCTTTCCTGCAAACCAATTTCCCCTTACCATCAACATAAAATGAGAGCAAAAGGGAAGCAACACTGAACTCCCACCCCTAAGAACAGCCCACATTCACATGCAACACAGCAACCAGCAACTGGAAGAAGAAGGGAAGAGGCAATGGGGACGTCCGTATCAGCAGGGTCTGGTTTGCTTTTCCAACAGAAGAACATGATCAAAGCCCAGCCATCCCCAGGGCTGAAAGCCAACCAGCACAAGAGCAAAGGCCTCATAGCCCTACCCACAGGTCTGGGCAGCACCAGCTCCTCTGATCACAGTGTGCCACCATGTTCCGTGAGGATTGGCCTCTTGCAAGGAGAAAGGACAAAGGGCCACCAGAAAAGAAGCATGCTATTCTGAAAGAGCATTTCCATTGGCTGTAGGACAGCAAAATAGCTAACAGGTAGGAGTGGTCTCCTTAAAGTGCAGCTGGTAAGCTGCAGGCTCTCTGGAGAAGGTTCACAATGCAGCTTCAACCATCACTCACTTGGAAATCCAACAGAAGGGGCCAGGAACACAAATCCTGCTGCCTGCTCCAGAAATAAAATGGCTTCAGGATGCAGGACTGAGTGACCAAGAAGTCTCTGGTCGTGGAACACAATGAGGACTGACACTCTGTCTTCAGAGCTCCATCCCAGCACGTGTTTGCTGCAGCACATGGAGGTGGAGGGGGGTTTGAACCGCAGCACCAACAACCCACATGCAAGTGGAAGGCAAAGTGGAACCAGAAGATGTTCTACTGCTTCAGAAAGCATTGCTGTCCTTGGAACCTGCCCAGGCTGCACGGCCTGTTCTTTCTCACCCTCCATTCCCCCCAAAAACCATCTCCTTCCACAGCATAACTCATCCACAGCACTGCCCTTCATCGTCAGGCAGCTGTAAGGCCTTCAGCTTCCAACAGTGCTGATCTGGAGCCTTTCAGACCCACTGCACTCACCTTAACAGGCAGAACTGCAGCCCCGTCTGCCAGCGTTCCTTCAGCCTCACCCCTAAAAGCAGCAAAAAGCATCTTCAAATGCCACAGCGCTCTGCATCCAAGTCAGAGAGATTTGGGAAATGTGGAAGACATTAAAGGACTCACTTTCTCTCGGCAAAAAAAAAGAACATAGACCTATAAACAATGCCTCGAAGGCATTTCGGCAGCTTAATCTACACGGGGAGGGCTTTTTTTGTGCTGTTTTTGACGTCAATCAGAAATCAGAGAGTCCAGGAAGCAGTAAATGGCAAGGACTTGGCTTAAGAAGGAGAAAAGCAAATAAATACTCTAAAAAAAAATATATATATATATGAAAATTCACTAAACAATTCCAAAGACTTGTTTGGTAGCGATAAAGAATGCGAGGCTCAGCTGTATACAAGCTGTCCCACCCATGCACAGACTATTGACATTTCATTCCAGTGGCACCACGCAGACCGCCAAGCAAGGGGGTCTGTCAACATTTCTATCAGCAACAACTGTTCACAGGGGTTTATAAGGCAGAAAAGCTAATTTTCTCCAGCCTGGCTGATGCTCGGTACAGAAGGTCTCTGCCTAGGAGGGAATTATTAGCATTTAAAAACCACATCATACAAGTTTGCTTACTGGTGCGCGACCCAGAATCTGCAGTTCTGAAGGAAAGCACCCAAATAAAAAGAAGCTATCCATACATGAATCAAACTGGGGAGTCACAACTGAGACACTCAAACCTTATAAGCCCTATTAGCCAGGAGCCACCAGGACTTTCAAAGACAAAATAGTTGAGTCGACTGCAACAGCCTCCAGAGTGGCGTCCGGTCATTGGCCATCATCCCATGGCAAGCTGCAGAATCAGTGCCTCGGATACCTGGGAGTGCTCTCACACTTCAGAGATTCCTATCAAAGAGGTAAGCATGAGCAGGCCTGGACCATGGGCAGCCCCAAGAAATCCCAGCACATGAGAGTGGATTGTTTGTGCTCGTGGGAGAGCTGATCCAAGCCTCACTGCATGGCAAAGTCTGCATTCCAGGATGGTGATAACATGCCAGGATCTTCCCATCTGAGGCCCAGCACACAAAGCACATGAGATGGCAGTGTGATCTGCCATTAAGATAACAGCTTCAAGGTTCTCATTTATCACCATTAAGTCCTGGAGCCTCATATAGCAGCACAAAGCAGGGCATCCGCTCTGCTCACGCACCAGGAGAAGTCTTCTACAGCTGTATTCGTCCAAGCACCCAAAACAGAGCCAACAGGCTGTTAGGGTGGCTCAAAGCTCAACACCAGATACAGTCCTAGAAGAGATACCATCGAGAACAGAGAACTTATATGAGACTCCAACAGCCTGGAGAGGAGGAGGCTTATGGGGACCCAACAGTCCCTACAAGCAGATCACCAAGGAGATGCAGGCAGGCTCCTCACAGTGGTGCAGAGTGGGAGAAAAGCTTAAAACAGACATAAACAAACCAAGCTCTTGCAGTCTGCAACAAAACACTTTCTGACGATGAGGAGAGCCAAGCAGTGGGACAGATCTCCCAAATCCTCTGCAGTCTCCATTCCCAAAGGATGTCAAGCCATGAAACACATGGTATGACCTAAACGTCTGACCTGTTTTGAGCAGGAGCTTGGACAAGAGACTTCTGGACATCTCTTTTAATTTGAACGACTGGATGCCCTCTGAAGACCATCTCAGTTCAGCTGCAATAGGTAGGAATGCAGGATTTGGGAGGTCTGGCTCCAAGCTACAAAATGTCTGAAAACAGACAAGCTGAATGGTTAAAGGCTGCTTCAACCTTCTGGATTCAGAATCACAGAACCACTGATGTTGAACAATCTTGTTCATGAACTTGAACAATCAAGTTCAACCCCAACCCATCCCACCATCCGACTGACCACAGCAGTGCCACATCTCCACGCTCCTTGAACATCTCCAAGGATGGTGACCCCACCACTCCCTGGGCATCCTGTGCCAGTGCCTGATTGCTCTTTCACAGAACAAATGTTTCCTAACATCCACCCTGGTCCTCCTTAGGTCCAATTTGAGGCATCACCTCTCATTCCATCGCTGTCACCTGGAAAAAGAAGAAGAGGCCAACCTCACCGCATTCAATCTGCACTCAGTTTCTGAAGCTCAGGGAACAGCTTCCTGCCCCTAACACAAGGCTCTCTGCAGCTTTTGCAGTGGATGCCTCACTGGGAATATCATAAAACATGTTTCTGTGTGTGTGCACACTTGCCCCCATACGAGCACATGCACAAAATCAGATCTGCAGTAGCTGCAAATATAAGCTATCAAAGCTGCAGCTGCAACAACAGCACAGCGCTGTAAAGACACTTCAATAACATCTGATACATTAAATTTTAAAAAGTCAGGTTTACAGGGCCAACATCCCTATTTAAAAATAAAGCATGCACAGGTGGCTAATAAAACTGGACTTTAACAGGCACACTTGCAAAAGAAATTTATAAGAGTTAGCAAAGCTCATAGCCTTTTAATTGCATGTCAAACGTTGGGCTCTCCAGAATGAAACCAGATTTCTTGCAGCCTGTGCCAAGAGCTCCCAGATATTACATGTCTGGTGGGGGTGCAGCCCGGTCAGACACTGAGGGGTTAACACAGCCCCAAGGCCTGAGCCCAACTGGCTTCAAGGCAATGCCACCATCTCTAAAGCAAACAGGAAACCTCTGTGCCAGCTTTGGTACAAATAAAGGCTTGCTGAAAACATTTGCTGCTGAGAGTGCAAGAAGAAGACATTAGAACACATCTGAACTTGTAAATACGTAAAATTAATATACAACAAATTTCCTTGATCCAGAGGATATGAATTCCCTTTCCCTACAAATCTGTCCATGAACATTTCAATGATTCACTTATGTCACTCCACTTGCCAGCGTTTTAGAAGGAAAACAATTCAAGGAACAGAAAACATCTACAGCCTTTCTCTGCTGATGCACTTCTGGCATCAGCTCACGGTAGGGGCGATAGGGAATAGTTCCACACACCTCAGTGCCCAGATGCCCACTGTTTTGGAGATGAAAGGTTTGCATCATTCAGCTTGAGCATCACGGAGATGGAAGTTGGCTCCAGGGTCACAGGACTCAGCCACCAGTGATGTAATGCAAGGAAACTGGCTTTCCTGGGCTGTCTCCAAGGTCACCAAACAGATCATAGGTGATTTCTGCAAGCCCAGCAAAAATCCAGAGGCAATCTGCACTGTGAGCCCAGGGAGGAGACAGCACACCAACTGCTGACCAACCCAAAACCCAACCATGTTCATAGAATCATTCAGGTTAGAGAAGAGCTCTAAGACCCCCAAGTTCAACCCCAACCCACCCCACTGACCACGTCCCTCAGTGCCACATCTCCATGGTTCAGGAACAGCTTCAGGGATGGTGATCCCAACTGTTTCCCCCCCATCTGTTTTTTTCCTTTTCTACACCACCACGTGCAGTGATGCAAGGAGGAAGGAAACATGCTGACAGCCATGTAACATGAATTAAAGTCATTTCTGGGTTCACAGAAGACAGACCTGGCTGCTTTCTGAGCACTGGCAATGCTGGCAACCCCAGCAAACACCAAATACTCCACCTTGTGCACCTATTGAGATGTGTTATTGTCTGACATCAAAGGGAACAGCTTTGGAGTTGTTCAAAGAGCTGCTCTAAGCCTCAATAACACTGCAGCAGAAGATACTATAAGAAGGAAGGTTCCTCTCTTTATTTTTAACGGGCAAACAAGGAAAGTTGGCATACACAAATCATGAACCCTCCCCAGAATGTGCCTGGTGTGCAAGAACAGGTTGCCCAAGGAGGCTGTGGATGCCCCATCCCTGCAGGCATTCAAGGCCAGGATGGATGTGGCTCTGGGCAGCCTGGTCTGCTGGTTGGCGACCCTGCACACAGCAGGGGATTGAAACTAGATGATCCCTGTGGTCCTTTGCAACCCAGGCCATTCTAGGATGCTATGATCCCATTCCCACCGTGCCCACTAACCACAGCCCTTGGTGCCACATCTTTTCCATCCTAAGGCACAGCTAAGCCCTGCAGCACAGTACCATTACATCACCCCCGTACCTGCCTCCAGTTATCCTCTCACTTCTTTACATCTGCTGAGTGGAAACTCGAATTTGAAGGACACGATGGGGGCGGGGGGAGGAGGGAGAACTATTATTTCCATATGGCTCTGAAAAGAAAAAGGCTTTAAATGAAAATACCAGATGAGCAGAGGGCTCGTGCAGGACCTGCAAAGGCTCGTGCGTGTGCACCATGCAGGAGCAATGCCCCAGAAAAGGCTTTCCCCTTCCAGAGCCCGATCCTGCCGAGAGGAGCACTCAGCAACCCAGCCATTTCTTTGCATGTCATCTGGCAGATGCGGGCCGTGGGGCCCTGCCAATTCACCCCGAAGCCCTCCGTTTTAATCAGTATCACGTAAAGTTTAACACATGCTTTGAAATGCGCACCAGATTCAAAGCTTCGCCTCAAGGGGGTCCTGCTGAATAACACATACCATCCCGGCCGCTGCTCCTCCAGCAATTATCTTTCAACTCTGGCTGAACCACTCCGACTGTCAACGCCAGCGTGCTGCCAACCAGAGGAAAGGTTGCAGGGTCAGAGCTGCACACACGGCTCCTCCGCGAGGAGAGCGGTGTGGGGTGTTTGTTTATACTGCTGTCTGCTTCGAAGGAGAACTCCCAGAGCGCTTGTTTTATGGGTTAGCAGAACTACAAACAGTGTTAAGAGGGACTGAGAAAGGTTAGCACGGAGATGGAGTACCAGGGTCTGTAACTCGCTGCTGGAAGGCAAAGAGGGCTGTGCTGTTTGCACCCCATCGCCCGGTGCTTCCTGCAGGGTCCAGAGGAGACATGAGGATGCTGAGGTCGGAGCATCTCTCCTATGGGGACAGATTGAGGGAGCTGGTGTCTCACTGCAGCCTTCCAGTACTTAAAAGGAGCTTAGAAACAGGAGGAGAGCCAGCTTTCATGTGGTCTGTTAGTGACAGGATGAGGTGAAGTGGTTTTAAGCTAAAAGAGGGAAGATTTTGGTTGGATATAAGGAAAATGTTTTCTGCAGTAAGGCTAGTGAGGCACTGGCACAAACTGCCCAGAGGTGTGATGGCTGCCCCATCTCTGGTGACACAGGTCAAGCTGGAAGGGGCTGTGAGCACCTGATGGAGCTGTGGGGATCCTCAATTCATTGCAGGGCTCGGAGCACCTGATGGAGCTGTGGGGATCCTCAATGCACTGCAGGGCTCTGAGCAACTGATGGAGCTGTGGAGATCCTCAATTCATTGCAGGGCTCTGAGCACCTGATGGAGCTGTGGGGATCCTCAATTCATTGCAGGGCTCGGAGCACCTGATGGAGCTGTGGGGATCCTCAATTCACTGCAGGGCTCTGAGTATCCTCAATGCACTGCAGGGCTCTGAGCACCTGATGGAGCTGTGGGGATCCTCAATTCACTGCAGGGCTCTGAGCACCTGATGGAGCTGTGGGGATCCTCAATTCACTGCAGGGCTCTGAGCAACTGATGGAGCTGTGGGGATCCTCAATTCACTGCAGGGCTCTGAGCACCTGATGGAGATCCTCAATTCACTGCAGGGCTCTGAGCACCTGATGGAGCTGTGAGTATCCTCAATTCACTGCAGGGCTCTGAGCACCTGATGGAGCTGGATGGGTGTCCCCATCCATTGCAGGGAGTGGGAGCAGAGGGTCTTCAGAGGTCCCTTTCTACTTAAATGATTCTAAGGTTCCATGATCTGTTGGGTGGCAATCAGCCCAAGGTAGGGAGCCGGGATTAGATAACGTTTAAGGTCCCTTCCAACCCAAGCCATTCTGTGACTCTATGACTCTCCCCAACCCCAGACATCAGCAGTCCTATGGGAGCCTCTCCCTGCACTGCTCATCTTTGCCAAGGCAGCTCTGCCACCCAGTGCTGCTGAGAAGACTAAAAGGATTGGGAGTACAGGGGCTGGTAGCTTTGCTGAGGGTGTCTGCAGGACAAGCAGCACAAGAAAGCCTTGCACAGATGCTCTGGGCCTCCAAGCTCCTTCATAAGCAGTTCCCAAAGCGTTCCTGGCAGGGGTCAAGGATGTCCCTAAGTGAAATTCCACCTTCTAGGAGTAATCCCCAAGCAGACAACAGAGGTCCATGCACAGATCACCTTTCCCTTGCTCCCCTTCTATAGTTTCTCCCCTCCCAAGGAGCTGTGCTAGTGTTCCTGACCCAAGCAAGCCAGCAGCCCTGGAGCATCCAAGCACAAAGCCCTATAAGGAACAGAAAGAAGTAAAGCAGCAATTTCTCCATATTAAAGCAATTCCTAAATCAAAGATCAAGATCATCCAGTCCAACCACCCACCTATCATCAGTATCTCCTACTAAACCACATTCCTCAGTAAAACATCTAAATGTTTCTTGAACATCTCCAGGGACAAAGGCAACAGCATTGGAGCCACCCCTGCTCCATCCAACCCAGGGCAGCCACGGAGTCAGTCTTGGGGTAACTTAGGCGTATTCTCAGCCCCAAATGAAAGCTGGTCTAAATTTGCTATAGATGCGAATTAGAAGAATATGTTGAGAGGCTTAAATGACCCGAGCCTGTCAGCAGAACTTTGTGCTTAAAAAGAGGAAAGAAAAAAGAAATCAGAACTAAAGAAGTCTTAGGCTGCTGATGGATTTCACTCCTTGATTTCTGCGCACACCCGTTTGCAATTTGCACAGGAGCCTCGCTCGCAGGGCTTGCTCCTTGAAAATGGAGCCATTGTGCCTCTGCTGTACAAACACAGCCCTACAAACACATTTTTGCAACCCAAATGCCAGGGGAGGGGCAGGTTGGACATTGGGATTCTCCCACAGAGAGGTGATGCTTTGGCACCAGGGAGTGGGGGAGTCAGTGCCCATGGAGGTGCCCAACAACCATGGAGATGTGGCCCTTGGGGACACAGGCAGTAGGCACAGGGGGATGGGTTGGGGATTTTAGATGTATTCTCCAACATTAATGCTTCTAGGACTGGAATGGCTCTAGAGTGCCCAGCAGTGTTGGAAATCTGGTCCTGACGTGATGTGTTCGCTCAAACAAAGCACTGTACCACCTTCACAGAGCACAGAGACATCCAAAAGAAAGCTGAAGAGCTCCTCATCCCAGACAGAAGCATCCTGGCAGCTGTTAACGAGCTCAAAACAAACAAGAGATGCTATGCCTCAGCCTGGCACTGCCCTCTCACTTGGTTTGTGTACTACACCACGTATTGTGACAGCTGGAAGATACAGAGTTATTTTATCATAGGATATCCCAGGTTGGAAGGGACCCATGAGGATCATCTAGTCCAGCTTCTGGCTCCACACAAGCCCATCCAAAAATCAGACCACATATCTGAGTGTTGCCCAGATGCTCAGGCAAATGATCAAAGCTCAGTGCCACCTCTGGAATCTCAGAGGGCTGCAGGAAGAGGAAGAGCCATCCAAAATCCACCCAGCAGCATCAGACGACATCACAAGACTCTACCACCATCATCTGCTCTCAAAACACCTCTGGATTTCAAGCATTTAATGAGGTCTAATGGGCAACCCCACAAAACACCAGTCCACTGTATGGCTGCCCTGTAGTTAAACTTATGGTCCACAGATATTTTCAGCACGTACATCACTTCTCCAACACAGCACAACACACATTTCCCTGCTGCTTCAGCCACTTCATCCTCTACGGCTGTTTTATGAACCTCTTCCCCAAAACCTGCAAGCTGAGATCATCAGACTTACCAATCCAAACAGCCCTGGAAGACGTATTTCCTTTCATAATACTTTAATATAACAACTAGACAAGCAATAGCATCAAAGATTAGGAAAGTCTCGTTACAGAATACTGCTAGAAAATAAGTTTCTGCCTTACAAACCTGCCCAGAAGGGGAAAGCACTATCTGCTCATCCCAACTGCTCTTATGTAAATAGTCACCCTACACTCAGCCACTGGCCTGACCCTTGCCAAAGGCTCCCCTTCCTGCATTCAAGACTACAAATTCTCCTTGCTTTTATTAAAAGACATGATTTCACTTTTGGAAGAAATGGGGGTGGAAGCTCAGACCTCGGGGTGCTTTGGGAGCCCATGGACACAGTGTGAAAATACCATCCCCAAGGAGCAGATAAATCACAGAATGGTCTGGGTTGGAAGGGACCTCAAGGATCATCAAGCTCCAACCCCCTGCCACATGCAGGGCCACCAACCTCCACATTTCATAGCAGCCCAGGCTGTCCAGGGCCACAAACAACCTGGCCTTCAACACCTCCAGGGATGGACGGGGCATCACAGCCTCTCTGGGCAGCTGTTCCAGCACCTCACACAACTCATAGTAAGGAACTTTCCCCTGATATCCAACCTCAGTCTTCCCTCCTTCAACTTCAAACCATTTCCCCTTGTCCTGCTGTTATCTACCCTTTCAAAGAGTTGATTCCCCTCCTGTCTGTAGGCTCCCTTTAAGTACTGAAGGCTGCAGCCTTCTCTTCTCCATGCTGAACAAGCCCAGCTCCCTCAGCCTGTCTTCGTAGGGGAGGTGCTCCAGCCCTCTGCTCATCTTTGTGGCTCCTCTGGACCCCCTCCAACAGCTCCCTTTCTGTACTGGGGCCCCCAATACAGGACAGATTGGGGAGATGTTGGAGAGGGTCCAGAGGAGGGTCACCAAGATGATGAATGAATGAACTGCACACCACAGCGACCTTGGGGGGGAATCTGGCCCACGTGACAGCAGGTGCTGGGTTTGGAACCAGGCACACATGGGACCTTTGGAGAGTCCTGACAAACACTGAAAGGGAACGCAGTGAGATTCAGCTGACTTTAAAACATGCTCACAAAGCAAAAACAATTTCCTCACACACTGCAGAAGATGACACAAAGTTACCAAATTTCAGAGATGGGGATAATTAAGAACACAACACAAACTGCTTGTTTTGGGGAGGGGGGAGGGAAGGCAATAAAAGGCCCTTCCGTCCCCTGCAACACAGGGACCCACTCAGCTCAGTGGCTTGGGGTGGTGCACATGTGTTTGCATTTAAAGTGAAGAACAGGGACAGGATTTCCCAATGAGGCTGCAGCTGTCACACGCCACGTCTCCACTTATCACCATTCATCCCACAGAAAGCGATCAAATGCCCAAAGAATGCTGGCTTGTGCTAAAGCAACTTGCAGCAGGAGAGCCAGAGCTGCCTCAGGGGATGCTGTCCCTCCAACCCCATGTTTCCATCCCACCCATCACTTCCTCTCCATCCTCACACGCTTCCAGTAGCATCATAGAATGGCTTGGTTGGAAGGGACCTCAAGGATCATCACGCTCCAACCCCTGCCACGTGCAGGGCCACCTTAAGCCACACTGAGTCCCTCTGCTGTCCTTCACATCCACAGACCAAACCGTGCAAAGAAACTTGCATCCTCAAAGCCATCATCACCTACCCAGGCAACTCAAGGTCAGAATTAAACACGGATCCAGACATACCCATAACAGTGAGGGACAAAGCAGGTGCTCAATGTCTTACCACGGCCCCGCAGTCACCACTGACATGGAACAACTATCACAGAGTCGTTGAGCTTGGAAAAGAGCTCCAAGATCCCCAAGCCAACCCCACCATGCCCACTGACTGCGTCCCTCAGTGCCTGCAGTTCTCAGCTCAGACCCCAGGGCAGTGTGTGGAGCTTTGGAAGGCATTTAATCCTGCCAACCTGTTGAAGCTTACCCTCCATCACCACCTATCAAACATCAGCTTTGATGGTGCATCTTACTGAGGCTATAGAACGTTGGCTTGCCTCCATCCACCCAAAGGCACGTGGGACACTCTGGCTGTCCTGACAAGCTCCATCCAATAATGGCTTTTGGATTGGTTGCTGTAAGCTTCCATAGCAGCACTCGCTACTCACCATCAGTACTTTGCATGAAGCACCATCAGAAGTGGAAAGGAAAAGACCTCCAAGACCATCCAGCCCAACCCTCCACCTACCACCAAAATATCCCCACTAAACCACGTCCCTTGGTACCACATCATCAGGCATTAAGCCAGATGATAAAACCACCTACTAAATATCAGCAAGTGTTCAGAAGATGGAATTTGTTCCCAGCCAGGCCGGAGTTTAGATCTAAGAAACCAATGAAACCAAAACACAGACACAGGTTCACAGGGACAAAGTCCAAAACGAGTTCAAATGTGCAGAACCGCCTGAGCACTGTGGAATTAAACCCAATATTTGGAATGCAGCAGATCCCCCCGGAACCACAGGTAATTAAACTCAGATTGAAAAACAATGAGGAAAGGAGTCACTGAGAACCCATGAGCTGCCCACAGAGGATATAAGGTTTCTCACGCGTTGCTCCTGCACATAGCTGACCCCGGCACGTCCTACTTGACTACACCCCATTGGTTTTCCCATCCAAGAGCAGGGCTGGCCAGCAATCCCTGTCCCTGCTTCCGACTCCAAGTGCTCCACGACACATCATTCTGATGATCACCAAATGAAATTTTCTGCTCCTGTCATCGTCGCCTTCAGATTCATAACGTTACAAAAACACCATTTCCTTTCCCCCATTGTATCAACCCCGATTCCATTCCCGCTGGTGAAATCAAACAATTTGAAAAGAATTTCAATGATGCTAATTTGAACCGAATGCATTCAGCTGCCAATTGCTGTTCCCCGGCACTCCAGGCCTCCTGCCAGCTGTGCTCCTCCATCAATCATGGCCAGCAGTGCAGGAGCAATGGCAGGAACTCTGGCTGGGGAAGCTTTGCCCTTTGCTTTCAGCAGAACGCCACGATGCGACCCCACGCGATGGGAGACTTGCAAAGCTGTTGCTCCTCAGAGCTCCTCATCCTCCAGGCAGAACGTGATGCTCTTTGCAGGAATAAGCTCAGCATTTAGCTGGAATACCAGCATCATTTCCAGCTCTGCGTTTGCAACTGAAGCATGCAAATGTATGGGTTGGAAGGGACCTGTGGAGATCCCTCAGTCCAACACTCACCCAAGTCACTTACAGAACAGGAAACAGTCCAGGTAGGTTTGGGTATCTCCAGAGAAGAAGATTCCATCACCCCTCTGGGTAGCTGTGCCAGATCTCTCCCACCCTCCAAGTCAAGAAGGTTTTTCTCATGTTCAGGTGGATTTTGTGTATATTCCAGTTGGTGCCCAGTGCCCCTTACCATGTTGATGGGCATCACCAAAAAGAGTCTGACCCTATCCACTCCACCTCCACCATTTATAAGCATTGGTAAGATCTTCTCTTCTCAGGAGGTGCTCCAGGCCCCACCAGCTCTGCAGCCCCCCGCTGGGCTCTCCCAGCAGCTCCCAGTCTGGGAAGCCCAGCACTGAGCACAGTGCTCCAGATGTGCCCTCCTTAGGGCAGAGCAGAGGGGAGGAAAACCTCCCTCACCCTCCCATCCACACTCTGTGCAATACACCCCAGGATCCCATTAGCCCTCCTGGGCACCAAGGCACAATGCTGGCTCTTGGTCACCCTGTGGTCAACTGTTGGTCCACCAGGACCTTCAGGTCCTTCTCCACAGAGCTCCTTTCCAGCAGCTCAGCCCCCAACCTGTGTTGATGTTTGCAGTCAGCCCTTCCCAGGTGCAGGATCACAGCTATCTAGAGCCAAAAAAACAAATAATGAGCTTCAGGAAAGCTGAAAACATTAGCAGTGGAGATAAGCCACGAGAGACCAAAGGCTAAGTGTAGAGAAATGGCCTAACAGCCAAAAATCAGGGAGGAAAATGAAGCCAGGGAGCTGCCATGGGAGGAAAGAAAGCACACCCTGGGGGCTTTTTATTTCCAGCCTCCTGTTTCTCCTTGAAATAACTGGGAAATGCTCAAAATGGGTCTGCCTACGCCAAAGGATTTGGAACCTCCCAAACACAGCCGTGGTGCCATGAGGTTTGAGCACCAGTCTCATCCAGCACCACAAGAGCAAGGCTGGGAACCATGGGAAGAGGACACATCTGCATCCCTTTATGCCTTTATGGTTGGTGAATATCCTTAATGGGATATAAATAACTATTTATTTACTTAGAGCAGCACATTTGCTGCACTAATTGGGGACCAGAAAGCAAATTAAACTTCTTCCTTCCCACCCAGAGCCACAGAAACCAAAGGATAATTTGTTTCAAAGTTTGGATGTCACAACCAACAAGTTGTTTGGGTGGTTGTTTTTTGGTTTCTTGTTTTTGCTAGTATCTTATTTCCAAAAAACCATTGTACCACGTAAATTCAGCACGATGACCTCGGGGGCTCCCACCATGTGTGTCTGGCTCTGCAGCAGGACATCCAGCTCATTGGGGAGGAAGGGCTCTGCAGGTTTAGAGAAGTCAGTTTGATTTAATGCAACAGCTAACAAAAGGGTTGAACTGGAAGGAGTAGAATGATGCACCTCTTCCAAGTCCTTCTGAGAGTCTGTTCTTCACAGCTCTTCTACGTGGCATTAAGAGTTGGTTTTCCCAACGCATAAAGAGATTGAGAAGGCAACAAAGCAACAGCCAGTCAATTTTACAGAAAGAACAGTGTTTGTAAGTGAACTGAACCCTCCTGTGCTTCCAGCCATGAATGTAACACCACACAGAGGGAGAAGTTTTAGCAAGAGTGCTTCCCATGAGCCACCAAGTCCAACCAGGCAGCTGCTGCCAGAGGAAGCAGGAATCACAGCATGGCCTGGGTTGAGAAGGACCACAATGAGCATCCAGTTCCAACCCCCTGCTGTGTGCAGGTCACCAACCAGCAGACCAGGCTGCCCAGAGCCACATCCAGCCTGGCCTTGAATGCCTGCAGGGATGGGGCATCCACAGCCTCCTTGGGCAACCTGTTCCAGTGCATCTCCACCCTCTGGCTAAAGAACTTCCTCCTCATATCCAACCTAAACCTCCCTGTGTCAGTTTAAAACCATTCCTCCTTGTCCTATCGCTATCAAGATCGAGAGGCACCACTTTGTTTCATTACCAGTCAATCTGAATTTAAAGTTTGTTTTAATGGAAATGATGAGCAGAGCTCTCTGGCTTTGAGTAGAAAATCCAAATCGAAATGGAAAACCTGAATATTAAAAGGAATCAGTGGATAGGCAATTCCACTTAAATACAAGCATGTGCACGTTTAGTTGATCAGGTTCACTTTTTACAGCTAGGCAAGCACAAGTCACAAGGAAGGTTTGTCAATACCTGAAAATCAGCTTCAGACACAAAGAACGAAAGTCAAGGTGCATCAGAAGATGAACTTCTATTAATCTGCACTGGTGTCTCAGAGCATTCCAGCTCCCACCAGGCACAGCAATGCAAACATCCTTAAGGGCAAACCACGAGGCACACACCCTGCCTGCACCTCTGGGGCAGCAGGAGCCTGCAGCCAAGTGCAGATGGGAGAAGACAATGAAAACAAACCACCAGTTTTCAACAGTGCAAAAATCACAAGGTAAGCTCCAGCAACGACCACAGAACAGTCATCATTTCACCTTTCAAAACAACATTATTGTGAAGCCTTTAATGGCAAGAAGACAGAACTCAGCTTAATGCAGCCACCCTCCTACCCCAAACAGAACAAGCCCTTACCTGCTTCATCGCCATCTCCCCAATCTTGTCTGAGTGCTTACGGATGCTCTCCAGGAAATCCTTGAGGTCTGACATGGACACCTCCTTGATCTCCTCACGCAGCTTTGGGATGTTGTCCACCATCACCTTGCAGAAGCGATAGTGGCTCACCTGGGGCAGGTAGGTGTGCTCCAGGTGCTCCAGGGTCTTCAGTGCTGGGTAGTGCCTGAGGACAGCAAGCAAAGCAGATGCAGGGAAAGAACAGCTATTTCTATCCTACTTCTTCTTCAAACTGTGTAAATATTCAGTAGATCTAACAATTTCAGTTCTGTTGAAAGCAGTGCACATCTTTGCATTCAGATAACCATGAAAACAGCCTTTTCCTTTTGAAACTGAGAAGCAGAGGCACGCTGTGAGAGTCCCAGCTCAGAGCTGTGATGCACAGATGAGGACCAGCTGGGCAATGAGGTACTGCACCAGCTGAGCTCACTAGCAGCTCTCACCCACCTGCACCAGGCCCTGCTGTCCCCAGAACCTCCCCAAAAGGAAGGGTCTCCAAAGCACCCCCAGACCATGGGGTTGCTGTGTGAGATATGGGGTAGGCACTGCTGCGTTCTGTGACCTCTAACAGTGAGGTGCCATAAGACAGGAGGGTGGAGATGGGAATACACCATAATGTACCTCAGGCTGACAAATTGGTATGCAATATGTGCTCCTAACACAGAGACTTGTTATTCTGTTCTAAGTGTCTTGGATGTGAGAGCTCTCAGGTTTCTTTCCTGTGCATAGAAGCAGTCAGACCCCACCTTCCTTCCAGCTGTTCAAATGCTGCTGAGCACTGTTAAAAAATGCTTTCCATCCAGGACACGCTTTGATTTAGACAGAGATGAAGACAACCTCAGTGTGACCCCATATAAAGGGCCCAAAGGACACTTCTCCTGCAAGGTCCTTCCTTCTCCAGCTCCTGCTGAACTGCTGCTGTCCATAATCTCTGCTTTGCTTTGGAGTAACTTATTCCTCCGCTGTAAGAGATATATATCTTAAAACTGTATATTGAAGTTGCCATCTTGAATGGCAGGCAAGTGCCTTGGAAGCATTAGCAGTGCCTGCAAAATACATTTAAGGCATCACCAGGTGACAGTTCCCTCTCAGGTGAATGAAGTCAACTACTGCTCACTCTGCCCATGCTTAATCCCAGCCACAAGCACTTCCATTTGCACCCTGAAGGCCCTAAGAAATGCGTTAA
This sequence comes from Lagopus muta, assembly GCF_023343835.1. Classification (NCBI taxonomy): domain Eukaryota; kingdom Metazoa; phylum Chordata; class Aves; order Galliformes; family Phasianidae; genus Lagopus; species Lagopus muta. The sequence goes on along the minus strand of NC_064436.1, from coordinate 69,875,327 downwards.
GTGCCAAGGCAATAACCTGACGCTCAAATCCCCATTCATATTCACTCCTGCCTAAACCCCAGGCAGTTCCAAAGGGAAGTTATTTTAACCCGAAATTGCCTGAAAATCCGAAGTCAAAGGGATTAACCCAGCAACCCGGTCAGCGTTTACATTTGGGTGAGATACAAAATGCTATTTGCAATAAAATGCAATCCTCTCTGGAGGGAAACTTCAGAGCACGCAGAAAGCCAGAAATTAAACCAGAGGAATAAACACGCATTGGGGGTTTGTTGTATTTTAAGGCATTGTTTGTTGAACCAGAAGCAGCTCAAACACGGCCTGAGGGAACAGCGGGTGTGCATTGATGGGGTCCCCGACTGCCTGCCAAAACCAGAGCCCAGAGCACGTGGAGGCAATGCACAGCTCAGCACTGAGATGTGCAGAGCACACCCAGATCTCTACAGGCCATCAGTCCCATTGCCTGCTATGAACGGAACACCCACAGCTCCATCAGTGCTCAGAGCCCCAACCAGCCTGACCTGAACGCCTCCAGGGGCACCGCCACCACTCTGGGTAACCTGTGCCCACCCTTATCATCATGAACCTTGTCCTTATATCCCATCTAAATCTCCCCTCTTCTAATTGGAAATCACTCACATTATAACCATCAGACAGCAAACAGCACATAGCCCATCTTTGTCTACTTTGGAAGAGTTGAGTTCGTTCAGCCCGAATGCCAACCCTGCTGCTCTGCAGCCCAAACCTGAGGCTCCTCACACAGTAACCAAACCCCTCACTGGCTATGATGAAATGACATATAAGTGAGACCGGGTGCAGACACAGAAATATTTCATATGTTGTGCTGCGTTTGGTGAATGAAGCCATCAAATCCAAAGAAGGAGGGAGGAAAAAAAGCAAAAAGCCAAGGGTTCAGATATTCCTTAAATGTGGCTTTCAGCTTCTATTTGTTTCAAAATGAACCAGTCCAACAAGGGGAAGGAAAAAAAAAAAGATGCAATTCTTAGAACCAGACCTTGGAAACACTACCCTGAACGAGGGAACTGAGCAGCATGTGGATTCCCTTCAAAAGTTCACAGTGCTGTGATCTGCTCCAGCTCCCCACCCCACATCTGTCAGCGGATAAACCCCTCGCTGTTCCCATGAACAGAATGAAAACAGTTGGACAAAGTGCAGCCTGCCCTGCGCTGAGCCATCCAGAGAATGAGAGCAAGCTTTGTGCACAGCTGACAGGCTCCCCAGCACCTCTCCAGCCAGCCCCGATTCCAGGAGTGATGCTTATCCATTCCCCCAAGGCTCCTGGGGACCGAGGACCACAGAGATGAGTGCAGGCAGAAGGGGAAGTGTAGCATTCCGCCCATCCAATTAGTTATCGCCTTGTTGGAAACATCTGGCTCCTCCCGCATTGTGTGCATGATGGATGGCAGGCACAGAGCAAGCAGCAGACCCGGCTGCCCTCCCCACGTGCCATTCAGCTGGAGCCCAGCACATTTTCCACTGCCCTCGCCCCAGCAGCTGCTCTATGCCCAGTTTGCCACCCCCTTGGGCCTCCAAAATCCCGTGCTGCTCAAACAAAACCAGCCCCCAGGAGCCCGGCCATTCCTGGGCTGTAATTCCTCAGCAACATGACAGATGTGGGGTGAGAAAAACCCTGGATTTATAGTTCATGAGTTCTGAGCCACAGAGCCCTTTCAGTTCAGCTCACTCTTCTGAGCGATGACTTCTAGCACAAAGTAAGCCGGGTGCCTTCTCACCACCTCCTCCTACTGCCCTGCTCAGCGTTTCTCAGCTCTCTGGCTCCTGTTCACATTCACTGGGTTCTTCCAGATTAGGTCAGTTCTGTATTCTGGTGCCTCCAGCACAGCACTTCGTGAAGAACGTAGAAGTACAGAGCCATGCACTGATTTGGGACGTCCATCCCAAAGGCAAGCTTCCACAGACAAAAAGAAAAGGAACAGCAAACATCCATCTTCATCAGAAAGCCTAGAGGCAGAATGAAATGAGGTCTGGTCTGCACCACGGGAGGCTGAGCCACAGAGACACCAGCAGAAATCAGATCTGTTAACGTGGCAATGCTGACATGGAATTGCTGAGCATCGAGAAGCTCTTTGTTGAATTCAAGCAGCACCAAATGGACGCTTTTCAGCCCCTCCACTACAACTTTTGCTATGCAAAATTTACCTTTTCGATTTCATTTGCTCTCGCAGTTTGCTGTACATCTCCAGAACTGGAAAGAGAAACAAAAACAAAACAAAACAAAAAAAAAAAAAAACAAAACACAGAAGTATTGAGACAGAAACACAGAGCAAAGAGACGTGCATTCAAATCAACAGCTGAACAAATAAAGAGAAATTCTGGGCTCCTCACCGGGAAGACACAGCGTCAGCTTATCAACCGTCGCTGAAATGTTCCTCTGTTGCAGTCGGCATTGCTTCAGCTCCTCCATTGCTATTATCAGCTTTGGAAAAGGAAAAAGAAGAAAGTCTCACTGAAAACAGCAAGCAGACGGAGAGAGGATATAAATGAACATCCAAACAGCAGCAGGAGAACAGAGCCTGCCATGAGGAGCGGGGAGCTCCTGAGCCCTGCGTCCTTCATCACACAGCAGCAGCATTCCCTTGGCTCATTTCAAAGCAAGCAAGCAGCAAAACCAAAGCCATCCAAACAGCAGCCTCGCAGCACGTCCTCTGAATTCCCCAAATGATTTCCCTTTCCCGTTTTGTTCATCTCATCCTTTTTCAAGCTTCTCTTTTCTAGTTCTTCTAAAAGGCAGGAAGTGGCCCCGGGGGGATTCTCAACATCCCAACCCAACCATGGTTTCTGAACGCTCCAGCAGAAAAACCTGTGCACGTGGATAAGGGCAAAAACAAGGATTGGCTGTTGTACACCAGAGAGAACTCTTTGGTTTGGTCCTTTCCAAGGGGAAGGCCACAGCTCTGTGCTCCAGTGCACTGTGTATGGAATCTCAGAATGGCTGAGGGTAGAGGGGCCCTGTGAGGCCAGCCAGTCCCAACCCCTGGGATGGGGTTTGTGAAAGCCTTGGCTGGTCTACTTCTGGAGCATAAAGGAGAATCCTCCACTCAAGCTAATGGGAATGTTTATTTGGTTCTGGTAAAGTGCATCACTTCCTCCCCACAGGGCAGTTTTATCTGTCAGCTTCATTGGAGTCACTGGTCTGACACACAACAATGTAGTAGGAGAGAATCATAGAATCACTGAATGGCCTGGCTTGAAAAGGAGCACAATGAGCATCCAGTTCCAACCCCTGCTGTGTGCAGGGTCACCAACCAGCAGACCAGGCTGCCCAGAGCCACATCCAGCCTGGTCTTGGATGCCTGCAGGGATGGGGCATCCACAGCCTCCTTGGGCAACCTGTTCCAGTGCCTCACCACCCTCTGGGTGAAAAACTTCCTCCTCATAATCCAACCTAAACCTCCCCTGTCTCAGTTTAAAACCATTCCCCCTTATCCTATCACCAGCCACCCTTGTAAACAGCCTCCCCTGTAAACAGTTCCCCCTCCTGTTTATATGCTCCCTTCAAGCACAGGAAGGCTGCAATGAGGTCTCCCCAGAGCCTTCTCTTCTCCAAGCTGAACAAGCCCAGTTCCCTCAACCTTTCCTCATAGGAGAGGTGCTCCAGCCCTCTGATCATCTGAGTGGCCCTCCTCTGGACCTTCTCCATCTTTCTTGTGCTGGGGCACCCACGCCATGCTTAGCAATTACCACTGCTCAGTCATTTGCCACCACCAAGCACCGCCACGTTCTGGAAAAGCTAAAAAGACAGCGAGTGAGTGCAGCACACACCTCTTTTCCTTCACTCTGCAGCTTTCGGTTGGTGTCCGTCACTTGGTTCTGTGGGGATAGGAAAGGAGAAAGAAAGAGCACAAGTACACATAAATCAGGACAAAGCTTTTCAGGAGAAGAAACTGCTCACACACATCAGCACGCTGCCTTTCACAGGCCATTCTCTTGCATGGCACGAAACAGGTGCCTCACAGTGCAAAATTAACGTGCCACAAAACTACTTTTTGTTTCTCCCACAGAATCCTCTTTTTATAGCTATTAATGTTGCAAACTGTCACTTCCAGGCTTGTCCTTGTAGGATCTCCCAGAGCTTTCTTCTCGCACTCAGGTCTATTTTACCTGCAGTTGGGCTTCCACTGGCATCATGCAATTTTATGAACCAGTTCATGTGTGTTTGGAGGAGTTCTGTTCATTCTACACACAAAAACCAGAAACAGAGCTCGGACAGAAATGTGAATTGCAGTAGGGCACTTGCTTTTTATATATGTGTCTATTCAAGAGCATAACATCCCACAAGTCAAATAAAAGCTTGGCTTCCAGTCAGAGTACATAGAACCATAAAATGCCCTAGGATAGAAGGGACCTTAAGGGTCTTCAAGCTCCACCCCCCCTTCCCCACCACATGCAGGGCCACCAACCTCCACATTTCATAGCAGCCCAGGCTGCCCTGGGCCACAAACAACCTGGCCTTGAACACCTCCAGGGATGGATGGGGCATCCACAGCCTCTCTGGGCAGCTGTTCCAGCACCTCACCACTCTCTCTGTCAAGAACTTCCCCCTCACATCCAATCTAAGTCTTCCCTCCTTCAACTTCAAACCATTTCCCCTTGTCCTGCTGTTATTAACCCTTTCACAGAGTTGATTCTCCTCTTGTTTGTAGGCTCACTTCAGGTCCTGGAAGGCTGCAATGAAGTCACCCCACAGCCTTCTCTTCTCCAGGCTGAACAAGCCCAGCTCCCTCAGCTGCCGTCATAGGTCAGTGCTTCTACATTGTCCTGACTTCTCCACGTAGAAGTTCCTCACAGCTGCAGCATCAGAGTGCAGAGCTCTCCAGCTGCCACCAAAACAGAGCAGCCATGAATTCAGGATGGTTTCATCATTAGTGAAGGTGTCCAGTGGAAGTATTCTCCAATTACCCAGCAGAACGTGGATGATGCATGCCTTCCAGCCCTCCCTGTGTGCCTAATGCTGGCCATTAGTAGCTTGCCACCATGCAAGAAGAGCAGTCATTTCATGACATCCATGCACAGCATCTGCATCAGATCGCTCCCCCTCCTGCAGTAGCTTCAGCTCTCCTGGCTGCTTGCCCTGTGCAAAAACTGCTCATTTCCTTTATGATGTATTGAGATTTTACAAGCAGGAGCATGGCATCTCTTCCAAAAGATTATTTTATTTTCTTATATCCTGCAAATCCCACCAGGAAAAAGGAATCCATGTCGGGTAATTTAAAACTGCTCCTAAAATAATGCCAAGGCTGTATGAGTCTTCTATTAAAATTACATATCGATCCTGGCTAAAGCAGAGATGCAAACCCCCCGGCACACCGAGCTTTTGGAAGCAGGGGGCTGTGTTTTGTTTCGTTCTCAGGATCTACATCCATACACAATGAAAAGAGATGGGTGATTATTTATAGGGACTCTCAGTAGACACAGCAAAGCTGCTCAGACGGAGGGATCTGATAATTTAAGACAGATGCACAGCAAGGTGGGGGGGGGACAGACAACAGGTGGGCACATGTGAAGAACGAGACGAGTGGATCACACGAGGGGCTCACAGGATGCTCGAGTTGTTAGTTCATTCATCTCTATGGGGAACATGTGGTACTGAGCAGGGCTTTTGTTTGCGGGCTTTAAGCATCGCTCTGCTATCATTTAGAGAATGTCAGAGTGATGAGAGAGGAGAGCAAAGGCCACTGGAGAGGAATCCTGGGAATGGATGCCAAGGGCACCCGTGTGACCCTGAAGAGCTGTGCTGGCTCCATCTCGTGTCAGCACCCACCTATGTGGGTTGTTCACATCCCTTTCAGACGAGGGGAGGGGTGGCTGTCAAGTGGGCCTTCCAGCTGGCAACCAACTTCCCAATCCGGAGGTGCACCCACGGACAGGGTTAATTATCCATCACCATCTCCTCATTTATCCACTCCCTATAGGAATCCACTGTGAGACCAGGGCACTTTTAGCAGCACACACCAGGACAGCAGCTCCGAAGAAGGACCCGGTGTGCGCAGTGAGCACAAGTGAACACCAGCCTATGCGACGCTGTTACCTGATGTTGCATCTACGTCTGGTTGGTATGCATGAACAGAGAATCACAGCATCATAGAATGGCCAAGGTTGGAAGGGACCTCAAGGATCATGAAGTTCCAACCCCCTGCCACATGCAGGGCCACCAACCTCCACATTTCATAGCAGCCCAGGCTGCCCAGGGCCCCATCCAACCTGGCCTTGAACACCTCCAGGGATGGACGGGGCATCACAGCCTCTCTGGGCAGCTGTTCCAGCACCTCACCACTCTCTCTGTCAAGAACTTCCCCCTCACATCCAACCTCAATCTTCTCTCCCTCAGAGCCCTACAAAGCACCTGAAATAAACCCTATGCACTGCTTCACTGTGACTGGTCCAGCTTAAAAAACCACACTTAGAGCAAAACACTAAAAGAGAACCTTGTCAACTGGAAAGACTTCACAGTAGGAAACTTAAGGCAGTGAGAGACATCAAAAGCACAACCCTCTAGGATAGCCTGGGGCTGCTGATCTTACACCAAGACCAGCAAATTTTCCTACAGCCTCCAAACAGCAGAAGAAGGCTGGTGCAGAAACAAGAAGGAATAACCCCTGTTTTGGGCCTGGCATGTCAAAAAACAGGAGATGTAACAAAAAATAAAAGGGGGTTTTAACCGTCTAACTTGAGTTTCCCAGAGATGGAAGGGCAGAAATACCTGGAGGGAGGGTTAGGCTTAGGCTTAAGGTTAGGGTTAGGGTTAGGCTTAGGCTTAGGTTTATGCTTGGGCTCAGGCTTAGGGTTAGGCTTAGGCTTAGGCTTAAGGTTAGGGTTAGGGTTAGGCTTAGGCTTAGGTTTATGCTTAGGCTCAGGCTTAGGGTTAGGCTTAGGCTTAGGCTTAAGGTTAGGGTTAGGGTTAGGGTTAGGCTTAGGCTTAGACTTAGGCTTAGGTTTAAGGTTAGAGTTAGGGTTAGGCTTAGGCTTAGGCTTAGGCTTAGGTTTAGGCTTAGGTTTAGGCTTAGGCTTGGGCTTAGGTTTATGCTTAGGCTCAGGCTTAGGGTTAGGCTTAGGCTTAGGCTTAAGGTTAGGGTTAGGCTTAGGCTTAGGCTTAGATTTAGGCTTAGGCTTAAGGTTAGGGTTAGGGTTAGGCTTCGGCTTAGGCTTAAGGTCAGGGTTAGGCTTAGGCTTAGGCTTAGGTTTAGGCTTAGGCTTAGACTTAGGCTTAGGCTTAGGCTTAGGCTTAGGCTTAGGCTTAGGCTTAAGGTCAGGGTTAGGCTTAGGCTTAGGCTTAGGCTTAGGCTTAGGCTTAGTCTTAGGTTTAGGCTTAGGCTTAGGCTTAGGTTTATGCTTAGGCTCAGGCTTAGGGTTAGGCTTAGGGTTAGGCTTAGGCTTAGGGTTAAGGTTAAGGTTAGGGTTAGGGAGAAATCCATCAGCAGTGACCCAGCTGAAGCATAACGTGATTGAGATGAGGGGGATTGCTGAGGTTGTCAGCAGCCCTTTCCCTCTGAGATCTGTTCTCCAGTCACATCTACAAGCTGAACCATTCTAGTTTATAATCTGTGTTTTAATTTCCAGTGGAATCTCTGTGAGGTGCAGGAGCTGGGCTGGTCTAAGGCATCCAACAGTCAGTGGGAGTGTGAAGTGCGAGCAGGAACAGGGCAGTACTGGCTCCTATTTAGGATGCATAGTAGAGATGCAATATGGAGGGCATTTACTTTATAGCTGCTTGGATGTCCATTCAAAGACCTGCACTACTGAGAAAAGGGCTGAGATCAAATGCAGACTGAATAGCTGGAACAAAACTCACTCTCACCACTGGACTCGCAGATGATTCCCTGGAGAAACCCGTACAAAGAGGGCTCAGTATTTCTCCAATAGGCTTCTGTGTGTATTTTTCCAATGTGCTGTTTAATAGATCACATAGTGATGGAAATCAAGAGAGATCCTGAGGGTAGAGATGGACTTCACAGCGTGCCACCAACAAAGCAGCTGTTTGCAGAATGGGAAACAGCAACAAGCCCTTGAAAACAAACAATGTGGAATTCTTGGCTATAAACAATGGCTTTAAAAAAAAAAAATAATAATTAAAACAACAACAACAACAAAAAAAGTCTTCTTTCGTCGTATTTCCAATGGCCTTGTCCTAATAAGAGTGCCTCTGATGCAAGGAAACATCCCCACAAAGGTGATCCTGAAAGCACACGTTGGTTTGTGGCATCAGGGCTGTGTCTATCCAGAAGCCTGCATGGAAATGCCCAAGCTAGCTTTAAATGAATAAATAAATGTGTGGAAAAAAAAAAACCCCACTGAAGTTAAAATGGTTGTGGGTTTTTTTTTTTCTTTTCCAGAAAATGTGCTTTTCTGAGACTTTGATTCCCTTATTTATGGCTTTATCTCCTCTAGGTCCCAACAAGCAGTCCCACACACCCTCCAGAAAGGATCTCCTCAACAGACTCCACCCAGCTGTGTTCCAACTTCTGGAGGAAAACAAGGAAAGCTCTCCAATCTCTGACACTCACCAAGTTATTCCAATGTTATGTATGTCTCATATGCCCCAGACTGTGTAATATTCCCATTCTAAGGCACAGAAGCCATGCTTAAACCACAAGCATACTTGACCACTGCATATAGGACCACCACCAAGCTCCAGACCTTTTGTGTCCCCAGAAACCTGCCTAGTTTCCTTCCTACCACTTACCTACACTCCAATCATACACACACCTTTTTCCACACACTGCTGAACGCATTTCTTCCAATAAACAGATGAAAACCTCCCTTTCTCCTATCTTTTTGTACAGCTTAAAGGCCACCATACTTGCAAAACTCATTCCTAGCCGTAACCATTTTACCTTCCCCATTCCCTGCTCTATCCATTTTACTTTCTAGTTAAACCAACCACACCTGGAGATGCTGGAGAATCAAGCTATGGGTTTGTGCAAACATTCTTGTTGTACTTACTACTTATTTCTCACTGCTGTTCCTGCTTCCTCTGAGCACCTCACAATGTTCTGAAGTTCATTTTTTGAATATTAATATCTCACCTGCCAACAACATGCAGATATCTCACAATTAAGGTCAGCTCTGCACCAGACTGCTTCCAAAGAACCACAGAACACTTTGAGATGGGAGGGACCTCTAAAGGCCCTCTGCTCTCGCTCCCTGCCATGAACAGGGACACCCTGAGCTCCATCAGTGCTCAGAGCCCCTCCAGCCTGACCTGATGTCTCCAGGGATGGAGGCACCACCTCTCCAGGCAACCCGTGCCCTTCTGCAGATCTGACTCAAACGCAACGCCCTCTGCAATGAGAATCTGATGTCAGATGAGGCACTGAAGTGGATGGTGCTACAGCAGACATGCTGCTGACTGCAGAGCTTAAGAAGTTGGCCGAAGGTATCCCAGGAAAAACACGTTTACTAACACAGAACAGGCCTAGCTTTAATCTTCCTCACACTTCTGATGTACCACAGCATTCCAGTTTGCCAAAATAACTGTCGAGTTTCATATGACTAACTGATCATTACAGGGAGAAAGAATTAACATTGTTGTTGGGTTTGGTTTGGTTTTTCCCAGGCAGAGGGGAGAGGCTCTGGACAAAAGGAGATGTCTGTTTGGTTGGTCAACCACAGGGCACTCGAGGTTGGCAGGGATCTCTGGAGGTCACCTTGTCTCCTGCTCAGACAGGGCCACCTGCAGCCAGCTGCCCTGGGCCGCATCCAGCAGCTTTCTCTTACCTTCAGCTTTTGGGCTTCTCCCCTAACTTTCAGCAGCTCTGTGATGGAGTCCACAAAACCCTGGTAATGGAAGTTGCACATTTTCTCAATCTCCCGATCGTGGTTTCTGATTCGTGCTTCCAGTTTTTCCATGAAACGACCGTGTTCCTCTCCATCATAAACAGACCTAAAAAAGAAGATGTCACAGTGAGCCACAATTCCAAAACCTATCAGCATCATTACTGACAAGAAATAACCAGAATCCAATCTGTAAAAAAATATATATATATTAAAGGGGAGAGGGAAGCTACAAAGGAAAAGTATCAGCTCTACAGCTGCCAAATCTCATTCCCCTTCCTATCTCTAAGCTTTAACAGCACAATTCCGCTTTGGAATAAAGGCAAAAAGAGACACAGCTTCCTAAAACTACACGTGCCGCAACGGTGCTCTGCTTTTCCTTGCAGAGCTCTGCTGGTGAAAGGTGAAAGCTGGAGACAGAGTGCCATCTAGTGCTGCCCCACAGCAGTGGAGCTCAGGGTGCTCACAATGCATGGCCACAAACATAACGTGGAGATGACAACTCGTGTACAACAGGCAAACTACATCTGTTAGGGGCTATAAAGTCTACCTGGACCTCCTCCAGACTGAGCCATCCCATTCCCTCAGCTGCTCCCCATAAGAGCTGTGCTCCAGACCCCTCACAGCTCCATTGCCCTTCTGTGCACACAGAGCTTGAATGCCTTTCTCATAGTGATGGACCCAGCAGCTCAAGGAGACACGAGAAGGTGACCCACACACAAGTTTCAACACATTGAACATATGCAGTTTCACTCAGAGGGTGGTGAGGCACTGTTACAGGTTGCCCAAGGAGGCTGTGGATGCCCCATGCCTGGAAACATTCAGGGCCAGGCTGGATGTGGTTCTGGGCAGCCTGGTCTGCTGGTTGGTGACCCTGCACATAGCAGGGGGTTGGAACTGGATGAGCACTGTGCTCCTTTGCAACCCAGGCCATTCTCTGACTCTATGAGAGGCTCTGTCCCACCACACTCATGGCAGCAATGACCCAGCGATGGAAGGCTGTGCTCGCTGACACATCCCTCTGGTTTGCATTTCTGAACTATGCTGGCTAAATAAAACCATTGTAGAAGACTTGGAAAAGCTCCTGGATCGTATCGTGAAGTTTCGCAATTTCTGCACACGCGTTAAAACTTCACTTTGGTTTTACCAAAAGGTCAACTAGAAAAATCTTTCCAAGATATCCATCATGGGCAAACGCCTCCATGAGAGCAGAGGTCCCAGCATGGCCTTATGTTACTGCAGTGTTCATCTGAAAATAGGGATGGATATTAGGGAAAATGTCATTGTGGGAAGAGCGGTTGGGCACAGGGTGCCCAGGCAGTGTAGGGTCACCATCCATGGAGGTGTTCCAGAACCATGAGGATGTGGCATTGGGGGATGTGCACAGTGGTGGGGTGGATTAGAATCATAGAATCATAGGGTTGGGCTTGGGGAGGCACTGAACACAAACTGGAGCACAAGAGGTCTCCCCTGACCCCAGGAAGCACTTCTGCACACCTTCACCCACTGCAATCACCGCTCCCAGCACTCAGCACTAAGACTTCTGGTTTATTACAAGGCTGACTGTTGGTTTGGCAAGGAAGGATCCAGTGAGGAGAGCCCAGCATGGGGTCTTGAGGTGCTGCGGGGCTGGATGGACCCAGAGGGGCTCCATCCTCAGCCAGGTTGGGGTCCTGTGATAAGGTGGCAACACGAGATGCCCCAAACACGTTGCAAGAACACCCCAGGAGCTTCAATTTACTGCACATACGTTAATTAACAGCAGGAAATCTTTAGGAACTAACTCTGGAGGTCCTTCCTGCATCTCTCAGGCTCAGCCATTAACCAGAGGGGCTCCAGGCAGTTTTGGAGAATGAGAAGCTACAAGGCTGACCCTGCAACCTCACTCCCAACGAGAGCCGCCCGCCGCGCGGCTGCAGGACAGCGACTCCCAAGTAACCTAAATAAATTCAGCTGCGAGCACAGAGGAGGGAAATCTCCAGAGGCAAAATAAAAGAGATCTGGAACAATGCAAGGAGGACATTCTGGGGACAGTGGAACCGAAGGGACTTGCTTTTGTTTTCAATTAATAAGTGGAACAAATTCCTGAGTCTGTTGTGGACTTCGATTTTTTTCAGCCGTCCTCTCCCCCCCTTTAAATTTGTGTAGTGGTTTTCATCCCTCAGAAACATTTTCTTCTCATTAAGCTACATAAAAGCATTAACAGTTTGTTTAATCTTATTCTAACTTTCATAATAAACAAATTAACTACTGAGCAAAGCAAAAAAAAAAAAAAAAGAACCAAGAGTGGTGCAACAACTCCACGGAAAAGAGGTCAAAGGAAGTTTGCAGGGCTGCTACCTGCACTGTTAGCAGCATCCCATCACCACACAGCCTTGGAGCAGGGCTTACAGGCATCACCGAAAGCCATGACATGGCAGGACAACCCAGGTTAGCAGCAGGGAAGCTGCCCATGGGCACTCAGCATGGCTGCAGGCAGGACCAGGCTATCCCAGCACTTTGGGAGGATGGTGGTACAGAAAGCGACCGTAAACCACACACGTTCACGAGGCACAAAGCATCCGAATGCATCCCCAAACGATGCTGCTGCTTGTCAGTGACTGGGCTCGACCAGAAGGGGCTTTTCAACAGCGATTCCACACAAATTTCTTCTGGGCCTGCTTTCCTTCAGTGGTTTCATTAGCAAATTGGAAAATGTAAGGCAGGCTGTGCTTCTGAAAGATGTCGGTGACACTAAACCGAGGGGAGTCAAAGCCTGCTGGGAGGCAGCAGTCCCTGAGGGGCTGGCAGAGGGAGCAGAGCTCAGGAAGTGTTGGTGCTAAAGGGCAGTGGCAGGATGGAGCCGGCTCGTGTGGGACACAGCCTCCATGCAGCTGATGGAACAGCATTCTGAACTGCTGGAGAGGAAACAGGGAGGTGTGGGAGAAGTCCATTGGGCTTCCCCAAAATCAACGGGTCTGGCCAGCTGTAGGGAGAGAACCCACACGAGCTCAAGACATGCATTCAACACAGCAAAGTGCAAGGTTAGGCACTTGGGCTGGAGGAATCTCAGGTATCTATACAGACTGGAAGGAGCTCCTTGAGAGCAGCCCTGCACAGGAGGACATGGGGGTCCTGATAGATGAAAAGCTTAACATGAGCCAGCAGTGTGCTCCTGCAGCTCGGAAAGCAAATGGGATCCTGGGCTCCATCAGAAGAGGGGTGGCCAGCAGGGACAGGGAGGTGATTGTCCCCCTCTACTCTGCTCTTGGGAGGCCCCATCTGCAGTACTGCATCCAAGTGTGGAGCCCGCAGTACAAGGAAGGGAGCTGCTGGAGGGGGTCCAGAGGAGCCACAAAGGTGATCAGGGGACTGGAGCACCTCCCTATGAAGACAGGCTGAGGGAGCTGGGCTCGTTCAGCATGGAAAAGAGAAGGCTGTGGGGTGACCTCATTGCAGCCTTCCAGGACCTGAAGTGAGCCTACAGACAGGAGGGGAGTCAGCTCTGTGAAAGGGTTGATAACAGCAGGACGAGGGGAAATGGTTTGAAGTTGAAGGAGGGAAGACTTAGGTTGGATGTGAGGGGGAAGTTCTTGACAGAGAGAGTGGTGAGGTGCTGGAACAGCTGCCCAGAGAGGCTCTGGATGCCCCATCCATCCCTGGAGGTGTTCAAGACCAGGTTGGATGGGGCCCAGGGCAGCCTGGGCTGGTATGAAATGTGGAGGTTGGTGGCCCTGCCTGTGGTGGGGGCTTGGAGCTTCATGATCCTTGAGGTCCCTTCCAATCTGAGCCATTCTAAGTAGCATTTTGCCATAGAACCCCGACAAAGCCTAATTAACCTTGCCGAGTTGGAACCACTCATCAGACCCTTGAAAAAGAGTCACTAACTCTGCCTTAAGCCCCTGTGATCCAAGACTGAGGTCTGGAACTCAAAACCCCTCCTTCCCCACAAATCTCAACCTCACCCCAGACTGCTGCTCTCTTCTGCAGTGCCGTCACTGAAAGCTCATCTTCTTTCTAATTATAGATGCCTACTCTGGGAAACTCATCTGGAGGATGCAGACAGCAACAGCATCACCACCAGGCAGGAAATGTGGATGAACAGGCAGCAGAGTTTGGGATGTGTGACCACTGAAGGAAGCCCAGACTCACATTCCCGTGCAAATATTTGCGTCTGTTGAAGAGAAGAAAAACAGTAATGGGCTTAAATTGCCCAGGAGGATTAGGTTAAACATTAGACACGAGGTTCTGTAATTGTAATTCCAAAATAGATCATCTGGGCATGTTATGGAACTTGCTTAAATTGATCATTTCTAAGAATAAGTTAGAAAAATGTCAAGTGAGAGCAGATCAGACACATTTGGAGAGACCAAATACCTCCGCAGACAGGGAGAGGATGGAGCGGTGGCTTCTGGAGGTTATTTATGTTTAGTAGATCTGAAGAGAAGAGCTGGAGCTGTTTGGAAACCACCTGATGTTGGGCAGGAATGAGGCTTTGGGCACCCTGTCTCTCCCAGCTTTTACAAGGACTTCAAAGCACCCAAATCCACTTTCACTGATGGTGAAAGGACAAATGCCCATTTCCTTCATTTGTACAAGATCAAGTCTTGGGTATTAAAATGCTCTAAAGCCTTCTCAGATGTTCACTTACGACAATAAAGACTTTCAGATCATATATTGGAAAAACGGAGCCACCGTAAAGCCGCAGCCATCGCCGGGGTTGAACACAGCTGTTCTGTGCCAACGAGATCCTGAAGAAAACGACAAATAATTACCCTAATTGAAAATATAATGGAACAACTCGGTTATAATGTCCCTATTACAGAACGAACTTGGGATGATGAAAGGCATGAAGAGGGAGAGCTTGAAGCAATTAACGTTCGGCCTTGAGAAGAGCCAGGAAATGTAAGGAGCAACCCCAGGCAGGCGAGCCAGAACAGCTCCAGCAAACACGAATGCCCCCAGCTGAGGAGAGTATGGAGAGAACTGGCCACGAGCAGAGCTTTCAACTTCTCTCCTTTTTTTCAAGTGAGCACAATGGAAACAATTCCCCCAAGAACAAAAGCGATGCGTCAGCAGGCCCTGCTCTCTCAAGCTCTTTCAAGTTGGAAGGACAGTTGATTCGCACCATGTGTAGGATAGGAATGCTAGCTAGAACCAAGTGAGATAAATTTCAGCCCGTCCAAGCTGGTTAACATTAAGGCAGAGATGAATCATCTTTACAACGCCTGTAAACAAGATGGCTTTTAAAAAGGGAGAAATGTAACGATACGCCCTAATCACACTTAGTTGCAGGAATGTACTGTTGTTAGGGGGCAGACACAAACCTGCAAGGATCAGAGGATGTGGACTTGGAGCTACAAATGATGTGTGTCCCCCTCCCTTCCCACAGTGCTGTGCTGGCACACTGAGTGCCTACAGCAAGGACCCAACCAACAGACCTGGATGTGCTGCGGTGTGGGCTACTTTCTCTTGGTACCCAAAGCTGAGGAGGAAATAACAGCTCCAAGGCAGGGAACGTGCAATTCCAGAGCTATGGGATGTACCAAAAAGACACCAGAAGTTCACAGGATGGAAACAGTGCCTTGGACATGGCAGGACACTGAGATCAGGGCCAAGTTGTTTACTGTGAGAGCAGTGAGGTGCTGGAGCAGCTGCCCTGAGAGGCTGTGATGCCCCGTCCATCCCTGGAGCTGTTCAAGGCCAGGTTGTTTGGGGCCCTGGCAGCCTGGGCTGCTATGAAATGTGGAGGTTGGTGGCCCTGCCTGTGGCAGGGGGTTGGAGTTTCATGATCCTTGAGGTCCCTTCCAACCCAACCATTCTGTGATTCTGTGATGACTCTCCACTCAGCTTATACAGAAAGGAGACTGAGAGCCGACTGAATTAACAGATGCAAGCATGAGCCACAAATAAACACATGGTAAAAACCCAAACAAAAAACCTCGTGCTCACAGCCAGGCCAGGTACCAGGGAGCAGCTTAATTCAGACAGAGAAGAAAAGCTTGAGAGCGTAACATGACTGCAAACTTAAGCCAGGCAAATTCAAAGCAGAAAGGAAATGAAACATTTTGGCTTGTGTTCTCCCACAGCCAACAGCAGATACCAACCAGGGAAGCAATGGAGTCACTCTCATGAGGAACTCAATGCCTTTGAGGCTTCCACATCCCTGCCAAATACATTAGGAAGATGTCCAAACCCAAACACCCTTTGAGACAGAACCCAAAGGCATCAGGACCAGTTTTAGCCCAGGATCCACACAGGTGGGAGGACGTTACCTCTACTATCAGATCATCTTCCATTGAGGACAAGAAGAGGCACCACCTAAGCAGGTGCAGCAGAACGATAACAGGACCAGCTGTGGCATCCCTCACTCTTCTCAGCCCACTTTCTATGATTACCCCCAAACCTGTCCCATTTTTGGGACTGCTCTGAACTGCATTCCTGCAGTTTTTCCCCAGCTGAGGAGGAAGGAGCTGATATTGCAGTCTTTAATCACTTGGAAGGAGCGGCGCCAAGGAGCGATGAGATGTGGTCTTGTTTATCTTGGCAGACAGTTCTGCCATATATTCACACCTCAGCTATAACAGATTAGTCCAACAAAACATCAGAAAGCACCCAAATACTGGAAAGTGATTTCACATCGTGCTGCTGACGTGTGTTTCAATAGCAGAAAGCTTGAGACTGAAAGCATGTCTTCACTTTTAGCATTTCATACACTTATTTGACCTTAGTTACACTGTTCCAAGAGGAGGAAGTGCTTTGCAGGGATGGGTAACAGCACAAGTACCCAGTAACCTGCCTACAAACACAGCAGCCTTGAATCACAGCATCATTTCAGTCGGAAAAGACCTTCACAGTCATCGAGTCCAACCACATTCTGTGTATACAGAGATCTTGAAAGTCTTTTCCAACATCGGCGATGCTACAGAAGCACAGAATGGTTTGGGTTGGAAGGGACCCTTAAGATCACCTAGTTCCAACCCCCTCCTATAGGCAGGGACATCTCCCCGTACACCAGGCTGCTCACAGCCCCATCCAGCCTGGACTTGAGTGCTTCCAGGGAGAGATGGGTGATTCTATACTCTGCCACATTCAATAGCTCTGCATGCTATGTTCACAGAGTTTTCTTGTGCAAAGGAGGCACAAAGATCAGCCAAGGGATGCACAAAGCACACACACACACACAAATCAGCCCCTCGTATCTCCCACAGACAGCACCCTATGGTATATTTTTTCCTGGAACCAGGCACTGCCCATACAGCACAGGGCAGTTATTCAGACTCTCCCCAGCCCTATAAAGACTTCCAAGAAGGGTTTCTTCAAGGGATCACCACGAGCAGACAAAAACCAAGCAGTGGGAGCCAGCCTGGTCAGCAATTCTTGCACAGCATCGATTCTCATGGGTCTGCTTGCCTTACAGAGTGAGATAGCTGGAGGCTCTCCTGTGATACATGGTGCAGACGCTGTTTCTCAGCTCCTCCCAGCTGTCTGGCCACAGGCTGAGAAATGCTTCAGTCTGACTCAGCACTCAGACACTGAGCTGTTTTCCTTTTAAGAGCTGTTCTCCTATTCCTTTGGGAGACAGCTGCGGGGCTGGGGATGTTTGCACAGTGTAGAAGACCGCTCGGTCCCAAGCAAAGACCTGCAAGAGAAGTGGCACCCAGCCTGTCAGGGCCAGCCAAAGCAAGGCTATGGGGTCAGCAGCACTGCAAGAGCAATGTGAGAGCATGCTCTAAGCGATCTTTCAGGCCAGCATTCATCCAGATGCAGCACAAAGAGAACAAGTCCCATGCAAGATGTGCTGACAAGAGCTTAACGCACCAGACATGAAACAGAACAGCAACAGCAGGCCAGTGACTAGAAGCATCTCTGTTGCCAGCAAAACCGACTTTACCAGAGGTAGCAAACAGCAAAGATGGCTCACGTGTGCAAAGGTCTCGCTCCAGATACAGGGAAATAAAGATTACTGGGAAGAGTCATGGCAACATTTTGCTCTTGAACTCACGTGAAGCCCAAAGGGGCTTTAAGGCAATGTGTCTGGGGAGAGAGACAGCTGCAGCAGGACCTAAAAAGCTGATTAAAACCAAAATGAAAGTCAAAAGCAGGGACTGAAAGCCTGGCAATGTGAAGCTGTACATCCCAGGCATGGGGGCAGTTTGATTTATTTCTGGGGATGTGGACATCAGCAGCACTCCCAGGGGCTTTCTTACCTTCCCTCAGCTCAGCAGCTTACGGAGCACATCAGAGCAGAGTTGAGAAGCAGACACACACACAGATGAAGGTAATTCAGAGCCACCGAAGGGACGCAGCCCTGCTGACAGCAGCCCAAAGCCATCAGCCCGGCCCCTGGGCCAGCAGAGCTTTAAGTGGCACCGCCACCCTGTGTCACCGCAGCCGAACTGCACTGAGGCTCAGCTTCAAACAAGGCGTCATTGGCTTTTTAGCATGCAGGCAAGCCGAGCAAGGCCAGCTTGGTGAGCTGGAAGGCCTCGTGTTGAACTCTGCATGCAGGGAGCCCGCAGCCAAGGGCTTCATGCTTTTGTGTGAGCCAGACACTGTGGGTTTCCTAAGCCTCCAAGCCAGACACAGAATCAGCAAGAGCAAAGTTCCCTCAGACTACTGAAATCTAAAGAGCAGAGTTACCAAAACCCATGGGGAATCACAGCATCACCTCAGTGTTGAATGCCCTGTCCCTGGAGGTGTTTAAGGCCAGGTTGGATGGGCAGCCTGGTGTAGCATTAGATGTCAGCACGTACACTGCTGGTTTCAAAAGGAACAGGACTGGGCTGTGCTTCTCATAACGTGTAACTCTGTGCCCTGCTACTTCAAGTCACCAGGTTTGTCAGCACTTCCCATAGCTATGCAGCTCCACAGATTGAGGGGACAGAAGAGGTGCAAGCTTGCAATGCTGTAGATTTGGGACGTTTGATTGAATAATCGGTGAACATCTGAGGTATAAAACATCCTCATCACCTTGCTTTTTGTAAGGAGTGCTTTGCCTTGTGCTTACATACATGGGTGAAGTTGTAAATAACTCATTGCTAAGATCAGGTGATGACAACCAATTCTGGAACTGAACCTGTAGAAAACAGCAGGATGTACTAAATGCTCAACTTACAAACTGCAAGCATCCCTTTATTTTTTAAAGTTGCATGGAGGTTTTTTGCTTGATCATTTGTTTGCTTTCTTTTGCTTACGATCCTTGTGGGATTTTCCTCATATAAAGGAGTATTAATATGGAAAGATTATTTCCAAGGACTGATTGAAAACACCCATTTACATTTCTAATGCACTGAATATCAGTGTGTGATGTCACTGCTGTTTTTATCTGTCCTTATGCAGCTGCATTGTTGAGTATGTCAGAATTCGCCCAGCTCTGGAAGAAATACTATTCTCAGTCATGCCAGGTAGTTTTTCCACACTGTGTTTTCAGATAGATTCCTTGTTCTCATATAGAAACGAATAGATAATGATTTAGCAGGTGGATCTTTCAGGCATGGTTAAAGTAAGGCTTTTTGGGGGGGTTGAGCTCTGTAAATGTGGAGGTTGGTGGCCCTACCTGTGAAGGGGGTTTGGAGCTCAATGATCCTTGATGTCCCTTCCAACTCAGGCCATTCTATGAATAAACTGAGGTCACTGTTGCACCAGATCTCAAGTCCACACAGATTTCAGACCCCTGCCAAGCACACAGATAACAGCCAGCTGTATCCGAGGTGGGTACAGAAAACCTGGTTTGGCACCAAGCACTGCAGCACCGGCAGGGTGGGCTTTGGGGTGTTTGAGCCAGCATGGGGGATGCAGCACTTGGATGGACAGAGTACGGTCAGGCAGATGGATTTCATCTTTGCAGGTCTCTTCCAAAGCTATTCTAATTGCATCGCCTCCATGATTCTTTATTCCACCACAGCAAAATTAAAGAACTGAATTGGAAGGGACCTTTCAAGGCCAGCTGGTCCCACTCCCTGTGATGAATTTGGATACCCACAGCTCCACCCCCCAAATTAATGGCTGTTTACAAGGGTGATAGGACAATGGGGAATGGTTTTAAACTGAAATAGGGGAGGTTTAGGTTGGATATTAGGAGGAAGTTTTTCACACAGAGGGTGCTGAAGCACTGGAACAGGTTGCCCAAGAAGGTTGGGATGCCCCATCCCTGCAGGCATTCAAGGCCAGGCTGGATGTGGCTCTGGGCAGCCTGGTCTGCTGGTTGGTGACCTGCACACAGCAGGGGGTTGGAACCAGATGAGCACTGTGCTCCTTTTCAACCCAGGCCATTCTAGGATTCTATGAAATTCAACAGCTTCCAGCCACCAGAGCAGCTTCAGCACAGGAGAACCCCAGTCATAACATGCTGTCCTGGTATTTATTTCCTAAAATGGAGCTGTTATAATGAGCCCAAGCTGCTCACACTGCCTGCACAGGTAAAGGCACAAGTGTCCATATGCAAGGCTGAGCAGCACCAGGCAAGGGCTGGGGAAACTACAGCCATCCTAGGCCACACACACACCCCTACCACAGCCCAAGAACCCATGCCCAAGTTGTTCAAAGGGTCTCATCCTTTCTTCTCGCCCTGTTTGCAGGAGCCCATTGCCAACGATTGTTCTCAGCAGCGGGGAAATTCCCTCGTGTGCTTCCAAAGGCAGTGGCTGCTCATGAGCTATCCAAACTCACCTCCCACCAGCCTTCCCCATCCGATGGCAACTGTTACAACGGGGCTGAGTCATACTTACAGCCTCCTCGTCCTCGTCCTCTCAGACATGGAGTCATTTCTCGATTCCAAACAACCGTGCTAATTACAATTAATTGCAGTGAAATGCAATTGGGCTTTTTCTTAACTGGCAACAAACCAGTTCACGAGGCATAAAGACAGCTTAAACTGTAACCAAGGGGCTTGGGGAGAAGAGAAACCAAAGCAGCAGCGCTGGCTGATTGAAGATTTATGATTTAAGAACACAATTCTTTAATATCTTTTAAATATCTTCTATATATTCTATATCACTTTAATAGTGCAGTGGCAATAGAATAGCACAGGGAAAATTAGGACAATGAACATCTGCACACAGAAACTAAGTAACACAGAATGGTGTGCCTATATATGTAACATCTACATAGAAGTAAGGGCCAAAAGAGGTCATTATTAAGGAGACCATTCAATCACAGAGAGAGAGAGAAGCAAAGGGAAGGTGACTTTTGTTGCACACGTCAGCCTTTGTGCAGATGCATTGAGACCCATGTTTCAGCAGCTCAGCAATGCAGAACAATATTGGATCCTCTCCAGTATCCAAAAGTAAGAGATAACCAAAGCCATAGCCAGGCAAAATGCAGTATTACCCAAGGCAAACCTTACTGCTGACATACGTCTTTCTGCATACAAAGGACAGGGAAAAGAAACAGTTTACCAAGGGACAAAAACAGTGATAATCCTACAGCACAGAGTCTCACACCCCAGCCAAAAATCTCACTGTGCAAACAGAGCCAGTTGTTACTGCAAGGATTGCACACCTGAACAGCCTGATGGTGCTGCTGAGCAGCCCTGTGATAAGGGCTCTGTGCTCAGCAGTCCTTTGCTTGCAAGCCCAGCAAAGCAAACACGGCGACTCAAATGGAACAGCTGCACTTCAGGAAGATCCTGAACCTCTTCAATACGTGGAAGGGAAAGAGTTTTTATATCAGTAACAAGAGATATGTCCTCTTGAAGGACCTGCAGTGGGAGATTAGATCCTCCCGACGACTGGAAATGATGCAGAGGCTGCAAAATGATTCGGGACACCCACAGGCTGTACGCTGCCCACACACAGATGTGTCTCATGGGATTTGGCCACGCTCCCTTCAGCAGAAGGGCAGCTCCATGACTGCAGCCTCCACCACTCCTCCTCATCTCAGCCAAGCAACAGTACTGCCGTTTGCCACTTGATGGCACCAAAGGAAACCCTAAGTTTTCATGGGCTGACAACAGATTCAGAAAAGGTGAAGGGCTGTTTCCTTGTCTGTAATATTCCTATGCAATCTAAGGGAGAGCAGAAGGAGCCAGCAAGGAGTCCAAAGATCAACCATAGCAGGCTCTATGACCAGGAAAAGCAAGGCAGAGCCAGCCTTGAGCAGGAGGTGAGCACAGCACAGCACCAAGGAGCTGGGTCACCTTGGCACAAGGGGGGAGGGGGGGGTCACCATCCCTGGAGATGTTCCAGAACCATGGAGATGTGGCACTGAGGGTCAGTGGGCATGGTGGGATGGGTTGGACATCTTTGAGGTCGCTTTCAATCTTAATGATAACACAATTCGTAGAATCATAGAACACAGAATGGCCTGGCTTGAGAAGGAGCACAGTGCTCATCCAGTTCCAACCCCCTGCTATGTGCAGGGTCACCAGCCAGCAGACCAGGCTGCCCAGAGCCACATCCAGCCTGGCCTTGAATGCCTGCAGGGCTGGGGCATCCACAGCCTCCTTGGGCAACCTGTGCCAGTGCTTCAGCACCTCTGTGTGAAAAACTTCCTCCTAATATCCAGCCTAAACCTCCCCCGTCTCACTTTAAAACCATTCCCCCTTGTCCTGTCACCATCCACCCTCATAAACAGCCGTTCCCCCTCACACATCACATTTCAGAAAACATATCACAGAATCACAGAATGGCCTGGGTTGGAAGGGACCTCAAGGATCATGAAGCTCCAACTCCCTACCACAGGCAAGGCCACCAACTCCACATTTCATAGCAGCCCAGGCTGCCCAGGGCCCCATCCAACCTGGCCTTGAACACCTCCAGGGATGGACAGGGCATCACAGCCTCTCTGGGCAGCCTGCATCCATCTGGGATATGTTTCTTCTTGTGCCATGTAGCTGAGAAACAGACACTCGCTGGTTCTCTAAAAGGATTTAGTAAGAAGTGCCAGACTGAGAAACAGGCGTGAAGATTTTACCTCCAATTTATGTCTGCTGTTATTAGAGTAGACAGCTTGCTGTGCTACAGCTTAATGAAAAACCCATGCTGAAAGTTAAAACCCAAAATACAAAGCAAACTTGTTCTGTGCGATGGACAGAGACAGCCACAGCCATTCATCTTCAGTGTCACACATCAGCCAGAGAAACGAAGCTTCTTGTAGAAGCAAAAACAAGAAAACCATAGGGACAAATTAGCCTTACCACAAGGGAGAGTGCTTTGTGGACTCCTGCTCAGTGAGGGCAGGAAGGCTACACTCAAACAGCACGTGCTCATCTGGGAACTGGGGATACAGATCCCATCTGCTGTGCACTGGGACAGTGTTGGAACCCAGAACTACTAGGAGAGCTTCAGAGCCAGTCCAGTTTGCTGACACTGTTAATAGATAGAAAACACCACCCTGTGTACAGACAGGGGATGCTGATTTTCAATTGCAAGGTGCACAGAAAATAAGAGGAATGCAGAAGCAGCCAGACATCCCCTGTGGTAAAATCACCCTCAGGGGTTGGATGATGACATAACTGGTTTGCAGGGATCTGCTTTGGGTTTCCCCTCAAGGGTAATGCTCGTAGCAGGCATTCCTTTGTTGCTTGATGTTTGTGGGATGGAACTACTGATGCAGCAGATCTGTATGGAAAACTGGCAAAGAAAGGACAGGTTGAGAGGGATTCAGAAATACTGATTCAAAGCTCAAGGAAGGAAGGTTTAGATTGGAGTGGTGAGGTGCTGAACAGCTGCCCAGAGAGGCTGTGATGCCCTGTCCATCCCTGGAGGTGTTCAAGGCCAGGTTGGATGGGGCCCTGGGCAGCCTGGGCTGCTATGAAATGTGGAGGTTGGTGGCCCTGCATGTGGCAGGGGGTTGGAGCTTCATGATCCTTGAGATCCCTTCCAACCTTGGCCATTCTGTGATTCTGTGAAAATCAATGCCAAGCAAATTCCCCCCCTGGAGCAAGGCACAGCTTTGCTAGCACTAAGAGCAATCTGCTTGTAATAAAGAATCAAGGGAGAAGATGAATTTTCCATCACAGCATCTTTTACAGCGACACTCATCCCAACCTGAAACCATACTCAAGCTCAAGCAAAGGTCACAGCCTTTATTGAGGAATATACGATCTGCACTGTGCAAAGGTCAGAGAAGATAAATTAATAGTTCCTTCAGCCTTTAAAAAAACAAAGAAAACAAAACCCTATCAACACTGCCAAGGAAAACAGAGTGCTGAGAAGGGAAGCTGAAGGCCGGCACACAGAATGCTGCAGCAGGCATCTGTCCATCAGCTTCCACATTGAGATTGCCCTTCTCAAAGATGCAGCACAGCATTCCAGGTCAACAAACCATTCAGATTTAACATCCACCTCCCTCAGGCTGAGCTGCACCAACCCTCACACCTCTATGGAGGGAGAGGGCTCCACCACATGGATGGCAGTGGTGTGAATTGGGTCTGAACTGAGCCTGGAGCTGCATGAAGCACCGCCACTCAGCATCCCTTAACAAGCTGTGGATGAATATTTGCACTCCTTACACCCAACACCCAATCAACAAAACACTTGATGACTCTATAGATTGCCTGTGAAGACTGGAAAAGGCCTCCAAGATCAACACCGACCCCAACACATCCCCCCATGGCAATAGATATCTAAAACAGTCATTTCAAAATGCAAGCAGCTCAGGTTGGGAGGGTTTTTGTTTTTTTAAATGCTTTCAGCAAAAATGAATCCTAACAACCCCAGATGATGGCACTTCACGTATAAGGGTTCCTAGAGAGTTTTTAGGCTCCAGTACTATGTGCTGCTCGACATACAGCAATCACTGCAGCTGAACAAAGCAACTCTCTGCAGCTATTTAGGACAGGAAGCAAAGGGTGCTGCGTCCAACTGATAGTGCAAAAGGAATTTTAAAAAGGCAACGTGTAACGTCTCAGGCCTAGGGCCAATTTGCTTCAAAGGATCCTAGTGTCCCCCAGTGGGAAAATTAAGAAGAAAAAGCAGACACGTAGAAAACAAAGAAGTGATGCACGGAGCTCTGACACTCATCCCTCACCCACAGCAGGAGGCAGCCACAATGGGTCAGCTGTCAGTTCATTGACAGACTGAAGTCATTACCATAGGCACGTAGGATGGCTTGGGTTGGAGGGGATCTCACAGCTCTCCCAGCCCCACTCCATGCAGCCCCCCAGCAGCTCAGGCTGCCCAAGGCCCCATCCATGGCCTTGGGCACATCCAGAGATGGGGCATCTTCATGCTGGTGGAAACAAATGGGTCCAGAGGAGGGCCATAAAGATGAGCAGAAGGCTGGAGCACCTCTCGTATGAAGATGGGCTGAGGGAGCTGGGCTTGTTCAGCCTGGAGAAAGCTCTGGAGAGACCTCATTGCAGCCTTCCAGTACCTAAATGGAGCTTATAAATAGAAGGGGAGCTGATGTTTTACATGGTTTAATAATAACAAGGCAAGCAGGAATGGCTTCAAAATAAAAAAGGGGAGATTTAGATTAGAAGTGAAGAGGAAACTCTTCACTCTGAGGTGAGGCCCTGGCACTGCTGTCTGGTGAGCTGTGCTGCCCTATGCCTGGACGGACTTTAAGGCCCCTTCCAACCTTACCACTCTGTGACTCCCTTTACACTTTTGCCTTGTCAAAATACATGTGTCATTCAGCAGCCATTTAGAGTCCTTCCTCAAGAGGAAAAAATAAAGTCCTGTCTTTTCCTGTTTGGGAAGCGGGCAGGAGGAGAAACATAGTAGTGCACTGCTTCAAGTTAAAACAAATAACAAAAAAAAAACACCCCATCAACACAGAGCAGGATGTGTAAAAATAGGGCTGCTGATTAGATGAGGACAATTGAGTGTTTATGAGTTCCACCTCCCCTGCTCAGACAGGGCTTGTCCCTCTCACGCCGTGCAGCCGGCCGGCCTTCACCCAGCTCCTGCCCATACAGAAGGCTGTGGTTCCCAGCTGACATCCCACCCGAGCAGCATGTAGACCAAAACAAGCCCTGCACAGCTGCTATAGGTGCTAAGGGACAGCCCCAGCTGCAGCAATGCCTTACCTGCCCTATGGGGCAGATAGCCTGATTTCGGGAGCTCTCCATTTTGTTCATCTCCAAGCTTCCATCACCTCCCGCATCACCTCTCACCTCCTGCATCCCATTCAGGAGAACAACAAAAATCTCCCAAAGTGCCAACCTCTTGCACACAAAGGAGAAGCAGGTGACTGGGGCTGTGCATGGAGCTGACCTCGTGCTCCCTGCCCACCTCTGGGGACTGGTTATTTTCAGCTGGCTCAGATGGGGAAGCGTACGGCTGAGCAATCAACCCTGCATGGCTTCAAGTGTGAGCTGCTCTAAAAATATGATCCACATTAAGGAGACTCAAAAAAAAACACGCCAAGAGCTCATTAAAGAGCAGAGGACAGTCTGTCGAAGTGAAAAACCAGCCCTCCTGCTTGTGTTTCAGGGTGGAGAAGGAGAAGGGTTTCCACTAAGGGCCTCAAGCACAGAGGTTGAAGAATCCAATCACATAAAGAAGTAAATAACATTTTCTAGCAGAAAGAGGCCACAGTACCTGAATTGAACAGTCATGCTCACATCCAAATCCTCTGAACAAAGAGGAAACAACCTACCAGGAACCGGGAAATACTTGGAATTTTTTGCTATTTTAAGGATGCAAATTGTCCCAAAAATAAACACAAAAAATAAACCAAGAAAAACCCATTTGTCCTCACATTCATTAAACCATTCCATTACTAGCCTCTAACTTCCACACTAGTGACATCTAGCCAACTGGTTGACAAGACAACCACTGCCAAACAGCTTTTGCATTCTGCAGTGTATGAGTCAGTGGGCCTAATCTTGTGTATGGATTGCTGACAGATGCTGGAAAGGTGAGGACGAGTGCCTCGGAAAGCACCATGCTCCCAAGTCACTTCCCATGTGCCACCAATTGACTGCCCAGCCATGGCCAACGTCTCCAGCCATCAACCCAGCCATGGCCAACGTCTCCAGTCAACCACCCAGCCATGGCCAGCGTCTCCAGTCAATCACCCAGGCCATGCCCAATGCCAGTCAACCACCCAACTATGGCCAACACTACCAATCAACCACCCAGCCGTACCCAATACCACCAATCAACCACCCAACTATGGCCAACACTACCAATCAACCACCCAGCTGTACCCAATACCACCAATCAACCACCCAACTATGCCAACACCACCAATCAACCACCCAACCACGGCCAACACCACCAACCACCCACCCAACCACGGCCAACACCACCAATCAACCACCCAACCACGGCCAACACCACCAATCAACCACCCAACCACGGCCAACACCACCAATCAACCACCCAACTATGGCCAACACCACCAGTCAACCACCCAACCATGGCCAACACCACCAATCAACCACCCAGCCATGGCCAACACCACCAATCAACCACCCAACTATGGCCAACACCACCAATCAACCACCCAACCACGGCCAACACCACCAATCAACCACCCAACTATGGCCAACACCACCAATCAACCACCCAGCCATGGCCAACACCACCAATCAACCACCCAGGCCATGCCCAATGTGCAGAGCAGTTCCAACTCCACACATTCTTCTCTGTCTCCCGACAGACGGCAGGCAAGCGGACAGCACGTCTTGTATGTTACAACCTACAAATCTCGCACAGAAAACATTCCAAAATGCAATTAGCCTGAAACCAGCAGATTTTCATTCTGCTTCTCTGCCAACGTGAAGTCATTTTTGCCGCACTGCTGATGGAGGTGGCAGGTTTTTCATGGCATTCTTCAGCGTTGGCAAGGGAATTTATCTGTTTGCAATATCCCTCCCCACCAAGAGAGTTTCTTTCAAAGACCCTGGCTATTCACACTGATTAATTCCCCCTGTGTACACCTAGTAAAACCCAGTCCACAACACCAATACAGCTGTGGGACTGGCTGCAAACATCCCACTGACGCAGGTCTTTTGCAAGTAAGGATGAGGAGTGAAAAAAAAAGAAATAAAAGAATGAAAGAAATGCTTTGTATTTCTTGTAATACAAACGTTTTTTAGTGAATAAAATCATCCCTGGGCAACAGTTCAGTCAACCAAAAATAGGACAGATGTGTTTGTCCGCAAGTCGCCATCACGAAGCAGCTCACATTTCTCATGCATGACAGAAGTTCTCACATGCTTCTTGCATTTTCAGCCCAGCTTCCACCACGCAGATGGGCAGATCCCAAAGGCATTCATCATGGAGATAGCAGGAATTCCGGCAGGACAGGGACAGCCTCAGCCACTCACATATCTTAGATAAGGAAGGAGAATCAGCCTTTTCACAGCCCTAAATTGATACAGAGGATTGAGGAAAAATATCTTTACATGTAACGGTTGAATATATATTAAGATATATTGCATTCTTCATGTATTTGGCACGTTTGTCCAAGAAATAATGTGAATATCATTGTTATCTGCTTTGCTTGCACGTGTAAGAGTGCTAGATCGCTCAGCAGCTGGATGCCCTATGGAAAGAGATGGTCCCCCAGGAGGACATGTCACCAAGACAGACTGTCTTTTTACATGGGCATATATTAATGGGACAAGGGGGAATGGCTTTTAATTCAAAGAGGGGAGATTCAGGTTAGATATTAGGAGGGAATGCTTTACTTGGAGCACAGTGAGGCCCCGGCACTGCTGCTCAGAGTTGCAGATTCCCCATCCCTGGAGGTGCCCAAGGCCATGGATGGGGCCCTGGGCAGCCTGAGCTGCACTTCCTGCCTTTATTTCCAGCTTCCATTTGTATCTCTGTCCTTGCCCCTGCTTCCAACCTTTGCATTCCAGTTTTACCCACAAGTGTAATTAAACACGGTTGTGTTATTATTACCTCTTAAAGGTTAAAGACAGAGTGCAGCCAGGTAGCTTAACAAGCACTAAAGCAGCCACGTCCCACATATTTTGCTCTTGTAATCCAATTATCCCTTACCGTCATTATTTATAGTTTGCAATAAAAACGAAAGCACATCCTAACCAGCTCAATGAAGATTAATTAACCTCACACCCTAACTGAGCATCCTGCACGCCAGGTTTCAAGTGAACCTCTGCCAGACTCAGCTCTGCCCATCGGCACTAAAAATGCTCCGGAAAAAATAATCCCAATAATTCTCTCCAGCTGCATGGAGCAAAACACTGGAGAGGACGTGGATCCCTTCAGGAAGGGCAGTGTGAAGAACTGAGTCTGAAGGCCAAACTCAGCCAGGCACCACATCCCAGCTACAGGCTATTTCATGATGCCTGGGCTCTCAATAATGAGTGGCATTTAACCTCGCCTCTGAGCCCCCAAAAACAGCTATTTGTAGGGAAAACAACAAAATGCTCCTTTACTTCTAGCTTCCTTTGCAGGGATTTCTATTACTCAGAAGAATCTGAGAGGAATTCAATTACATCACACTTCCCAGGAGAGAAGGCTTTGTTATTTGCTTCAGATTTTTACATCTTTAGTTTAAACTAATAAAATCAAGCAAGAGGACAAACAATGACGAAGCGCAGACAAATCAAGGATGATGAAAGGACTGCGTTTTTCCTCCCCCCTGCTACTCACTGCAAAAGAATTCACCTTCCACTTAGACGTACAGCACTATCTAAAGCTTTCAGCAAAGCTCAACCCCTCTGGTGTGTTTCATGGAAGGCTGGGGATGTGTCATCTACCAGGTTCCCTTCCAGTGCCTATTTTGGACTTCTCTCCAATGCAAAATGCACGCAGGCCTCCCCGGCACGCAGCACTTCATGGCGTGCTACCAATACGGGATGTTCCTTTTGAGCTGCTGCTTCTGGAGCAAACGAGCAGGACCAACACATTACAGAGCAAACATGAGCAGCTTCTGGAGTCTGTGGGGTTGGGTTTGAGTTGTTCTTTTGTTGTTAGTTGCTTTTTTTTTTTTTGCAGATGTGGAAGAAACATCAACTATCAGTACTGCAGGGACCACAGGATAAACCCATACCTGAAACAAAGCCCACAAGTACCAGAGACACTGGAAAACTCTGAATATTGGAGTCCTGAATGTAAACATGCTTTTCCACTTCAGGTCAAGGCAGCACATACTTCCTGGCTCAGCTGCAACACTTCCAACTTGCTGGAAATCCAAAGGAGGGCAATGAGTAGCAGCGGTCAGGCTGTGCTGTTAGCCTGGCGGAGCACTGAGATAGCTACCCCTGCACAAGGTTGGCTTTGTTTCTCTTCAAGAAGTCTTCTCCAGCCTTGCATGGAAGGGCAGAAAGCTCAGACCGAATGTTTTCCAGCACATAAATGTAAAGAAAGTCCAATAACACCAAACAAGACGCAAGCCAGAAGCAGCAGGGTTTTAACTTGAGCCTGAGTTGTGACTCCAAACTGTGAAGTTTCTCATACATTTGTGAACCTTGTAGGAAAGCAATCACGATAGCAGCAGGCAGTGTTACTCAGAACAGGTGGCAGGTGATAGGTGAGCTGCCTGACCAGTGGTTATGTGGGCACAGAGCACCAACAGGCTGGCACCACACCGGCGCTCCTGTGATCACCGCTCTGAAGCAGCTGCTGACAACACCACAGCTGTACAGCAGCAGGAGATAGTGCTGGTTTGCTTGCTGGCTGCACAGCTTTCTGCACCTCAGTACAGCTCTAGAAGAAATCAAGGTGGTCAGTGTTCTCTGCTACTGGATGTGCAGCACCACAAATTCCCAGGTGAGGCGTTCCATTCCACACAAGCAGTCAAACAAGTCTGATCTGCGCAAGGTTATTCTGCAGCAGGATCTATCTGCTCTGTTCCTACTTACTGACCTTCATGCTGCCCTACAAAACACACAAGCTCACTGAAGAGTCCTCATGTTACCAATCAGATGCCATGGACTCTCTGAGAATTCAGGGTGAGGAGATCTCTGCCTTCCTTTTGAAATGTTGGCAAGCTTGCAGGCTTGCTAACTACAAGCTTACGCATCGTTACCAAAAAGGCTCATTTCTGAGCTGAGAACATGGGTGAATTCATGAGGAATTAAAGCCATCAGCCTGTCCCACCGATACCCCATAACCTTCCCCACATCTCCACTCCTGGCCAAACCCTTCTTACTTGCACACCACAGCTCTGCAGGGCTGTCCTGCATGGAGTTCAGGCTCTGCTTAACTCCTCATGACCTCACACACCACCCTGCTCCACTCCACCACGCTAGCAGCTTCGAAAGCAAGCAGATTACATTGGCTGTCAGGAAAAAGGCTGAGAATGATGCAGATATATTTAACAGGAAGGGCATAGTTTCTCTAAGAAGCTACAATTTGAGTCATAAAGTCATCACAGAGTCTAGAACAGTTGGGTTGGAAGGGACCTTAGAGCCCTCCCAGCCTCCCCTGCTATGGGCTGGGTGCCCCCCACCTCCCATCCATGACGCTGGGCACCTGCACTGCTCTGGGCATCATTTGGTGTTTGCTGCTCTCCTAATCAGAAAGAGGACAAAAGGATTGGTGAGCTGGTTCAGTTGATCTTTACTCTTAGTTCCTGACAACACAGAAGAAAAGCTAGCTTAAGAAAGGCAATATTTGGAAAATATTCCATTAATGGGTGCCACCTTCCAGAGGGTTATACCTAGCAGTAAGGGAGCTCAAGTCCAAGAAATCTCTGCTTCATATTTAGCCCTTCCTCAAATCCTCTGTACAGAAGCTGGAATCACCAAAGCCCTCATTTAGGCAGAGCATAGGAACAATCTGCATCCCAAAGCACTGCTTGAAATGAAGTGTAAAAAACAAAGCTTGCAGCCCAGCTCAATTTTGGTATCACTGGCTGGGACCAGGTGTGCTCACCTCACCCATCTTGCCACTCCTGTCAGCACTGCTCAAGAATGGGACTCTGAGACATCAGCCTGAAAGTGAAGTCAGCAGCTTCATCCATCAGCTAAAATGCTCCAAGAGCCCCCCTCCCTTCCCTTCCAGCCCCTCGCCTTACAGTGAAGCTCCTCACGACTCAGCAGAGAGGGGAAAAACGCTCCAGACATTCATCTTTGCATTCATCCTTTCCCTTTCTGCTCCTGATGCTCAGCCCCTCTGTCTCTAAGCAATGCCTGAACAAATGCAAAGCAGCGTGTGTTGGCCTCAGCAAACAGCGAGCCCTCAGGTCTCAGCAAACAGGCAGCCTTTGAGCCAACCTACCAGGAGAGCTAATGATCCACACACTGATTTTCCAAATCAAAACCAGTTTGGAAGCACAGAACTGAAATCCCAGCAGACAGACACACAGCACATCCTCAGTGCTGAAAGACAAACGGCACTCGGAAACAAGCTGGCACTCACAGGGGAACAATTCCTCACCATGACCTAAAGCTGCATCAGAAATCTTATCAAAGGATGTTATTCCCACGGCACACCCATAGGAAGCCAAGCAGACTGGTTGCCTATTTTTGACTTTTCAAGGAGCGCACGCTGGAGGTGGAACAGCTCAATGAGAGCTGCAGCCTCAACCCCAGAGCTGGGCTCCTACATCCTACATCCAACCAGAGGTGAACAAACCAACCCCAAACAGATAGCTGACAGATTTTACAGAATGACTGAATTATTCAGATTGGAAAAGAGCTCTGAGATCCCCAACCCATCCCACCGTGCCCACTGACCACGGCCCCCAGTGCCACATCCCCATAATCCTGAAACACCTCCAGGGATGGTGACCACACCACTCCCTGTGCAGCAGTGCCAGTGCCTGACTGCTCTTTTGGGGAAGGAACGTCTCTTAACATCCAACCTGATCTGCTGTTACATCAAATTAAGCTCCTCTATGCGAGGAGAACCGTTATTACCACAAAGAAAAGCAGCGTGCTTCTTCATTTCTTCCCTTCCGAAACATGAAACTGAAAAGCATCAGCTACAAGTATGAAATGCGTGTGGGTGGCAATGAAACTGCTTGAAAAGCATATTTACTGCTCCAAACCAGCAGCATCGTAACGCTGAAGAAAGGCAGGATTGAATGCTTGCTGCATGCATGCGTGGGTCCATAGAGCCTGTGCCACGGAGTGAGGTGACAGCAGGAGATGCTCTGAGCAGTGCAGCAGCGACCTTGGCTGAGCTGTGTGACATGCAACTAAACTGCAGAACTCATCACTTTAAGATGTTGACACGTTAGAGAGTTGGTGGGCTAAGAAGTTGAGGGGGAAATCTGTGGGAGATCCATTGGAAGCTCCTGAGCAGAGCAGTGCTGGTATGACCGTACCGTACCAATAAAATACAACAAGAGCTTTTTATCCATCTTTTCAGCAGCCTGTTCTATATCTGAAGACAAATTGTGTACCCGACTTGTTTTCTCTGGATTAAGCAAGCCCGGTTAGTGCAGCTTTTCCCAAAGACTGTTTGCTATCCTTTGGGAAAAGGAACTGCAAAGTAAGCACCGCAAGGCTTCCTCAGCCATGGAATAAACAGCTGTTCTGTTAAAAACAAAGACAAAATATCCTTAAGATACCCCTAAGCAGATAGAAAGGACTCATAAAATGTGAGATAATAATTAAGTACATTAAGCATACCTGCAGGCGATGCCACACACGTTAAGGCAGCCAGGTCCATCTCTTGCTGGACTATCACTGCTGGTGCTGAATTACTCCACAAGAGCTGTTGCTGCTATTTTCTCTCCACAGCATCAGCCTGACCAGAAGGGAATGCTAATACAATTCCAACGGCATTGCAATGAACTGTCTTGTAAAAGACACTTAATTATGTGCATATGAACACAGGCGCAGACTCGCTTTCAGGAGATTGCAGTTTCCCCGTCTGGGTGGCAGAAGAATGGGCTGAAAGATGCTTCAAAAGATCCTGCGAGGCTTTTATTAGCAGACAATTTACAGTTGTTGTAAGCAGCTTCCTGAGCGAGCTCTGTGGGCAGCACTTAGTGGCTAGCTGCTCTGCGTTGCCCCTTTGCTGGAGGCTGCAGTTCCACGCTGCTACACACAGACCCCAGGGATGGGACCTGCAGAGCCCAGGCAAAGTCAAGCAGGGAATGCCAACACCACCACTGCAAAGTTTGTAACTCTGCATATATCAGAGTTCAGGAGATTCTGTTCACGTGCTCCTCAGTTCTTTACCTGGGACCTTGGCAAGGTGTTTCATAGTCTGAGAAGATGCACTCCATCCCAAATCTGCTGCATGGTCTCCTCACCCTGGGAGGGCTCAGCCGAAGGGCAGAGCAAGCACAGCCGCCCACTGCTCAGAAAGGCGATCCCAAGAGCAACCAGGAGGCACCGTACCATCCTCACGCCTCCCCTCCGAAACACTAATAGGAAAGCTTTAAGCCAGATGCCTGTCCTTACCCTCCCTTCACATCTGTAAAGCAGACCATTATCCTCGTCTCACCCACTGCAGCAGAGATTAGGAGCAGCTTGGCTCTCCTTCATTCTTCGCATCCAACCCAGATTGGCACATGGCCACACAATGCCACGCATCCATTTGACCCTCCTGAGCACAGCTGGGCTCCCCAGCCAAGCGAGGGGTCTGCTGGGCACTGGGGAGCTCAAAGGGGCTAACGAGAGCCCCAAGAGCCTGGCCTTGCCCAAAAGAGCAAAGCCCCAAAGTTCTGCACCAGAACGTGGACTTGCAGACACAGGGCTGGGATAGTTTCAGTTCAGATTGATGCAGGACCTACTCTGATGTATCTGTACAAGAGGAAGCCAGGTGAAGCTCCTTCCATTAAGGAGAAGATTAATCAGAAAACCCAGAGTCCTATAGAATTGCAGCCGAGGTTCCATTGCTTAAATGGAACCTTGGCACGTGGTTACAGCAAGGGATGAACACAGCACATGGCAGGACAACGAAAGGGTCAGGCAGGTGGTTACAGGTCACCTGGGACACAGCTAATCTCTGACAACTCGTGGAAAGTTAATAAAGGATTTGGAGAACAGAGCCTAATTACTGTCCTACTTTAACCTCAGTCAAGAGCTGCTTAGTAGAAACTATCCCCTATCAAGTGTGCTCAATTCCATTCCTGGGTTGAACAACTTTGTAATTGCTCTGAACAAGCACAATTAGCACAGATCTAAGACAGCTGTATTGGAGTTTCAAAGCTCACGCTGAACAACTGATTGCTGTTTGAGACCTGATGTCCATCAGCTTTCTAAAGGGGTTCAGGTCAGCACTAATCCTATCGTAACCAATAAAACCTCAATGGGAAGGGAAGAGCTCAAGATGCAGAATGGAAAAGAGGAAGAAGTTACTTGAAAACACCAGCAGGTATTTTAACCACGAGAAGACACAGAATCATAGAATCAACCAGAGAATGGCTTGGGTTGGAAGGGACCTCAAGGATCATGAAGCTCCAACCCCCTGCCACATGCAGGGCCACCAACCTCCACATTTAATACCAGCCCAGGCTGCCCAGGGCCCCAAACACCTCCAAGGACAGAACATCCACAACCTCTCTGGTCAGCCTTTTCCAGCACCTCCCCACTTTCATAATAAAGAGAGTAGACATCTGCTGTTAAAGGACACTGCAGAACAACAGGGGAAAGGACAGCAAAATACCTGCAGGTTGAAACAGATTTTAGATGATTAGCAATGCATGAGATAGCAGGGGCTCATCTGCAGATGACAGCTGAGGGCAGGGAAAGTGAGCGGCACTGCACTGCCCGCATACACAGCTGTCAGATGGAATAACCTCGGTGCTTCTCCTCCCTTTCTTCTGCACCAGCTGCAGCCATTAATGCATAATTGAGGAGTACAGGAAACACAAGGCTGAAGATGGAGCGTTTTATACCAAGAGCTATGGGGAAGAGGGAGAAATCTGACAAACTTTGATTAGAAGCTGCAGTGGGATCCCAGCAGAGAGAGCAGGCAGCAATCATCCCATCACATGTCTATGAGAGAGACCTGGATGGCATCCGTACCACGAGCAGGAGACAGCCACAGCTCATCACACACAGCCACGCTGTTGCAACGCTCCCTCTCATGCCCCTGTTTTATATTTAGAAGGGAATTTCTCCCCTGCCAGCCCCTCAGAGGGGCTTTGTCCCACATGTGCGAAGCGCCCAGCACAAGAATCACAGAAAGAAAGGCAGACAAATGGGCCTGGAAGGAACTTCAAGCAGGCATCTCGTCCTTCCCCTGCCCCAGGGCACCAATTACTACACTTGCTCTTTTTCTAGCTGAAAACTCTCCCTGGTGGGTGGGACACCAACCCACCCAGCCAGATGAATTGGTTGGACCTTCACTTTAACATCTTAACCCCTCAGCCACCCCCGATAACACAGACCAGGCACCAAACACCGCATCAGCACAACTCAGAGCAGCCATAACACCTACTTCTGTGTGAGGAACTGATAACAGTGCAGTGCTGTGATGTTAACACGTTGGCACCCAGAACCAGCACAGCCTATTTCTGAGCTCTGCTTCAGGACTGCTGTTCCTGGAAGGGAAGCCAGACTGGCTCCTTGAAGACACACTTCTTCCATGATGCCCACAGCAGTGAGTCACCTTTTCTGAGAGTTTTCATCATCTGCTTTTCCGGGCTCTGCAGCACATCGTGTTTACCCTGAGCCAATCCAATTTAAGCTCTAAAGATCCTTGCAGCAGGTATTGCTTACGCTTGGATCGTTAACGAGCCTCCTAACGAAGCACCGCTGCGCTTCAGCAACTGATGCAGCAAAGCACAAACCTCCCTTTGCCTCTGATGCTCACAAGTTTTCCTACAGACAGACACATCCAGCCTTAATATTAAGGAACGAGTTCAACTACGCTTCCTTCTATGAAACAGAATGAAAAGAACCACCCACATTCCCAGCAGTGGCAGTTCCCATACATTCTAATCAGTTTGGAGGAGAAACCCAACTCTCATCGTGTCCTATCAACAGCATCACCCATTTACCCTTTAAGGAGAACTTCTGGAAGAAAAGTGCCATGTCCTAAAAACAAAACCAACCAGATAAATGGGCAACCCTACAGCAAGGCCAGGTCCAGAGGAGGGCCACTAAGATGACCAGAGGGCTGGAGCACCTCTCCTATGAAGAAAGGTTGAGGGAACTGGGCTTGTTTAGCTTGGAGAAGAGAAGGCTCTGTGGAAACCTCATTGTGGCCTTCTAATACTTAACACTAATACTTAAAGGGAAAGTATAAACAGGAGGGGGAACGGCTGTCTATGAGGATGGTTAGTGATAGGACAAGGGGAAATGGCTTCAAACTGAGACAGGGAAGGGTTAGGTTGGACATTAGGAGGAAGTTCTTCACCCAGAGGGTGGTGAGGCACTGTTCACAGGTTGCCCAAGGAGGTTGGGGATGCCCCATCCCTGCAGGCATTCAAGGCCAGGCTGGATGTGGCTCTAGGCAGCCTGGTCTGGTCCCTGCACATAGCAGGGGGGTTGAAACTAATGATCATTGTGGTCCTTTTCAACCCAGGCCATTCTAGGATTCTATGATCCTACTTGTCTGCACATGCAAAGCTTTGCTTTGTTGGGTTTCTGTCCACAGTATCACCCCACGGCTGAAACCCATTCATTTTTAAACAGCCACCTAAGTCATTTAAAACAGTGATTTTGGAAAACTCCAATACAGGAAAGGAATTAAGGCCTACTGTAGAGGCGGTGGGAACAGAAGAGTGAGCTCTGACTGTACACAATACCCCCACCTGGCATTGATTTCAAGTTCTGCAGCTCCTGATGCAGAAGAACCAAGAGATGAAGGTGGGCTACGAGCATCCTCTACCTGTGTGCATCATTCACCCCCAGAGGGACACACATATGCTCATGCCCAGTTACAAGCAATGCATCTTGGTGTTCAGATGAAGTTCTTCGGGGAACTTCTCTCTTACTGTGGTTTGAGTTGGAGGGGACCCTTCAAGGCCATCTGGTCCCACTGCCTGCAATGTACAGGGGCACCCATCAGGTGCTGAGAGCTCCTCCAGCCTGACCTGAGGGTCTCCATGAATCACAGAATTGCAAGATTGGAAATGACCTGCAAGATCATCCACTCCAACTGTCCTCCCATCACCACTGCTACCTCAAGCACTAAACCAGATCTCATAGCTCCTCATCCAGGCGCCTCTTGAACACTGCCAGGGACGGCGACTCCACCACCTCCCTGGGCAGCCATTGCAGTGCCTGACCACTCTCTGAGAAACAGTTCTTCCTTATGCCTAACCTAAACCTCCTCTGGTACAACTTGCAGCCATTTCCTCAGGTCCTGTTTGTTGCCTGGGAGAAGAAGCCAACATGGATGGGACACCAGCACCTCTCTGGGCAAGTAGCCTTAGTGTAAAACATTTTTTCCTTATATCCAGTCTAGATCTCCTCTCTTTGAGTTGGAAACCATTTCCCCTTGCCGTACTATAGCAGACCCTGCTGAGGAGCCCGTCCCCTTTCAGCAGGGGGAAGGAGGCAGGAGATGTTCTGTTTGCTGAATCGATTGCATGGCTTCCATACGGACAGCAATGCTACCAACACGCTGCCTACCTAGCAAGAGCTTAGAAGTGCATAATTCACCTAATACATCAGATTCAGAGAGACAGAAAGAGGCGATCTCAGCAAACTCAGGTCGGGCAGCCAGCTCACCATCTTCCTGAACAAGAACACAATGGGAAACACGGCTACAAAACCCCTAAAGGGCATCAGAAGGAAACACCTCTGGTGATGGGAGAGCGTGACGGCAGATAGGGCAGCGTCCACCCGCGCTGCTGACCGCAGATAACCCAGCAGGTAGCACAGACGAAACCACGGGCTGCGCAGCTGGGAGGAAGAGCTGTTTCAGAACAAAAGGGCCATCGACCAAACGGCGGTGGCATCACCTCCAAACACGGGCAGGACGATGAGAGCAGCCACATCGGGCGGGGCTGCGAGAGGGGCAGCTTCCTCAGGAGCTCCTCTCCGCTAAGAAAACACAAACCGGCCCTTCACGAACCCCTCGGAACAAGAGGAGCGTTGGCAAAAGGAACACGGAGGCTCGGAGCCGCCCGGCCCGGCACCACCTGCAGCCCCGCCCCGCCCGCGCCGTACCTGAGCGTGGGGCCGATGCAGGCCGTGTCGGTGCTTTCGATCTCCCGCAGGATCCTCTCGTGCTCCGCCGCCGTCTCTAAGCTCTCCAGCTCCGCCATCTTCACACGGTGGGGGTGGGAGGGGGGTGAAAGGGTGGGGGGGAGTTGTTCCGGCGGGGCACCCAGCAGCGCCGTGCCGCCCGGCGGACCCCACCTACCTGCCGGCCCGCCCAGCGCCGCTCGGCCCGGCCCGGCCGCGGGGCACGCCGGGAAACGTAGTGCCGGAACGCGCTGAGGCGGGAGGAGCCGTGAGGGAAGGAGGAGCGGGGCGGGGCCTGAATGGCGGCAAAGCGGGGCTGCGTCATAGCAGCACCTCGCAGTGCGTCACCACGGCAGTGACGTCATAACGTGTCCCCCATGGCAGTGACCTCACAATGTGTCCCCATTGCAGAGACCTTGTAATGTGTCCCCATGAAGGGTCACAGCTCCGTGGCATCGACCTCACAATGTGTCCCAATGAGGGGGCACAGACACATGGCAGTGACCCCATAACACGTCCCCATGGCGGTGATCTCATAACATGTCCCCAGGAAGGGGCACAGCCCCAAAGCAGTGACCTCACAATGTGTCTCCATGAAGGGACACAGCCCCATAGAAGTGTCATCATAATGTGTCCCCATGGCAGTGACCTCACAATGTGTCCCCATAGCAGTGACCTCCTACCATGTCCCCATCAAGGGGCACAGCCCCATGGCAGTGATCTCAGAATGTGCTTCCATGGCAGTGACCTTCATATTGTGTCCCCATGAGGAAACACAGCCCCATGGCAGTGTCATCATAACGTGTTCCCATGGTGGCAACCTCAGAATGTGTCCCTATTGCAGAGACCTTATAATGCGTCCCCATGAAGGGACACAGCTCCGTGGCATCAACCTCACAATGTGTCCCCACAGCAGTGGCCTCATAACATGTCCCCATGGCAGAGATCTCTTAACATGACCCCATAAGCAGGCAGATCCCCATGGCAATGACCACATAATACATCCCCATGGCAGTGACCTCACAATGCGTCCCCACAAAGGGACATAAGCCCCAAGGCTGTGATATCATAACATGACCCCATGGAAGTGGCCGCATAATGTGTCTCCATGGCAGTGACCTCACAATGTGTCCACAGAAGGGGCACAGCCCCATGGCAATGACCCCATAACATGTCCCCATGGCGGCAATCTCATAACATGTCCCCAAGAAGGGGCACAGCCCCAAAGCAGTGACCTCACAATGCGTCCCCATGGCAGTAACCTCAGAATGTGTCTCCATGAAGGGACACAGCCCCATAGACGTTCCTCATAATGTGTCCCCATGGCATTGACCTCACAATGTGTCCCCATGAAGGGACAAAGCCCCATAGATGTTCATCATAATGTGTCCCCATGGCATTGACCTCACAGTGTGTCCCCATGAAGGGACACAGCCCCATAGACGTTCCTCATAATGTGTCCCCATGGCATTGACCTCACAATGTGTCCCCATGAAGGTACAGAGCCCCATAGATGTTCATCATAATGTGTCCCCATGGCAGTGACCTCAGAATGTGTCCCCATGGCAGTGACCTCCTACCATGTCCCCATCAAAGGGCACAGCCCTAAAGCAGTGACCTCACAATGTGTCCCTGTGAGGGGACACAGCCCCATGGCAATGATCTCAGAACTTTTTTCCATGGCAGTGACCTTCATAGTTTGTCCCCATGAGGAGACACGGCCCCATAGAGGCGTCATCATAACGTGTCCCCATGGCATTGACCTCACAATGTGTCCCCATGAAGGGACACGGCCCCATCTCAGCAACCCCATGCCATCTGCCATGAGAGGTCACAACCCCTCGGCCATAGCATCCTGCCATGAGAGCTGTTCCCCCTTGAGGGGAAACAGAGCCATGTTGGTGACCCCGTGTTGTCTCCATGAGAGGTCACAGTCCCTTGGTCATGATATCCCTCTAAGAGGGGTCACAACCCTATAATAGAAACATTCCCCCTTGAGGGGACACAGGCCCAAGACAATGACTCCATAGCAGTGGGGGTCACACATTCCATCCCCCAGGAGGGATCACAACCCCACAGCAGTGACAGCATGCCATGACCCCTTGAGAGCACACAGCCCCACTGCAGTGATATCACGTATTTCATTGCAGCCCTTCCTCTGCCACTGGCAGAAGTGACACAACCCCAGAGGTGTCTGCACTCAAGGACAGCACTGCCAGCCTCCACAAACAGCCCTGGCTGCCAAGGTCTCCTCGAGAGCTTGCTGTGGCCCCCAATGCTAATCTCACCTTGTGAAACAACTGGTTATCATTATTATTATTATTATTAGCCTGTGCTGTGACAACTGTGCTGGAAGGGCTCCATTCCCAGCTGCCTTATCACTGCACCAGGCACTGGGAGATGCCATGGTGTGCGAGATGAACTGGATGAAGAGCAGAAAAGAGAACATGCTGCCAAGCTTTTACTGCTCTTGCTTTTGTCATCTCATGCTCTGAGATGGAAATAAAACTGGTTGTAAGAGCACACCTTCAGCATCCCTTACTGTGGCTCTCCAATGGGGTCAGAATCTCTGCACCATCACTTGATTAAATGAGGCGGTGACCTCCCAGCACACACTGTGCATGGCCATGACGGTACAGGAGGGGCAAGGAAAGCCTGACAAAAACTTTGTTATCTCCACTGAAGTTCACCAGCTCTTGCATGTCATGCCTACGGCTGCCAAACCCGGTGCCGTGCGGGACCAGATGGATGTCACTTTGGATGTGTTAACACCCGCCAGGAAATCTGCGCTCCGATGGCAGTCACCATGGAGATCCGATGGAAGCCTTTGGAGGACCAGAAGCAAAGAGACGTGTCAGTGATATCATGGAAGGAGATAAAAATAGCAGGGCAGTTTCTGAGCCCAGCAGACTGGCGTAGCATTCCCCCAGGGCTGGTTTGCCATCCGCCGGGAGCGGAGCGCTGTGCATTTTGCGCTCTCCCTCTTGCTGGCAGAAGGCTGGTGCCTCCAGCAATGCAGCTCCCAACTGCAGCCCCTCAGGGCAAAACAGAGAGAGGAGATGGGCTGGCATTCAATGTCTTTGGGCTGCAGACCACTGAGATGAGCTACCTGTGGCTGCAGGAGGCATATCATGAGCTGCTTGCTGTGATACATGTCCAGCTCCAGTGTAAAACCCCCATCTACCGCTGTTAGATTGCAGCTAAGAAGATTACTGTTTTCATCTCAGTTAATAGGGATCTGAGCCAATGTTCCTGAAATCAATGGTAAATATTGCATTGTCTTCACTGAGCTTCAGAAATAGGATTAAGAGCCAGAGGATGGAGCGTGGGAGGCTGGCAATGGTGCTGAAGGGTTTGAGTTACAGTATGGGGAATGATATCAAAGCCAGGTTAGACCCTGATGCTTAGTTGGGTAATGGTGGCATCACAAATAATTCTCTCAGCAAGGGTCTGGACTTCAAGAAATGGAGAGATATGGCACTGCATGACATGGTGATGGGCTGATGTTGGACCTTGGTGGTCTTTTCCAACCTTAATGATTCTATAATTTTATGAGTCCCTTATGAAGGCACTGTTTTGTCCACCAGACTGTACTATAGGGGGGCTGAGCACAGAAATGGGAACCTAGAAATGAATTAATCACCAAATTGTGATGCTGACTTTACTCTTACCTCCCTCTACCAGCAGAAAGAGAGGGATGCTACTTTCAGCTTTGGCAAGAAAAGGATGCCAGTGCATGGAGCATGGTGTAGCTCAGCCAGCAAGGCACATCCCGTAATAAAACTGAGCATGAACATCCACAGAGGAACGTGGGAAGACAGCATGAGGCACTGTGACAATGTCTAAAAAGACATTTGTTTTAAACTGAATTAAAATAAATATCATAGAATCACAGAATCATTCAGATTGGAAAAGACCTCCACAGATCCTATTTCCCTAAAAACCACGTTGGCTGATGGGAACTGCTCTACATTCCCTCAATTTCCAGCTAACAAAGTTCCATATCAGTAGCGACACCACTTCTTTATGGGGCAGACATTGCCCTTATGAAACTTGAAAACTGTTTCAATTCCTCACCTCCCATCAGCATTTTTCCAGCTCTGAGCTCAGCTGTAATTCCACCATTCCACTAGATGGATACCACTGTCAGGATTACTTTATTTTCAGCTCAAACATTCTCTTTCTCACTGTGCTTCCTTTGGTGGTCTCTGTTTTTTTTCCTTTCGTGCCATTCCTTTGTTGCA